>NC_064905.1:22229338-22540548 GCF_929443795.1 Astur gentilis | reverse complement strand
CTGTCCGTGCTGTGTGGCCACGGTGTTACCGGTGGCAGGGGCCGAGGAGGGACCTGCGGATCCAGGGAGCGTTGGCTCCATTAGCAGGAGAAAAACCAAACCGCTGTATTTGAAGGTAGGGTAGCCAGGGCAGTGCAAGTGCAAAGAAGTGATGATTGCCAAGCCAATGACATATATATCTATTAAAAAAAAAAAAAAAAAAAGGCCAAAGATCTCATTTTCCATCATGAAAAATGCGTTTCACTTGTCCCCAGCTCTGGGCTTTGCAGCGGCCACGGCCGAGGGAGCAGAGTGAGCGGGGGCATCGGGTCGGACCGTCCCGGCACCATGGGCTGAGCAACTCCCTGCTAGAAGGTCAGGCTGGGCTGGAGAATATATGTTAGAAAAAAATCCGTGATTTAAAGCATCTGGAGATGAGGAAAGCACCCTGCCCACCCTGCTGCTCCAGCACCCAGTCCCCTCGCTGCTGCAAGCTCTTCACCTCCACTTCCAGATCTCGGCTCCTGTCGGACCTTTGTACATGGTCTGGAGGGCTCATCATCGCCAGGTTCGGTCTGTCGGTACTTAGTTATGGCCGAGGCAATTTTTTAGCCTGCTCTGGTAGTTAAACAGATCGATGGCCTTGAGTACAGGCAGTCTTTTCCAACTCTTTCCGAACCCTGCCAGCCTGTCCCCAGCCTGCAGCCCTCCCCGACGTGCCGACACCAGCCTGCCTGGGGCCACGTCCCCGCAGGGACTGCGGACGCCCACCTCACGTCCCGCCTCGGCACCAAACCAGCAAGTCAGCGGTCAGTAATGCAGCAGCAGTTCACCTCCCAGCTGCAAAAATGCCTTTGGAGCAATCCCGCTGCCGATTTTCTCCAGGGGCAGGACTGAACTGCAGCGGCCGCGGCTGCGGTGGAGCCGGGTGCCGTGGCAGGACCCCCGCGCTGCGGACGGCCGAGCTCGCTGGGCATCCCCTGCCCCTGTCCAGGGCTGCCCTGGGGCTTCCTCACCACAGCACTGCTGCCGATTCCTGCCTGAGGGCAGCCATGGTACGATCGCATCCTTTTCCTGGCTATTTCATCCTGTTGCTGGCTGCGGCATTTAAATAACAAGATTAACTTTAAGTTTAAATTATAATAATCTGTACCTATTGCATTTCTTTCTGCCCTTCACTCTCAGGGTGGGAATTTGTCCTGCAGGGATGGAACAGATGGGGGGGAATATTAGGAAAATTAGATGAAATGATGGTATACTGCCATAAGATGACTCAGTTCTGTTGTGGCGTAGCCTTACAAAAACAGGGCATTGAGCAAAACATACTTTTATACAAAAGAGATTTTTTTATGTTGTTATTTCTTTTTAAAAGCTGAACAAACACTCTTCCTGAGTTGTGTCTTTATGTAACATTGGGTTTTTAATTTGGGCTCCTTATGTTATCTGTAATAATTGTGATCGGCAGGACGCTTGTGGGTACGGGTGTGCTGAAGCATGGGTCTCCGGCAGCGCAGCCGGGATCCTGCCCCGGGGCTGTTTCGGCTGTCGCCAGGAGCATCCATCGCGAGATGTGGCATTAAGCTCTTTCATGGTTAAAAGTAACATTATCCTTACATTACTCTATACCAGCCGATCAACTTCCTGCTATTCTTGTACATCACGGGGTAGGGGGAGAAGCATTTACAGGGATGTGCACAGCCCGTTTTCATCATCTGACCGGATAGTAACTCTTCTTTTCTTGCTGTTTGCCAACAGAAAAGGGCTTTGAGGTTGGGGACAGGCAGTCGTGGAGCTCGGCGTGCAGCACTTCTCCAGCCTCAGACACCCCCGACACCTGTAACGCACATGGGGTGATGCTGGTGAAGCTTTTCAGTAACAGCTCCACTTCACCCTTAGGCAAGCAGAGTATTAGACAAGCTGGGGGTGGGGGGGGTGGGGGGGTGTGATAAGTTTACCTATTCCTCAGGTTTTGCCCTCAAAAATGCACTCTGGCAGAAATCCAATTCCCAACGTAATTCCTAGCAATGTGGCTTGTGTATCACAGCTTTGAAGTCTTATGTTTGCTTTGAGCCCAAGCCCCGACACAAACGAATGGTTTAATGACCCAACTGCTAATTTCTTTGGGCCAAATGGAGCTGTAATGTGGTATCTCATGCGAAACTTCCTTCTTAGCGGGTAGAGCACAGAGTGTCCGTAATGAGGCATCGCCAGGTGCACGTGCTGTGTTAATAACACTTCTCATGTTGTTACACTTTGTTGTTTTTTCTTTTTTAAGCCTATAGCGTTTTCTTTATGGTTAATATGAAAAAAAGCAGACTGGCTGAACATTTGGGGAGAAAGATGCAGCTCTGAGAAGATAAAGAGCTTCTGCAAATATTTGTGCACAGAAAATCGATCAAACAGTAATGAATCTCATTTACAAAAGAATTATACGTATAGTGTGGTTGTAGCTCCCGCAGCTGGTTCAAGAAAGGGCAGCTGTTTATCACGGATGGAGTTGGTTTAGGGGTTACCCACTGACATACCTGTCCAGAGACCAGAGGAGAGGAGACAAGAGGATTTTGTGTCATTCCCCGCCGTACGCAGCCCCAGGGCAGCACTCGGTGCTGGGTGGGTGCGTAGCCTTGGGGTGCTGCTGATGGCTACAACAGAGGCACTTGGGAGCATCACTCCGTGCCACCCACTGATTTTATTTAATCTTCTAAATTAACCAGTGGGCTGCTGCTGGCTAATGGGGGGCCGGTGCCCTGTGCCCCTCTCTGGGGCCTGATCCTGCCCTGGCAGGAGGGTGCTGTCGGGGGTCTCTGCTCGCCGTCACCGTCTCAGCTAGGAGTCTCTGCTCTTTGGCTTTCCATGGCGAAGGGGATGGCCGAATTCTGAGGTGGGCTGTGCTTGTGCGTGGTCTTCGCCAGGCCCTGGGGAGATCCCGAAGATGGAGGTTATGCACCTCGGGGGGTAGAAGGGCTGCGCCCCCTCCCTGTCCTGGCAGAGGGGAAAGGAATGGAAGAAACAAGTGGCGTTACAGCTCTGGCCCTGCTGAAAGTAGGTTGTTATACTCCTGCGAGAAGATATTTCCCACCAACCTGCCAGGACAGCTGCCGGCTCTCTACAGTGGGAGTTAGTCAGGTTCAAGCTTTTAAGGCCCTTTATTAAAGGGGGCAATTTATAGCTGTTACAAATCACACCCTGACTGACTTTAGCAAAAATGTATGTACGCCCCCAGCATTTACTCACTAATACACATTATAAAGGAAAATGTTACTCTGGAGATGAGGGAAATCCTGAATAGCCCAATTCCTATTTAAAATAAAGTTGACTTAAAGAAACTTTCTGTATGAGGCTTATAAGCAAACTTTGCTTTCTTTCCCCCTATTTAGTTTTTGCCACCTTAACACTTTTGAAAAGAGTTTTTAAATATTTAAAACTGGTCAGATAAATACTGTTGTGTAAAGGCTGCCAAGGCTCTGAGTCAGTGCACTATAAATAAAACAAAATACTAGAATAAATCTTGTTAACAAGTAAACATAATATATTTTAATCTGAATGCCCCGTAAATTCCCCTCTACCTGTCAAGAGTGAGGCTACAGCTGCTTTTCTCTGCAGGCAATGCAGAGACACACAAGTTGCCCTTCACTATGAGGAAATGTAAAGTAAACTGGGGTAGTACTTAATAATAACCCGGCACAACTAAAACTCTTCCACCAGGCAGAAAAGTGTGTTCAAGTACAGGTAAGTTCTTCCTACCACATCATCTGAGTTGAAACCACCAGGAGAGAGTACTGCGATTGTATTCAAAAGTACAGCAGCAAATTACTAACAATTGCTATTTGAAAAAAAAAAAAACAAAAGTGGATTTAATTTAAATTTTTCTTTAGTCTTTGACCTAATGTAGTTTTTTTGTCATTGTTATATTACAAAACCCCACTGCCAGCAGTTTCTCTTAGTTTATAAAAAAAAAGGAAGCAGGGTCATAAATATAGACATTAAGAGCTCTCTGAGAAGAGGTTTGGGGATGTTTGGTGGGGAGTTATTTAGGGCTATAACCACCAACCATTGCAAGCGCCTGCATCGCACCAACAACGCCTTCCCCCGCTCCGTGTCCCTGCCTGGGTGTGCGGGGTGTCAGAGCCCCCTCGTGCTCCCTGGGGTCGTGGCACCAGCGCCTGAACGTTCCTTTAGCAGCAAGGCTGATGTTGCCATCTCTCGCCTCTGTGCTCGGATAAAGGGCAGTGAATCTGCTCTGAGGGGCTGGGGAGGGCACTCACCGGGGCAGAACTGGATGCGAGGGTCGTCGCTCAAGGGCTTGTCTTTATTCCCTGCGTTGCCACCCTCCTTCCGAGCAGGTACGCCCCAGCAGCAGCGAAAGAGCTGCCAATACCTCCGCCAGGTACGGCTTGCGGTGCACCAGCTCGGTTGTTCTGCTGGCACGCGGTGTCCTGCTCTGCGGGTGCAGGATCAGCCCGATGGGGCGCGGATCGAGCTGTCTTTAGGTGGTTTTAAAGCTTTTTGGTGCTGTGGGCAGTGCCCGCCATCGGAACGCCCGCGGGCTGTGGCCCTTGCTGTGCAGGCAGGCGGAGAGCTGCGAGCGCAGCCCCTTTGCCCGGAGCAGAGGGTTCCCGGGAGCTGCGTTGCTGCTGCATTGCTGCTGCTGCAGAAGTGCTCTGCAGAGCAGGAGCCCGGGGCCGTGAGCGGGTACCTGCCCCTTGGTTTGCCAGACGCGCTGCCGGGACAGCGAGGTACCAGCTCGTTATCCAAATGCTCAACAAGTGCCAGCTCTTGTTAGATGGGAAGGGGCGGTTATGTCGGGGAGCGTTACGGGGGGGGGGGTTAAGCCTCATGCAGCACGCAAGGGTGGCGTGTCGGCCGTGGTGGGATGCTGCAGGACCAGGAAGGGCTCCTCGAGCACACCAGCAACCAGAAGCCGGCTTTCATGTTTTAAGATGACCCTGAGCCTGTTTTTCACCCACAGGGTAAATCACCCCCTCCAGCGTTCAGCTTTCTACTAAAAGGTGCAAATATCTGGGAAATTCCATATTGTACAGTGACCTACTTTACAGCATTTTTTTTCAAGTACTAGGAAAACTGCCAAAAAGTTAAGTCTTAATTTTTCTGAGGCTGGCCCGTTAGCTTCTGCCTGTCCTTAGAAGAAAGGAAGAGGATGGTGAGTTTGCAGCCGAAGCTTTGATTCCCCAGGTGAGTTTGGACCTGCGCTGGCTGATCAGAGCGCAGTGCTGTGGAGATGCTTGTGGAGGATGTTTTGGTTAAGGAGCTGCAATTTTAAAGTTCATTCCTCCTTCCTGAACTGGTCCAGCCTGGACTTACTGAGAGCTGGGTATGAGAATATTTGGTCAGTATTTCTGAGAGGAGGTGATTTACAGAGACACGCTTTTATATGTAAAGTATCCTGGGTTTGAAATTGGCTAAAATATACCCAGGAGCGTACGTGAAATCCACTTGTTTTCCTCTGTAAGATCAGCTCTACGCACACATTCACACAGCGAAGGATCACTGTAGCTGCAGAGTCTGTTGCTTTGTTATAAGTAGGTCTGGCAGAGAGCTTTGTGAGAAGGCAGCACAGGTACCCTGGCTGCTTTCAAGCAAAACTTTTTGGGGAAAATCTCAAACCTGTTTTACTTGCGAGGGTCTTGATTATGGTGGTGATGAGAGTGTGAGCCTGAACGGAGACAGACTTCTCTGTGATCTCAGACGGTGACTCTTGAAATATGGGAACTACTTTAATGAAGATGAGGTGTTCTTTATATACATATCAAAAATGTATGTATTCTCCCCCCCCCCCCCCCCGTGTCCAGCTGTCACTGTGTGCTTGTAACTTTCTTAGAGTCGCTGGGATGCTGAGGTGTTCTGTATCCCCAGTGGCACTTGTCTTCTGGGAAAATTTCAGTTATAAAGATAAAAAAGAGGCCTTGAGTCCCTATTTTCTGGCTGAATGTCAACATTTTTGATAGAAGTGATGCACTTTGGGAAAATTTCAGTTGGCCAAAAAACGAAGATTTTTTTTTTTCCTGGTCCATAAAAAATTAGAAGCAAACTGAGCACAAAATCTGTTATGATCTATTTCAATATCCTCCAGGAGTCAAGTGTCTTGCAAGTGGCTTTTAGTAGCAAAACAGCAATACTGGCTACACTGGTTGGTCTGACATGAATTCACAAGCAACAGATGGCTGGGGGAAAGAAGTTTGTGTGTTTTCACTGTCACCTTTGTTTTGCTGTGCAAAATCATATTCTGGCTTCTGCTGGAGGAGTTGGGGTCTTTCCATCACTTTTGGTGGGAAGGGTCAGAAGAGATGCTTCAGTGTTTTACAATGTGGAAATGCTGATACAATTTATTTTTTTTTTCTTAAATTTCCAATTCTGGTGGACACCATCCATCCCCTGCACCCCCACACAGCACAGCAGCCTTGGCCTTACAGGATTTTCCACTGTTGGATTTTCCAAAAGTTGGTTTTAAACCACTTTCTGGTAACAAAAGTCAGAACTTACAACTAATGGCTCATTAGGATCACTGTTTGGCAACCCTCTGGGTGGAGGGATGCTGGGTGGAGCGGAGTCTCGTGGGTTCTGCTCTGCGCTGGGTGTCTGCCCCAAAGGCAGCTGTCAGGTGGTGGCTTTTGGCTCCTGGCTGGCTTTCCCCCTTGTTTGCTCAAGTCTCTCTACATTTTAAAGTAGAAATAGTTTGGGCTCATCAGTCAAATTAATTTTTCCTAGGTGCACTTTGTTATTTGGCTTTTAAAGGAAGCAAAAGAATGATACTGAACATTGCAATTCATCTGAGTTGTTTTCTGTAGCCATCTTTGAATCCTGCTGGAGACATAAACGAGCAGTAGGTAAGAGGTTGCAGTGCTGTAGTTCCAATTAGAGTGCCTTCTGTTCAAGTTCATAGGCTGCAGGTAATTTATACAAAGTGCTTGCAGTGCTTTGGATGCTTTAGCTTGATGGGGAAGAAAAGGAGGTCACCGTTCACCTGAAATATGCCTGTTATTAGCTGCACTTCTCAGTGTTTCTGCAAGGCATAATTTAAAAACAATTTTTCTGAATTGCACCATCTGGAGGAAGAAAAAAAATCAATAATGTATTTACATGAGGCTCAGTAGCTCTACCCACCTCGATAGCATCAGTGGATGCAGCCTCTATTGCTTTGCCATTTTCAGATTATGGATCCACATAACGCACTGTCTGGCACGGACACAAGAGCCGCAGTCTTCATCTTAGGATGGATATGTGGGGAGCGGGTGATGTCCTCGGCTGGGGAGGGGATCTCTACCCCCTCTTCCTGCAGCTGCTTTGCTAGTGCTCGGGCTCCTTGTGCTCGCAGGCGTTTCTCAGCTGGGATGGCAGTTTGTTAGTCGGTGAAGTGAGTACCTGGAGCTGGCTGTGACCTAAAAACTCTCGTACTCCCACGCCTGTGGGAGAAATGCTTCTTGCAAGTGCAGCAGCTGGCTGCCTCTGTTCTGTTCAACACTCAGACCTGGAGTTTGAGCCAGACTTGGAGCCATCCCTTGTGGAGAGGTTACAAGTGTTGACGGCTTGCTGCTGTATGTCTCCCTGTGTTCCCAAGACAGTACACGTGGCCTGGTGCCCGCAAGCTTCATCTGACACTTTCCAAGTCTAAGTGGTTGGCGGAAAAGAATTTGGTGACTTACCTCTGGTTTTATGTATGGGCTAACATTTGTTTGCCACAGGGAGCACGCTGATGATTGTACCAGATTCACGGAGCAGTAAAACCGTAGGCATGCGTCACCACTGAAGCTGGAACAACCCCCCCCATCCATTCAGCTCATGCTTGCAGCAATGGTTCCACAGGGCAGCCCCCCCGGCACTGGCATGTCCCCCGTGGCCACGCAGGGGACCCCCACACCGGTGTGGGGCTCCCTGGGGACACCCCTCTGGGGGCAGAAGCCACTGCCGCCCGGTTCATGTTGCGGGGTCTGTCCTACCAGTGGTTTATCAGGAATTAACCTCCTGGATGAGGCTTTTGCCTTGCGAACTGTAGGGAGGAATTGCTCTTTCTTCACTTCCAAAAGCGAGTTCCACCATCCTACCATAACCGGAGTTGCTCGGGTGGTCTCTGGGCAGAAGGACACGGACCCCGCAGGGTGGTCTCTGGGCAGAAGGACACGGACCCCACGGGGTGGTCTCTGGGCAGAAGGACACGGACCCCACGGGGTGCCGCTCGCACGAGCGCTCGGGGGCTGCCTGGCTCTCTCTTGTGCTGGGCTGAAGCTTCAGCTGCACGTTGCTGGTTGGCATTTTGGAAAACGCTGTGAAATCTGGGGCTGTATCCCCATCTAAGCTAAGACTGCAAGAAGGGAAAAAGCAAAACCCTAAGTCCTACCTGTGAGATCACTGTTATAGATGTTATGTATAGGTGAAGAAAGTATGGGTCAGCTAAAGGCTTTGCCAGGCAAGTAGCTACTGTAACCCAAGACTGTTGCATCTCCAGTTTCTCATCAGTGTTTCATTCATAATCCAAGGTTCACTAACTCCCTATTTTAAAAAGCATAAACAAAATATCATGTTAATTAAAGCAGCAGTGTTTCATGTATCCTGGGTGCCTTTTCTGACCCTGGAGAAAGGCATGATTGTATAGCTTGTGCTGGTGTCAATGCAGTAGTGATATTCTGATGTCCCCAAAGATCAAAGCAGGGCTTATAATTTTTATTGTATTACTGCAGTGAGATTCTCCTCTTGGAGCTTAAAATGCCACGAACAGAAAAAAACAGAATGTAGTTGCCTGGTAATGAAATTCTGTTTCATTTACACTGATGGTCAAAGTAGCAGGATCCCTTCATCTGCCATAGGGCTGCAGCTTTCCAGCTGCAGAACGCAGGGCAAGGTTTCAACAAGTAGAGGAGAGCAGTGTCCAGTTTAAACTGGAAGGATGAAGTTGACAGGAAGGATGTAAATCTGCAACATGGGAGTAATGCAACAGGATACTAAACTGGTGTTCCATACTGACAGACACGGGTGGGGATATAAAGTTGTGCAGCTGATATTTTTAAAATCTAAATATCAATAAGATGGTGACCCACACTTGTTTGTATGAAATTTAACTTTAAGGCAGAGGCAACTGTCACTAACTCTGGGCAGGTGGCCCATGGCTGATCCCCATGGTACTGACACCTTTCTTCAAAACAGGTTCTTGCAGGACAGTGTGTGGGTTGTACCCTTCAAGCTGTTAAAAATAAAGCAGCACCTTCTGGGTCAAAAATGACTTCGCAGAAAAGCTGTGCGCAATGTTGAGCACTGAAGAGCTTTAAACTCAATGTCAGAGTAGTCTGATACTGCTGACACTGAGACGTGGGAGTTTTGTTGGTGATTTTTAATGAGAGAAGATCCAGACCTCTTGGTAGAGCGAGCATTGCTGGCTGCTGAGCGCTCGTGGCAGGGGCTGCCTGCACTGCTGGATGCTGGAGATCTGGGGGGATCCGTCTGACCCAATGCAGAAGCAAAGAAAGTTACAGGAGACAGCAGGAAAAGAAGAAGAGGGGAAAATAAAAGGTTGCTAAGAGCCACACTCTCTTCCTGAGCAAGGATGGGCAAATGCTGGATTGACCCTGGGAAGCAGGATAGCTGTCCTGGGCTGAGGGCTCAGCAACGGGGCTGTAGTCTGAAATAAGGGTTGTGGGTAAACGTGAGCCTGTGCTGCGCTTGGTTGTACCAACTGCTCTGCAGTTTGGTGCTGAGCAAGTCCCTGAGCATCAGTGTCTATGTTTCTTCCAGTTGTACAATAGATGATTATTTATCCCCTTCTCAGCCTGCTGTGAGAAGTAATTCGTTAACACAGTGACAGTGCTCTGAATGCAGCAGTTGCTGTTTAGTGCTTTTTTTTTTCAGACAAATGAGGTTTGAGAACTTCCTCTTCCGATCACATTGATAGGAAGAAGGAGCACTTCTCACTTAATGAAACAAGGCCAAACCCCAGTGACATTAGTTGCTCGGAGATAGGGCTAAATCTTGATTTGATGGCAATGGAGAGCACTTGTGCATGATTTTTTTCACTCAAGAAATCGGGAGCATGAGCAGCACAGGTCTCCAATATTACTGGTGGCAGCTCCCCAGCTGTGTGGGGGCTATCACCTTCCTTAGTTGGAGAAGGCTGCAGGATTTGCTGGATGATTTGAAATGCCTTTTTCAGATGTCACTGAAATACCACTTTTGCTGTGTTGTTTGCGATTTCAGTTTTGCTGGAACTGTAGATAAACTAAAGGTGAACAAAGGAAGGATTTGAAAAAGGCCAAACCCAGCTTTACCTTTTGCTGCCTCCCAGCGTGGCATCTAACACCCAGCTGGCAAACCAGTAAATATGAAACCTACAGCCATAATTATCTTTCTGAAAGCAAGTGTCTAAGCTGTTAAATTGGTGGTGAATTGCACCTTAAAAGCAAGCCGGGAATAGCTTATTCTTACCACCACCAGCTGCCCTGCAACCTGAAAACAACAGCAAACCTCTCCTGCAGTGTGAGCAAATTCATTCATTTTTTTGTATGGTGCTCACCTAAACATATTATAAATTGTTGGTGTTTTGTACCGCTAGTGAGAAGAAGGAAAATGCATCTGTTTCCTTAGCAAGTATATTCCTTCCTTTGGTTAAAAAAATAAAATATGCTAATTTCTTGATAAGTTATTTGCTGCTATGTTTTCTGATCAAAATAAAATTCAAAACAGCACTGAAGAAGACATGAGCTGTGCCTCTGTGTTGCGTGATGAGGACCAGCTTGGTCTGTGTTTTGCCATCCAGATGCTGCCGTGCTCCTGTCTGGCAGCTCTGCTCCTTGTGGGGGGACGCCAGCATCAGAGAAGATGGTCCGCTACCATTGTGTGCTCAAAAGCCATGAATCTTGCCTCCTTAAACTCATTTTGTGTCTGGGTATCGATACTATGGGAGCCTCTGAACTGTGTGAGCTTAAGGGTAATGTCTGGCACGTGTTTTCAGGCCTTATTCTGTATGAGGAAGAAACCTAGTGTCTGTGAGTCTCACATAATCATAAGACCCCACAAACTGGTGGCCTAGGCCAATGAGCTTCATGTTGACATATTTTGGGGGGTTCTTCCCCCCAGCCCCCTCCATCCTCTGGCCTCCAGCTTCGTGTAGAGCGTCTGAATGTGTTGCTGTGCCAGGGCGCAGGATATGCAGACCAGAGCAGCTTTTCTGCTCTTCATGTATGTGAACAATGAAAGATAAATTGAGGCCCCAGTGAAAACCAGCTTCTTTGTGCTTGGTTCCTCAGGTGTGTAGTTGGAATGGTTGGTTTTGGTCCCTGCAGTGGGGATTGTCTACTTCATTGGTACCTGTTGGTACGATGCTGCCTGCAGCGTGAGCTGTATTGAGAAGGCAGCAGAGACATTGTCAGTGAGAACAGGTCCTTCCCCTTCTCTCTTGGACGCAGGTAGAGACAAATACAGGATAACAGTTAACAGGAGACAAACAGAGGTAACAGAGACAGATGACAAGATAATACAACTGAAGGCACATCAACTGTTAGAAGATTTCCTCCAGTGTGGTCATCCTGTGCTATTGCTTGGAGAAGCACCTTTGCACCATGGCGTTACTCCTGTTTGCTCTCTCTTATTTCAAGTGTAGCTGGTTCCAGATGATGCCTGCTCTGCTGGGAGGATGCTGTGCTAGCCAGTGAGCAATGCCGTGCAGTGGGGGTGTCTTCTGGTGGATTAGACTATAATTCATGAACTTTTATCTCCAGAGGCAGGAGAAAATTCTGCCACTCTGAGTAGGACCTTTTTTTTCTTTTTTTGCGATTTCATCTTATGATTCCTCTGCACTTGTTGCTGCTTTAGACTGTATTGAACTCTTGATTTAGTTCTTTTAAGAAGAATTCCCATCACTTTGAAATTATTAATTTTTTTTTCCTTATTGGAAGATTGGGTGGGAGTGTTGATCTGCTGGAGGGCAGGAAGGCTCTATGGAGGGATCTGGACAGGCTGGATGGATGGGCCGAGGCCAATTGTATGAGGTTCAACAAGGCTCAGCGTCGGGTCCTGCACTTGGGTCACAACAACCCCATGCAGCACTACAGGCTTGGGGAAGAGGGGCTGGAAGGAAAGCTGCCCAGTGGAAAAGGACCTGGGGGTGTTGGTCAACAGCCAGCTGGATATGAGCCAGCAGTGTGCCCAGGTGGCCAAGAAGGCCAACGGCATCCTGGCTTGTATCAGAAATAGTGTTGCCAGCAGGACTAGGGCAGTGATCATCCCTTTGTACGTGGCACTGGTGAGGCTGCACCTCAATACCGTGTTCAGTTTTGGGCCCCTCATCCCAACTAAGACATGGAGGTGCTGGAGCGTGTCCAGAGAAGGGCAACGAAGCTGGTGAAGGGTCTGGAGCACAAGTCTTCTGAGGAGCGGCTGAGGGAACTGGGGTTGTTTAGTCTGGAGAAAAGGAGGCTGAGGGGAGACCTCATCGCTGTCTACAACTACCTGAAAGGAGGGTGTAGCGAGGTGGGGGTCGGTCTCTTCTCCCAAGCATCAAGCGATAGGATGAGAGGAAATGGCCTCAGGTTGCGCCAGGGGAGGTTTAGATTGGATATTAGGAGAAATTTCTTCACCCAAAGGGTTGCCAGGCATTGGAACAGGCTGCCCAGGGAAGTGGTTGAGTCACCATCCCTGGAGGTATTTAAAAGACGTGTAGATGTGGCACTTAGGGACATGGTTTAGTGGTGGACCTGGCAGCGTTAGGTTAATGGTTGGACTTGATCTTAAAGGTCTTTTCCAACCTAAATGATTCTATGATTAACTGATTATTCTGCTGTTTAATATCACTGTAAATGAGGGCCCAGAAGATCATGAATTAAATAGCAATTCTTCTATCTTCAGTTTTCCATTTTACTTCCATAAAATCCCTTGTTAATGACCAGTGATCACAGCTTACCCTGTAAGAACAGGCTTTGTAAAAGCAAGGCTGTGAGCTGGGGGTTATTTCCAGCAGTAGCGGGTGATCGTTCAAAATCCCATTAAGCATGCAATTTCAGAGAGACCTTAAGTGCATGAGCAAGGAATGTGTATGGGATAAATGCTCCTTTGTTTCACTTGTAGGAAAATGTCCCTAAGAAAGAATGACCTGGTCTGTTCAGCGTTACCTGTGATGATCAGCTGATCGAATTTCATTGACCAGGTTAATACTGAGCCCTCGTGCAATTACCAGGGAAGAACAAAATATGATTTCTTTTTGCCTTACTTTTGTGATGTGGAAGAAAGGTTTATATTTCAAATGATCTTTTAATTCGTGCAAACAGTCTCTTGAAAAAGACCCTTTAATTTAGGGCAGGCTGCAAGAGTGCAATTCTCGAGGTCATTCTCAAAGTAAGACCTTGATTTTTTTTATTTTTTTTAAATGCCACACTATAACTAAAGCAGCCATTAATCTTCATTACAGAATAAGCTTGATTTAAATCTGCATGGGATCTGTGACCAAAGTGGTCTACCTGCATAGCTCAGGGAACAGGTTTGGGATAGCAATATAGGTTTGGGTTTTTTTTATTCTTGGTTTTATGGCTGTTCAAAATGTAACCTTACAGGTCCTGGTTTGCTTTTAAAATGGGAATAATCCCTGCCTTCAGGTCTCAGCTGCTATAAAATGGTCTATAGGCAGTCTAAAGGTAGTATGGACTCTGCACAAGGCAAGGATTTGCAGTGTGGGGCAGGTTGTGGCAAGGACAGATGGTACAAAGCAGGGAAAGGGGAAGGTGTTACTAAAAGTCCTATTTCTGGTTACTTCTAGCTCATGTACACTTCCAAAAATGGTCTCAAACAAGGGTCAGAAACCTGGTATTTGGCATTAAATTTAAATGCTGAATTTAAGTGAAATTTTGAAAATCTAAGATCAATCAAAATATTTAATGTGCTGAATCTGTGTTGCATTAAAAATAACAACAAACGTGGAAATTGAAAACTAATACTAAAATGCCTTGTTTTGACACTTTTGACAGTGTTTAATGAAATGTTGTCAATTGGTTATTTAAAAGAGGTTTTATTACAGTAACATTTTCCAGTGGAAAACAGGTTTGGTGTAAACTTTCTGTAAATGTTTTCCCTTAGCCAGGCTGGTATGCAGAAAGGGAGCGTCTTTTCCTGCACAGGCACCGGGAGGCTGGGGGATGCTGTGGATCCCAGCAGCCGTGTCCACCATCAGCTCTGCGTGAACAAAGAGGGAATGTGTGTTTCCCATGGAGATGAAGCAAAACCAGTCGGTGACTTCTTTTATGCCCATTAAGTGAATCACAGAATTGTAGAATGGTTTGGGTTGGAGGGGACCTTACAGATCATCTTGTTCCAACCTCCCTGCCATGGGCAGGGACACCTTCCACTAGATCAGCTTGCTCAAAGCCCTATCCAACCTGGCCTTGAACACAAAGTACTAATTAGAATATAGCTATACGAATGAAATCAGGTTTTCCTTTTTTTTTGGCTGTCTGCTGCTGCAATCTGGTCTGTCCCTTTGCTCCCCCTGCTGCTGTTTCTGAGGGGCTCTCGTGTCCTTGGGCAGCTGCTTCCCACTTCGGTCCCATCTCTAGACTGTCTCCTGCTCTTCTAGAAATGAATAAACTTCCATCCATATCTCCTGCCATGGGGTCAGCAAATACTGATTTTTCAAAATCTTTGTTTTCTGCTCTGATACTACTATTTGCAGCATATCTACAAGTGCCACACCGCTGATATAAAGTCTCTCTCCTGGCCCTTGGGGTGGACCAGGACGGAGCAGATGAGGCACAAGCGGTGGAGGTCCTCTCACCCGCTGGGCAATGGTGCTGGAGCCGCCGTCCTGCCGTGCCGTGGGAGATGTCTCAGGGATGGCTGGGCAAGGCGAGGGCAGCATGATGCTTTCAGTATCGCCTTCTGGCATGGGAAAACTGTGGTTTCAGGAGCTCCTGAGCTGGAACTTCTCTCTGAGTTGTCATGCCAGTTAGCCTGTGATGGTCATTGTTTCCATAAATCTATTTTATCACTTCTGTGCAATTTATCTGTGTGCAGTGTTAAAAGGATCTCCATCTGTTTGTTTAATGTCCTACTTGCCACTTCATTTCATGCCCCCTTATTCCTGTATTATAAGAAACAGCAATCAATGAATTCCCTATTTACTTCCTCTGACATGCGTGATTTGATGCAGCTGCATCGTATCTGTCCTTCTGCAGTTCCCTGTAAGCCAGGGGATCCTGGGCTTCACTGAGCACTTGCTGGAGCTCTGCTGTGGCTGTGCTCGTCATCCCTGTCTGTATCTCTTCAGATCCCCCTAGAACTTTATTCAGAAACAGCAGCCAAAAAAACCAAAACCACCAAGCCCAGCTATTAACAGTATGAATTCAGCTTTTTGTTTCGTTTTTTTTTTAGCTACTAGCATTGACACAGGAACACATACAGGAATGTGGTGGTCATGGTGTGTGTGTGTGTTTATTTATTTATTTTTCCCTGTGGTCCATACCTGACACTTTAAAAGTGGGGCATATGCTGGTTGTTTTATCCTGTAGTATGCAAATGATAGTAGCATGATTTTGAATTTCTTATGCACGGATTAGGGCATGCACAGGCTTTAGCTGAGTTCACAATCTCTTGGTGTGTTGTGGTACGTTGTTACTCAGAGTGGGAAGGGAAGATTGCTCAAGCAAGCCAGGTGTTTTCTTGCTGGACAGCTTAATACAAACTTCATCCCACCGACAAGTTAGCCTTTCTTGAGCTCTAATCTCCTGTACGTTCCTGACAGGCAGGGTGCTGGGCAGCATACACCGTAGCAGCTGCTAGCCTGTGGCTCTAATTGCATTGCGTCTCCTGCCAAGGCGTGGGGCTGGGTTTGGGGAGTGCGGGGGAAGGAGCTGTGCCTGGGGTCCATATGGTGAGAGAGAAGGTATCTTTGCAAATTGTCATAATCGCTGGAGAGCTGCAGGTGGTCAAGATGCTACTTTTGGCCTCATGTGTTCTGTGATATTTTTTGAGGGAGCTTCCTTATAATGTAGATTTAGAAACAAAACTGTTTGCACGGTGAGACTTATCCTGCCTCAGAGCCCATAGTCTGGTCTCTCGGCAGCGTCCTTCCAGGCTGTTGTGTGTCTTTTAAAAGCAACAGCACATGATAGCAGGTTTAGCTTAACTCGGTCTTTATGGGTGAATGATGGGCTGGTGAAGAGGCAGCAGAGCCTGCAGGAGCACGAGGCTGGTGAGCAGGACTGGCTCTGCTCCCACCTTCCCGCACTCTGCTTTATTCTTGCTCCCATTTTTCAAATGATGAGATCTGGTGTAGAGAAGTAAAAAATACCTGTTGAAACATAATGTGGAAATCTGCCATACCTGTGTGGATATTTCCTTTCTTTTCACTAAGATCAGGAAACAAGAGCTTACATTTTCCTATACGGTATACAACACAGCCTTTGTGTGTATCGTATACACCACTGCCACAGACCTTGGTGTATCATCGTTCCCCTTGCAATATGTAGTACAAGCTGTGTTCTCCAAATAGTTTTCATGTGAGCTTTGCTCTGTTGGTGTCTTTGCTACGTTGCTTACAGAAAAGCCTCATCTTTGAATGCCATCTATGCCGCACAAATTGATATGCCTCTAAGAATATGTCAGCAGCTTTCCAGAATGTGTGCTTTTGAGGCAAAATGCCAGTTGTTTAGATGGAGAAAATCAGGAGGGTATCTCTTCATTTCAATTAAGCAGCCTGCACATTAACATTTTCCCAGTGGAAATTGGGCTCGTTTCCTCCTTGGAAGCCAATCTTGGTTCCTTTTGTTATTGTTTACTGATTTAGACATGCATTTCTTCATGTCTTCAGAACCTGGTACAGATACGGGTTTCCTCACATCTCTTCTCCTGGGTGCAAACAACTGGAAGTCTTGGGGACTGGATTTGTTATGTAAATACTGCATTTTGAGTATAAGCCAGTCTACTTTCTATTGCTAAATGTGACCCGATGCAGTTATGGTACAAAAGTACTCGCAAAATTTAAACAAGCCATGAAAGAGTATCTTAGCCTATTACTTATCTGAGTTTCTTTAAATTGCTTCTGCTACATACATACTTTCTTATTTTCTTATGTATGAAGCTGGTTATGCGTTGTGGCTATCAGTTGATTATCCTGTTGTGGACTGAACTGCTGGTTTAATATGTGAGAGTCCTGACACTGCACTCTTGAGCTACTGGTGGCCACTTTAATCAGCTACTCCATTCCAGAAAGGGCTGTTCAGTTTGGTTGAGTGACCTGAGATATTTCTGAACTGACTTCCTTGGTCTCTCTGCAAGCTGCTGGTTTGTTTGCAGCAGCTGAAGCTGAGCAATCAGTCAATTGCATCTGAAATCAGAACTGCATGCATCAAGTAAGGCTGAAACTTGTGGGTTTGCTCTGCTTGGTGTTCTGCAAGTGTCATGACCCAGGGACAGTTTTGGGTTCTTTGTGAGTGAAAGAATGTGAAGGACTTAAGAGGTCTGATTATTTCTAAAAATTATTTTTCAAGTAGTCCATTTATAAAATCTCTTTAATTTTTGAGTAGCTGGTGGGTCATGAGCTCCTATTAGCATTTTTCTTGGAAACATTTCTCTTCCTTGGGAATTTGAACACTAACATCATTAAGACAGCTCCTGGTACAAGGCTTACCTATCATCCAGTTGCATGGCTTTAAGTAAATTACACATCTGAGTAGGTGTAAGATAATGCTTCCCCATGGAAAGCCTTTCTTGCTGGACAGATGTTTTGGGTTTGTGTGGTGGGTTTTGTTTTTTTTTTTGGGGGGGGGGGGGGGGGGGAGCTGCCAGGGGTGGCTCCTGTGAGAAGCTGCTGGAAGCTTCCCCGGCTCCAAGTCAGACCCTCCTCTGGCCCAGGCCGAGCCCCTCAGCGACAGTGGTAACACCTGCGGGAGAACAGATTTAAGGGGAAACCTGCAGTGGGGGAGGAGATGGGAATGTGAAAGCCCCGTGCGGATACCGAGGCTGGTGAAGAAGGAGGGGAGGAGGCGCGCCGGAGGAGGGGAGGCCCCCCAAGATGCCCGGGAGGCCCCCCACGATGGCCGGGCCTCCCCGGGAAAGCCCGCGCTGGAGCAGTCTGTGACTGAAGATCGGCCCGCAGAAAGGACCCGCGCTGGAGAAGTTGGGGAAGGGCTGCCTCCCGCGGGAGGGACGGACCCCTCGGCGGAGCAGGGGACGAGTGAGGAGTCCTCCCCCTGAGGAGGAAGAAGCGGCAGAGACAACGTGTGGTGAGCTGACCCCAACCGCCATTCCCTGTCCCCCTGCGCCACCGCGGGGAGGAGGTGGAGAGAAGCGGGAGCGGGGCTGAGGCGGGAGGGCTGGGGGGAAGCTGCTCTTGGGTCGGGCGTTACTTCCTCACAGCCTTGGTTTGGTTTGATTGGTTGCGAATTAAATTGATTTTGTTTCTTCCCCAAGTTGAGCCTGTCTTCTGCCCGTGACCATAAGTGGGGAGTGATCCCTCCCTGTCCTTGTCTTGACCCACGAGCGTTTCTTTATATTTTCTCCTCATCCTGCCATGGCGGGGGGAGTGGTGGTGGGGGGGTGAGTGAGCGGCTTTGTGGTGCTTTGTTGCCGGCTGGGCTGAAACCACAACAACAGAGAACCCGAATACCTAGTAATGTACTCGAAGGATTTCAGATCTATTTCTATTCTGAAATGCAATATCCAATTTAGGTGATTTTCAAATGAATGTGGCAGCATGGAGATTTCAAGAGTATCTTGTAGGGCTTTACTAATTTTAATAGTATTGGGCCTGACAGCTTTAATGTGCAGCAATGATGATGAATATAAAAATCTCTGATGCTTCTTGGTGCTGTGTGGTTGCACCATCTTCTGCGGGCAGTAGTGTCCTATCACAGCATGATCACTGGCAGTGAAGTTTCTCTGATGTAGGTGCAATAAAACACACCTTTAATTACTGGCACAATTAGTTCTGCTGATGTTCATGGTACATTGTACAGTTCATCGAATGTTTCATGAGTATTCATACCATCATCCACAAACCAGAGGTATAAAATCACTTCTACTGGAGTTTGTTATTCCATCTACTATAAAGGTATGCCGCTCTTCAGAGTATTCAAAAAAATACCCCTTTTGACTTGAAGAGCTGCAGTTTCTGTTCTTTCATTTTGGATGAATTTGTCTGTGTTTGTGAATACGTCTGGACATTTTTTGAGTAATTTTGAAATACCAGAATACAACTCCGCCTTCAAACAAAACAGCTGAATAAAGTTATGATCAATTTTTCAGTTTAAGGCATGTTTTCTGCTTTTCAGTATGATTGCCCTTTAGTACAAGCTTTTCTCTGGCAATGTCATGTAAGCTGCTTACTGTTCTCAGTAAGAGAACAGATGTAAAAAGCAGCCCGGAAACTGTGAGTAAATAGTGTGGCATCAATGAGAATCAGCTGGGATATTGTGAATGCAGGTTGAAGCCCTCGGGTGGTAGGACAGAAAGATTGATTCCCTTCTAGCTTTGTCCACAAAGCAGGTCAGAGCTGAATGAGGTGACGGAGTTATGGCTGGGATGTGTGCAGCAGAACGCTATACAATGTCACTAGGAAGGAAAAGAGCCGTTCTAGAGACAATGGTGCAAGGGCTGTAAGAAAGGGAACTGCCGAAAGTTTCACTGTCGATACTGTAACTTGCCTAGGCAGAACATTGTGCTTGGCTCTATAGTGATGGGCAATGTAGTGACTTCCAGAGAAAAAAAAGCTGTGGTGTGCACCTCAGGGTTTGTAGTCTCTGGAATAAGGCTGCTATTCCTTCTTACATGGTTCCTTACAGCTTTCATTTTCTTGGAAATCAGCAACGTAGACCCGGTCACACAGGTAAGCAACAAGTATGAGATGCACATGGTGAAATCCAGGTAGTGCACCACTTGATGTACCACCCTGTACAAGACTGCAGGACCCAGCCCTTGGGTGTGACTGCTGCATCCTCTACTCCTGGAAATGGTTAGCATCCATGCAGTTCTGAATATGCTAAACATGTGCTGGAATCGGACTATCAGGCTGAGTATGGACAAGCTGGAAGATTTCTTCCCCTAGACACTAGTGGACTTATAAACTGGAAGCCACTGAAGGCTAAGATTTTGGAAGAGAATCAAACTGTGTGCTCAGAAGACAGGAAGCTCCTGAATTCATTAATGAATAGTACTAGAGGCCTCAAACCAGTCATTTGGAAGTGAAGACAACGAGTCCTAAAGTACCACAACTCCTTACAGCATGATGTTTTTGAAGGATTCTACGAACAACATTAATGCAAAGCCAGCAACCCTTATCAGCCAGTAATGTTGGAAAGGGATATGCTCACCCAAAGGACTGCAATGATAATATCAGCTTGTCAAAAAAATGCACAAACCCCAAACATCATCTGCACCTGCGCTGCTTGTGGTGTATTTCCATTTGAATAATGGAAAGAGTTGTAAAACTTTGTGCTTTGTGTGCTGCCAAGACTTTGCAGAGTACTGCAGTGCACTTCTGCATGCTTGGCAGCAAGGGGACAAATGAATCTGGCCTTCCTGTTGCAGCAACAGGCTCTTCGTTTTGTACTTCAGTGTACAATGATCTCTCTATATACAGCCTTCTGAAAGAAGGAAAGCTTAATATAGCTATTAAAATGGAAGCCCTTCCTTGGGACTGTCCATATTTCAACAGAGACGGGTGCGTGAAGGTGGAAAACATATTAGTATGATGTATGCATCTCTTCCAGGTTTAAAAAAGAGAAAAGGAAGCCCATTCAGCTGCATGGCTATTTCCCCTAATGGTCTGTAGAGCTTCCCTAGGGTACAGTTTTTCTTTTTGGTGTAATTAGTTCCTTATCACTGGCTATTCGCTGTCTGTCTCCGTGCAGCCTCCCCTGTAAGGTCTGAAATGGCGAATTAACCGAGTTAAACAAGAATCTCAATGCACTTTGTCATATATAATCACACTTCGGAGACCTCGCAAAAGCTCTGTGAATATCAAATGTTGGTTATTGGAGAAGGTAAAGCCCAGACAAATTTGAGACCTTGTAACAGACAAGTAGGCTGCTTTGGCTGTAATGTTCAGGTTTTGGCACCTTTTAAGTGTGTGAGTGTCTGTGCGTTTCTCTTCTAGGTGAATGGCCTGGTTTGCAGGTGTTGGCTCAGAAGAGTTACAAGCTTAAAAAAGACAAATTACTGGTTAAAGATTGTGCGCGTCTTTCATTTGTACAACTGTAATTCTTCAGATGGTTGCTATCATAGCTGAGTTTGAGACGTGAACTGAAGCAGGAAGTATTTTTCCATCATCGAGCTCCCGTGAGGCCCCTGGCCCCGGGGAGGTGGCATCGGTGCCGGAGTGGTGTCAGTCTGAGGGCTGCTCCGTGCCCCAGCCGCCCGGGCCCTGGTCCCTCTTGGATGGCAGCACCCGGTCACCATGCCAGGTCATAGTCTTGAGATCTCAGCCCGTGGACTGCTTTATGGCTGGAAACAAAGAGCTGGTGACTCTGGGTGGCTTTTTCTCCTACCTTGTAAACGCTTTTTCAGGAGATGAGTCCCAGGATATGATGTGTGGGTCACTTAAACACTCACAGGGGTTTCATTTTCAGGACTTAACATATGTGTGTGCAGGTGTGTGAACTGGATCGCAGCCCTGCTCCGAAGGCATTTGGACGTGAGCGGATGAGGCTGTGCAGCCCAGGCCTGCTTGTCCTCAAAGAGCAGAAACCTGAAGTATTTAAAAATGCACAAACAAACAAAAAGCCAAACCCAAACTGCACGCAAGTGTTTCCAAACAATAAAAAGCCATTTATTTTATTAACAACCTCTGCCATAAGACAGGTTAGTAGATGAAGCAACTTCAGAAAGCCAGTCTTGTTTGCAGCATAATGCTTTGAATAGGGGCTGCTACTCCTCAGCAGCAGCTGCTTTTTTTGCTGTTGCTTTCCCCTCCTCCCCCCCTTATGCATCCATGCTGTGATTCACCGCATGGGCCGGGATAGGGAGCGATGCTGTTTGATGCCAGCCCAGCAGTGCAGCTTGCCGCCCCTGGAGAGAGCTTCTTCCCTCCCCCATCACTGCCGGGGTGCGTGTGTCTGCAAACAGAACTACTAAAAGATGTCATTGCAAAATGCCACGGGGATGCAAAATGCCGCATGGCTTTCCGGTGGCAAGGGTAAAATGCATGCTGGGAGAGTTGGTAAGGACCCGTGTCTGGGTGGTGTAATGCCTTGCCCCTCTGCTCTCCCAGGCACCCTGGTACCTCCTCGTAGTGATAAGCTCGTTTCAGTGTGCACACAGTGACTGGTGCCTGACTTGCTCATAAATAAAACCAGCTGGCTGCAACAAAAGTTGGTATTCCCAAGGCTTCATAATTATGTATGAGTCAGACCAGCGAGGCGAGTGCTCTGAAGCAGAGTGGTAGTAAACAGGATCTTACAGTCTCTGAGAAAACTGCTGACTTACAAAATGCAACACCTCCACCTGCCCCAAAAAGCATCGCTAATATGTTTATTTTCACATTGTTGTCTTTATATGGTTGTGGATGATAAATCATGGCATAGTTCAGCCCTTGCAAAATCACATTCAAACAAATGTACTCATCACAATCTAGCAATTTTAATTATCCTGTGTGCCTAAGTTTTAACATTGGTGTTTTAATATTAACTTTTGTTTGTCTGAATTAGGTTTGGATAGCCCGATAATTGAGTAAATAGGTTTTGTTTTGGTTTTTTTTAATTCCATCACTGTTAATATCATTGGTATTTGTAATTGCAAATATGTACAGTCAACAGTAGACTTTACCTGGGGAGTGCTGCCACTTCAATTCGTGTTTAGTGGAAGACCTTTCCCTTCTTTCTGTGATGCATGTCTTACTTCTACTTCTGTAATATTTGTTTAATTTTAGCTGTCACTAGTTATATAACATTTGTCTTTTGCGTGCAGTTTTCAAGGTCAGATTCAGGTTTTACTTGAACAAACAGTAAGTGCCTGCATGGGGAATAGGAGAGCTACAGACAGAATATGTGCACGATATAATGTGAATATCTCAAAAAGCTGGTTGCTAAAATGAGTTGCAGTAGTTGTCTGCCTTGCATGTTTTGGGAGGATTACTTCAGAGCTGTTTTTTTTGCTTATGAAAAATACGTTTAAAAGCTTGTTCCAACTCCAAAATGTAATTTGTTGATTTGTCTCTTTTGGTCAGTGTGCTTTCTGCTGTAAGTGCATCTTTAATTGCTTTATCTGCTCACTGGTGTCATGAACAGAACAATCAGTTTCCTTTAAATACAGAGAAATGAATGAAACCTGTGCTGTGGGTTATTTGCCTTGACAACATTTAATTGTAAAACTGGGGTGGGTTTGAATTTATGAGCACCAAGTCATCTTCTGTGAGTTCTACCTTATATTTTGCTATGCTTTGGGATGGATTGGATCTGTTCCTGTTTTTCAGCTAATTCCTGCAATGTTTGAAAGTTGTGGCACTGAAGGCTTTGGACACCAGAGCTCTAACGCTGTTTCCCATGTTTCTCATTCCTGACTTAGTGCTCCCGTCCCTTTGCCTCCTGCGCACAGTCTTCCCAGAAGTAAAGTCAAAGCCAGAGAAGGACAAGTTACTCGGAGCAGTTTCTAGGTGGTTTCCAACCATGGTGGTACAGGACACTGCACCAGGCTTAAGAGACAGGAAGCATAAAATGGGCAGTTTTGGTCCTGGGTCAGAAATTGGGACAGGGTGAAAAGTTGGCTTGGGCAAGTTGGGCTGGTAAACTGGGCTCAATGCAGACTGCAAATTAAGTGTGGATGTACCCCTAAAAATAATCGATTATTGCAAAATGTGCCTGTAAATACAGCTGTAACAGGACCTTTGGTTCTCCCAGCCTCTTCCTGCACCAGAGGGCTCTTGGTGGTGAACACTGGAGGAGACCTTATCCTGCAGAGCTCTGAGACTGCAGCATATCAAGGCTTTTGCAGGCACTGGGGAAGAGGGTTTCATATTAGTCATAATTGGCAGTGTGTATTTAAAAAGTGTACAAGAGTTCATATATCTGACAACATCACTTTATTTTTCCAGCTTTATGGCTACTTGGCCAGCTCATTGGAAGTTGATTGACTGCCTAGCATGAGGGAAGACAACGATGAGTCTGTCTCCCACCCATTAGCCCTAAAGTAAAGTGTGATAGATGGAACTTGAGTTATTTCCAATAGTGAAATCTTGACTTCTCTGTGTGAGGGGCTTGCAAAACGTATTCCCTTACAAAGTGAGGTCCCGGTCACCAGAGCTGCTCTTTGCCTTCAGGACCAGTGGGGCCGCAGTCCTCAAATGACTCAACATGAGAGTCGTGATCAGAGGCAGGATCAGGTCTCCATGTTCACATTCATTTAAGGAGAACAAATACCACATGTTTTAAATCTATGTGAACTCCAAATAGCTTTGAAACTTGACAGAATATATTGCTTCCACCTCTGCTTTCTGGCAGATAATTTTGTTCTGTTATAGTTGATGGGATAGCTGTAAATACTTCATATAGTATGGATTAATATTTTGAGTGTAGTGCCAGTCTTGGAGGGAGAGGAAGAAGAGCCACAGAAATGGAACATGAGATGACATATAGTAGTCAAATGACTGCTGATTGGCTTCTTTTCAGCTCTCTGAAAGTGGTTTACAAGTTTTCATCTATTTAAATAACATAGCAAATGAAAACTCTAGCTTTTTGTGTTTAATTTGCTGTTCCTGTAGCTCCTTGCTTTGGCCTTCCTGGAGGCTCCTACAACACGCCCAAGGAGAGTGGATCTGGTATCTCCATCATACAGATGGAAAACTGAGGCAAGGAGAGGCAAAGTGATTTGAACAGGCTTATGAAAGACTGTGGGAGAGCTAAAATTTGACCACAGCTTTCCCAGATCCTAAGTTGATGCCTTGCCTATAGTCTTTCTTGGACTTTGTGTTATAAAACATTGGTTACTTTTTTCATTACATCATGACTACTATTTTCCTAATTTAAATTATTTGGAGGAACACAAATCCATGCTGCAGCTGTAAATTTAAACAAATTTCACTTACTTTCAGCTGTAGCAGCTTAGGCTCTCTGATTAGTCCTCAGGAACAAGGCAAGGTTGGTATTGAAAGTATGTTAAAATGAAGTTGTTAAACAATGGGGTGTTTTCAGCTACAGGCAAAACTACATATTGAGGTTTGCAATCCTGGCTGTAAGAACAGAAAAAGTTCATAGGAAAACCAAATCCTTTAACTGAAGTTTTAAAGTGTTGGCTCTTAGTTATTAATGATGTATGGTTTGGAGCGGGCAGGGAATGGAGCTTTGAGGGTAATAAGAAGGGCAGTGAGTAGAGGTGGATGACAACACCCGTCAGGATTTTATAGCCCTCATGTATAACGCACAAGCCAACCCCAGGTGACTCAGAGCTCCAGAAATAATCAGGGTGTTATTTTGATTCCCCAAAGTGAACAAATACTTAAGAGGATGAGGCACTGCACCAGACATGGTGCAATCGCTCAGTAATGCAGGAAACCTCCTGGGTGCTGGTGCTGTCTCCATGGGGCTGGTTACACAGATGTGCACATGTGGGTCTGTGCTTTGTTCTGCTGGAGCTGCAGGAGGCTTCCTCTGGTATGCATTATGGCCAAAAGATTTGATCCCTGCCGTGTTAGGCTTGAGTACCTCTGCAAGCTGAGGCACCAAATGCATCATCCTGTGCAGTGATGGTGAGCTGGAGGGGGAGTGTGAGGCCAGGAACCTGAGTGTCCTTGGGCGAGGTGATGTTCAGGTGTAATAACGTCACCCAGAGATCACCCTGCATGGTGGTCCTGTCCCAGTCCTCTGATCTTAGCCTGGACCACTGTCTTCTGTCTTGTTACTACCCTCCAAGATCTGTGTGTTTCGAAACCTCTTTACAAATATGGAACACTGAACCCTTGCTGGGTTTTCCTCCTAGATAGGAGCTGTGTAGGATGTGAAATAATCTGAAATCATGTCAGACAGTTTCTGTGAGGGGTTGCCAAGGTAGCTTGGCAAGTATGATAACATCTGTAGGGTCTGAATGGCCCAAACTTTCATAGTTTCCCCTCTGTAGTATTGATTTTGAAGAACATCAAGTTGAAGTGAAATGCAGTGAGGTTGGTACTGTTGGAGGGGTGGGATGGCTCTGCAGGGATGGGTTTGTGTGTGTGTGCTCATGTGAGCTCTGACTGTGGAACCATCACTTGCATGAATATGAAGGGTTAAAAGCACACAATAAATAATAGCAGCAAAATAATGGGCTCTAATATATTCTGGCAAGTTACTGTACTATTTTCAGTACTACGCAGCTGACAGTTTTCTGTTTTCAATAACTTAAGTGGAGCCATAGAATTTCAATCACCTTCCATCTTACCAAGAGCCTGACTCCTCCAGAATAACTCAGAGGAATTGACTCAACCATATTTTTCATGTTTCCCAAATGAGCAGTGCAATGCCATGAAAATTAGGATGGAAGGAAACAGACAGCTGCGCCATCTCCATCCTTCTGAGAAGATGAAGGTCAAAGACACCTTCATTCTTCTCAACATTTTTCCTCCCAGCTGGGTTGTAAATGTAAGTACAGCCCAGTGCAATTAATTGTGAAGAAAACCAATTCTTAGGGCCTCTTAGAAAGGATGGAGAGCGGGTTCTTTTGATTATATTAGGCACTGTATTTGGTAGTGTCGTCGTCTTAGTGTATCTAGGACCTTGAATTGATCTCTGTAAGAGATAGTAAAATTAAAATAGTTTCTTGCGTGCTTGACCCTAATTGTGTAACCTCCACGTTTTTCCTCCATTGTATATTCTGCAACGTGCACAAAACCCTAACGTTTCTTGGGTATTCAGACTGGAAGAAACCTGTTGTTCCCACTGTATACAGACCTGTCACTGATTAGTCTTATCTTCTATTCCCAGTGCTATAGGGCAAAGTTGGAAACCACCAACTATGTCATCTTCCCATTCCCTTCTAGATATAACTTTTATTCTTTCCTATGTGATGCCGGCAAACAATTCTTAGATTAAACAGAACTCTTAAATTTGAGTATCTACAACTTAAGATCAAGTGAGGGAATCGCTGCATGTGTCAACCAGAGAAAACAGCTCCCTGTTTATACTGAGGGCAAGTGCTATTAAGTCTTGACCTTGTCTACATTTGATAAATCACTGGTACATTTTTTTTCTGAAACCTTCATCTTGTGCTGGTTCCTCATCTGAAACAGTACCTTTGCTTTCCACAGTCACTAGCTAGGGAGATTTTCACTTCTTCACATACGAAAAATTAATCCTTTTTTTTCTGAAATAGTATGAATGGATTTTCCTGAAAACAACATTAAAACCTACCTTCATGTAGGTAGGTAACATGTAACAACTTTCATGTAACAACTTTCCAGTTTAGATCTAAACCATGACAGCTTTCTAGTTATCTTTAGTCAATGTATTTTGTCTTCACTTGGTTCTCACAGACATTTAAATATGTGTTAAATAATACATAGTACACCTATTTCTTGATGCTGAATCCCAAGGCTCAAGTCTGGTGCTCTGCTTTCAGTCAAAGTAATAATTATAATGAAAACGTATGAAAATATTTGTTTGAAAAAGGGGATCTGGAAACATCCTGAATGTATTTGAAACGTGTTATCAAACAGCTTTTGCTTAATGGTGCATTTGTGACATAGGAAGCCAACTTAGTTCAGAGTACAAATTTAGACACCTACATAAATACCGTATATTGATATTTTTAATGTGCAATATTCACCTGTTTGCCTTGAGGACAACACAGTGAATGTGCCCATTGGCAGCAGTGAGAGGGTTAAGTCTGAGCTCACTAAAACCTTTTTTAAAGCCTGTGCTTGTAAAGCAAAGGAGGATTTCTAAGTAATAAACTACTTGAGCTCATTTTAGCCCTGAGCCTTTCTTAAGGCAAAACCCATCAACTGCATTAGAAAGTATACATACTGGTCATTATTGAAGGATTTTAGACTTCCCTAAGGAGATGTTTAACTAATAAGAAGGTTAACTGTGCATATATACTTGTCAGTCAAGCGAACAGTAGTCTACAAAATCCTCCCATAAAGGAGAACAAATAAAGGAAAAAAATAGATGGAGCATGCAGTTTCCCACATCCATAAGGCACAATTTCTTCTCTCACTGGATCATTCTGTTTCGTGTCAAGTATTCCATGACTCCTATGAAAGAAACTGTTGCCATTAGTATGACCTTAACTGCTTAATGCAGCATGATATCGTCTGCATTATTTCTATGTCTTGTATGCCGTAATAGTGTAATAATAATTTTGAGTTTAAGCATATTGTAGTTTACATGTTACACATAATTGGAAGTTATTGATAGGCAACTGGTCACCATGTTTGTTAGCCTGTAATCATGCACCAAGTATTTAATGATTTTCTAAACCAAAGACATTGCATCTCTTAAGAACTGCAGCATATAGAAAATTAAGTCAAATAATTTGCAATGAATTTTATGACAGAAGTCTCTTGAACTTAAGTATATACTAAAGCTTGAAAGCAGTCCAAATAAGGATTTTGAAAGCACACACTTGTTTAACAAAAAACATTGCAAGTGACTTTACAATGTGACATTAAATCTGTATTAATTTTTGATGTATGGACATTTAATCAGATTTGCAAACTCTTAATATAGGCCAACAGTTAGAGTGTAGAACGTACAACTGACAGCATGGTTTTTCATATAGTTACTAACATTATGCATGAACTGCTGACACCGTTCAGCAAGGTTCGCCTTTAATGGACTGTCTAAAGCACCAGTGGGTGGTTTGTGCTGCAGAACTTTCCTCCATGATGTGCATTTTCTCTTTCTCTCTGTGTCTTTGGGAGAGAATGAAAATGTGGAGCTGCAGTGCCAGGATAATATTTTGGCTTCTAAAATTATCTGTGAATAATTTTAGTTAAATACCAACCTGCTGAAATGCTGAAATTGCAGAATTCTTCCCATACTCATACTTTCACTACCCCCAGTTTTAAGCCATTTTCAATATTGTTTTGAATTCTTCAGATTTGACATCTCCCAGCCTTCAGTGATCTTGTCAGGAAACAGAATGAGTGAGTCACAGAAAAAAGCCCTTTAGGCAGATCTCCTCACAGCCCAATTCTTCTTAATCTTTTAAATTGGAAATTTACTCTTGAAGAAAGCCCAGGCTAAATGGCACCAGTTGACAAGTAGAGCTGCTGGAGTTGGTCCTGTGACTCTTCAGAGGGAACTGGGCTTTCCTGGGCACAGACTTTCATCGTCCTGTGGCCGCACAGGAAGCCCCTGGGGTCACTGCAGCCAGGGCAGGCGCTGGCAGCGTGTGCCGTGGGAAAGTCCTGCGTGAGCAGCTCAAACCGTGCCTTGATCAATAATAGAGTTTTCCTTGGTGCATTGAAAGCCAGTTCTGTTTCATCACTGGCTGCAGATGGGGCTGGTACTTGGCTTGATGACCCTGGTTGAGAAGTGTGCCCAAGGCATGGGTCCATCCCCAAGGAATAACTGACCCTCTCTGCCCACATGTGAAGAGCCCTTCCAAACATGTGGTCTGTCCTCATCATGCTACACAAGCAGGAAAAATTTTGAAGAGAAAGGAAGAAGATCCTAGTCCCCACCCATGGTACAGAATAGCTTTTACTTATGCCGGAGTTTAGAGATGCTGAGGATACAAGGCATTTTTCACGGAGACCCAGCAACCTTTCTTTCCTTGCTGGCAGAGCATTTGATATCAAAATGATATCATCCACCCAGCTGGTTATGCTGGAATAATGAAGCCTCCGTGGCTCAAACAAAACACAAACATGTCCCAATCACGGGAGCACTCAAAAGGCGTTTGCTATCCCAGATTTTTATCTTGATGTGACTTTGTCCATGGATATTGCTGAAAGTAATGGTATTCCTGGGAAACAATTCATGTGTGTGACAGAAAGCACAAAATGGAGATGCAAAACACTACAGCTGAATCCTCTCTCAAAATAGAATTAGAAAATCCTGAGCCCTCTCCTTTCAGCTAGATGTGTAATTCAGGAGACCAAAATGTAGCCTGTAATGGGATGTAGGCAATGAAACACCAGTAAAATTTAAGACTTTCTTATGCAAAGCTGTATCAGTAGGGAATAGATACACAATCTTTCAGTTTAATGAAGCCATCAGGTTGGTGGATGTGCTTTTGGTTTCTTATTACTGCATTTGTATTTGTATAAAAGTTGTACTGCTTCCTTTTGATCAAACAGTTTTAAGAAGATGCCTTACAGCGCTATCATTGGTTCTTACTGCTGGCGTGGATCCCTGTGCCTTTGCAAAGTGAAGGGGCGAACCCTGCTGCGAAGCATTCCCCGTCCCTGCTGCTTTGATGTATTGTCGGTGTAAAATCATCAATTACACAAGGCGTTTTCGATCCCTGTAACATCATGTTGCCAAACTACTTAATAATGGCATTAGCAAACTGGAATTGAATTTCTCATAGATGGTTTGAGCCAAGTTTGTGACAGCTAATTTACAGCGTCTCTGATTCACTGCTATTCCCCACTTCCTAGACCCTTGATAAATCAAACTCTTTACACACATTTAGTTGGTTTTAATTTGCATCTGTGTTACGAAAAATGGGAGGAATTCTGTTCCTCAAGGGATGGCAGCACTTCCCAAGAGATTGTCTTGTCTATTTTGCAGAATTCAGGCTCCCATCCTTAGCTCTAATGCTTTCTTCCCCCCCCCCCCCCCCCACAATGTTGCCTTGTGAGAAGCCCCACTGCCGTGTGACTTGTGCCAGGGACTTATTACACTGATGCCTTTTAAAAAATGTTTTTTCTTGTAACTCCTTAATGGTTCTGGTAGTTATTCCTTAAACGTTTCCCTCTTCCCAGCCAGAAACCAGGCTCCCGATTCCTTTCCTTTTGACCTTGGTGCCCCTGTCTAACCTTTTTAGTAGCACACTTGGTGTTGGCTTCCTCAGAGCATTGGCTGAATTATACGGGTAGTTTTGGGGTAGCTAAAAGCTACTAGATTGTTTCTGCCGTTATTTCCTTAGCTTTTTGCTTCCAAAACAACAACTCTTAACTGACACGAAGTTCTGTAACATCACATGCAGGTAAAATCTTAGCTGTTTTTTGCATCACTCTGTAGTTGTTTGGGCGAGTGGCTGAGGAGCCCGGGTTTTTGGAAGTTACTCTTTAAAGGGCCTTGTGAACACTTTTTTTTTTTGAGGGCAGAATTGAATGAACAGTTCAACGTGATGCAATAACATGGGACTAGGGCAGGACATGTTCCCCTGCCCTCTATATAGCCCTCTTAATTCACATATTCTTCAGTGGGAGCCATGTAAATAGGATTGCCTGTGAAATGATTTGTTTCTTTTGATGTGTATTGATTTGTTTTGCCTAATTCATCCTGGCAAAGTGAATCTGGAGAAGGAGCTGCCCTTTTGGATGCTCCCACTTCTCTCACCTTGTGTCACCTCTACCCTCTCATTGTCACCTTCAGAACTGAGGACTTCTCTTAACCCAGGTCATTGGCACTGGCTCGTGTTGTGCCCACAGGGGTTATATCCCTGCAGGACTGTTCGTGGCCAGGGTGTGGGGAAGAAACCAGGAATGATCTTAGTGCTTACAGAGCTGAGGTTACTGCATGCTGCAGAGGTACAAGGCTGGAGCAGGGCATTGCTGCATGCAGACTGAGGTGCTGGTCCCATCACTGGAGCAGGTTTCTCCTTCACCCTGGTGCCAGCATCTGGGGCTTTGAATGGCTGCTCAGACTATGTTTGTGCAAAGGGAGTGCTGGAATCCTCTAGAAAAGATGGATACTTTCCTTGCATGAGACTTTTCTTGCTTATAATTACCGAGAGGTGTTTTAAGGTGCTCAAGTGACAGCAAAACACTTCATGCATTGATATCTAAACATAGAGCAAAAAGCTACGGCTGGCTGGTAAATGTGTCAGCCTTCAGGAGCATGAAATAGCATGGCTTGCTCTTGCGTGTCTTTTAACTTTTGATATGGCTCTTTCTTCCCTGCTCGTCTACTGTGCTGAGGTTTGCTTTATTGCACAATAAGTCCAAATTCAGCAATTTACATTTCTCTTAGCTTGAACAACTCTTTCCACTGCTTATTACTTGCAGACACCATGAGGTATCACTATACACAGGCAGCTTTCACTGAAGGAGCCTATTGTGTTGGTATTTCCTTGATTACACTATCCTCTGAACCTTCTCGCACTGCCTGTTAAAAGAGAAAAACCCTTCACGTGTCAAATGCAGCCAGATCGGCCTCTTGCCTTTGATATGGAAAGTGCACTTAATGCTTGGAAGGAGAAGCTGCAGCAAAAAGGTGCTGCTGGAGAGAAAAGAATAGCTTTTTGTTTTCACCTAATTCCAGAATAGATTTTCTCCACCTCCTAGGAGCTGGCCAGGCGAGCCCAGGACAGGGTGGCAGAGCCTTGGGCAGCCGATGGCGGGTGTGTTTTCTGCCCCTTCACACCATCAGTGGCTGTTTGCTCTGTCAACGTGCATCATGAGAAAGGGGTTATTCGGTAAATCGTAGCTCTCCTTTGAAGGGACCTTTGGCAGCCATCAGACGATGAGACGGAGCCGGTCCCTTCTCCCAGGCAGGGCTGAGCGTGCTGCTCCTTGCTGTCACGGCTGGGCTGCCACCAGCAGAAGTTTCTGTCAGTCTCAGATGTCAGCTGAACATGGACAGTCTTTCAGGCTTTGGGAGGTTTTGCAATGCCGTTGTGGTCTGAATTGGGAAAGGGCAATGAGGGAGCATGAAATTTAAACTAAAAGAATAAGACTTTGAAGTGATCTTTGGTAAACGCAGATGTGTGGAGGGTAAAAGATCCATCAGTTTGGGATGCAGGTATGAGATGATCACACAAGGTTATGGAAAGGTCAAGGCAGGAATAAAACTTTGGATGAATAGTGATTTGGGAGTATGTGTGATGGAGTCAGGGTGGAGGAAGGAAAACCTCAGTCAACAGATGTTTTGGGAGTTGTCTGATGTCCTACAGATTCAGGTGCCGCCATAGGGGTGGGACTAATGTCTGCTGCAGTAGTCTGAGCTGCACAGGATCACATGTTGTCTGTTTTCTGCCTGGGTGCTGAGCACCACTTAACTTGGGAGGCAGGGATGGGCACAGCGCCGAGCGTGGGAGGAGGCAGGCAATGGGAGAGTCACTTTTCAGAGGGAATAGAAAGTTCCTGAAGCTTGATGGTCTTGAGACAACCTGTCTGCATTTTCAAGGCAACCAAGTTGCTTAAGTGTTTCCAGGGGGATATCTTTTAATTTCAGATTTTTGGCCCCGAATTAAGTAACAGTAATGGTCTGTCTAAACAACATATGGTGATGCTGTACAGAGATGCATGAGCTCATTCAAACGTTGAAAAGTTGATAGCTTAATTAGCTGCTGAGATACCTCGGAGGGGATACAGCTGGAAGATGCCCAAGGTCCCCTGCTTCTCAGGGGCCCATTTCCCAGCTGGTGACATCCCTGCTATGTACTTTGGTGCCTGCCCATGGCGGAGCTGCCTGCAAACAGCACAGGAACCTGTTGATATCAAAGACAGACCTTCTGGCAAGATTTCTCTTGATGAAAACTTCTAGGAAAATAACTGCCTTCAGCTATGTGAACTGTGTTTCATAAAGCAAAGGCTAGGTAAGGCCAGGTCCTTTCATACCAGGATTTAACAACATGTCCTACAAGTTGGTTTGTTGTCAGTGGTGTACTCCAAAAGCAGCATGAAGGAACCTGCTCTTACAGTGGTTTTTGTTCTTCCTTTTGGTTGCTTTCAACGTGATGGGCCCATCCTTTGAGCTTGTTGTGTGGTTTACCAGTGCTTGCCATAACAATATTTCTATAGCTTTTAACTTCAGAGAGCCTAATTGCTTTATTTCATTTCTTTCAGTGGGTACCTGCCTCTTGATTTCTTTTTTCTCTGCTCCCTTTTCTATGTGATAACGCAGCAGTATGGGCGTCTGTGCGTAAACTAAAATACTCAGCCTCCACTCAAGTTGAGTGGCCCAGGATAAGGTTCAGTGATATTCTGGCACAACCTGAATTGTGTCTTCGGTTGCATAAGTGGTGCTGAGACATCTTGAGGAAGAAATGGCCTTTATGAAATGTTTTCTTTATAAAGACATTCAAAGAAGCTTTTTAGTTAAGGTTGCAAGTCAAATCTTCAAATTTATTATTCTGAGAGGTGAAAAAATAGATGAATTGTAATATTCTTTCTTCTCAGGTCATTATGCAGTACTCTCTCTACTTGGTAAGGAGAGATGCGTTTTTTATCTTTCCTGAGACTAAAGCCAAAGGCTTTTTTGTAGTAGAAAAATAGTCAGAATAGCATTGCAGTGAATTTTATTAAAAGCCCATACAAATGTATTTATATATGGTAAATATATTCTACCTGCTCCATGTATTACAGTTTCTGCTGAGCTGCTCTTATTAAAATCGGCAGAAATGTTTAAGGTCTAATATGTTAGATAGTTTAAAGCATGGCAAAAAGCAGCTTAATATCAATTTAAAGGTTTTTTTTCAACTGTAGTTGATGGAAACTGTTTACTGAGTTTTGTGTGAAAGCTTCTAACCTGCAAATTCCAATTTCATAGTTCATTCATACGTGGGAACTTAATTTGAGATCTGAGCAGTTTTGATCTGATTAGCAGGTCAGGTGCTCTTCCATTTCTGGAGGGAGAAACAGATCTCTGTGCTGGGTTTCAGTGTGTGTGAACTCTAAGGCAGGCATTTGGCATGGGTTTCTATAGGTAATCTGTAGTAAATATTTTTCTTATATGTAGGCATTTCTGGGAATTATCTGCTTAAAGGAGCATGCATGGGAGTGAAGGTACAAAGACACAGAAACATCCTAGAAATGAACTGGACTGATTTATAAAGAATATTAACAAAACCTATTTTGCTGCTTTATCCAATATGGATCCAATATGGCACATGGGCCAAGATCTCTGTGACAGCGGCTGTAAGAAGCTGAGGCGACAGCTCACCACAGCTTTATTTCTGCAGGGCCTTGTGGAGTCAGTGCTGGGAATGTACCCTAGCTCCAGCAACTCCGAAGTTAAATGACATCTTTTCAAACTCCACATGCATTGCACGGATTTCAGTTCAGTTCCTGTGAATATTGAGTAAGGTATCTTGTTGGAAGAATAGCTGGAGGGTGAGAGTATTTTATTTATCTGAGGAGAAGGGTACAAATGGTTTTCACGCCCCGTAATCAGGTTGTACTGGGTGCGAGGCCCCTCAAACTGCCTCTCTCATAGCCAAACCAGGGAGATCATACCTTGATTTTAGGTTTTCTGCCAGGAGGACCCAGTTCTAGTTTCTCTGCACCTAATACAAAATGGAGAATGCCTTTTTGCATTTATTACCCAGACCATTGCCTTAGCACTCCCAAGATTTTATTCAATGTGACTTTTTCTAACCTTGTGGAAATTGCAGTGATGGAAGATGCATCAGCAATTTTCAATCTTATTTCTCTTCCAGTGGTGCCTATCAGCTTGCTTAACAGCATAATGAATGAGTTCACAGGTGCTTTTCTTTTACTATCTTCTGGTTGTTTGAAAGGAGCTGTATTTTGGTCAATGAGACAGATGGTAGAGAGGCAAGGTGAACTAAAGTTTACCTTTTTTCATACATGTCTAACAGAATATGATTAAACATTAAAACTGTGCAGTTAATTCTGCTGTATTTACCAAAAGAAAATTTTCTGAGGAGTGGTTGTTATGGAAACAGTAGCCCTCTGTCCTTCCAATTGGAAAAGATTTATTTTAAGGGAGCTAAAAACCTTTAAATATTCAGCAAGTATGAAAAGGTGAGATCATAATATTCGTCTTGCATATCCTCTACGAAGCTTCAAAAACTTTCGTGAGGATGAGAACATAGTGCAGCGTGGCAACCAAGAAAGGCTTGAGAGCCCTTTTTTAATGTGGAAAAGCGAAGGGACTCATAAATAAGGGAAGTAGGACATTCATAAAGGGAAATGAGACTGCTCGAGCAGAGACACATCATCACGTGCAAACCCTGCGTAGGAGAATAAACCTCTAGCCAGAGGAGCTGCCTTACCTGCAGGCATTAACCTTCGCTTAGGGAGCCCGAAAACCCCGTCCCCCTACATTGCTTCCAGCAGGGTTCAGGCGTGTTGGGGCTGACGGTCGTGACTTGCTGCATGAACAGAGGCTATTTATAGGGGTTCTGTGGGCCTCGTAACTGCAAGTCATTTAAATCTGTATGGTGTGCTGATAGCATTTCGCTTGCATTGTAGAGTAGCTCCAGAACGGGTCTCTGTGGTGTATGAAAGGAATTTTAGATTCAGCATACCAGAAATCAGCATATTGGTAGCTTCAGATGACAACTTAAAATACTGTAATTTGCTGAACAATCACATGGGTTAAAAAAAAAAAAAAAGTTCCTGGACTAATAACAAAATAACACGCCCAAAGCTGCAGTAGATAGCAGGAAAATTGCTCCCTGAAGTACTTTCAAACTGAAAATCAAGCTTCAGCTTCACTATATTCCTGTTTCTTTTGTGCTCACTTCCAAAAAACATTTAGGGCTCAACTATAGATTAAAGAATTATTATTTTTTCCTACTGAAAATGAAATATAAAAAATATCTTGAGTTGGAATTTTCTATTTTTTAATATTCCTTTAGGTATGCACTGTGTTTCTGATACTCTCCTGATGGGGATTTCTTTCCACGTTAGTTTCTTTCAGGTTACAACCCAGATACAGCCAAATCTGAGCATTATAATGAAGTATAAGCCTTGAATTCTTTTTCATTTTGGAATGAGTCCATAATGATTAACTGCACTGATTAACTGTAAGGGCTTTTGGTGGTGACGTGGACAGCAGAAGGAGGAAGCGAAGGAGCTGCAGCGAGGCAGCATGGCACTTCGTGCGATGTCCTCACAGATCTGCTATTGTTGGCCCTTGACAGAAAAGGTGAAAAATGGGGAATCTCAGATGAAAGGAAATGCTTTGCCGTAGGAGGCAGCTGGTTAAATGCAGAACATCACCTTTTTTATGGGCTCCATGTAGTGATGGCATTTCCACACTAGTGCAGAAACATTGATGGACAAGTGGGTTGACAAGCTTGCAGTCAAGATAGCCTCTCTTATTTCCACGGACTCTTCACTAATTGAAAGTATATGCTGACTCTAGTATTCTCCTGTGTAAGCATCTTGATTACAATTAAGAAAGACACTGCTTGCAAACTCTCGTCTGAATTTAACTCACAATATTTCATTGTATGACAGAAATAGTTTATTAAGCTTTCAGTTCAAATAGGAGCTAACATAGGGAATGGAAAATCAATGCTGCTTTAATTAATCTTTTGTTTTTGAGAATGGGAGGAGGTGAACAGCACTTTCAATGCGAAAAAGTGAAATTAACCCTCTTCCAAACTCCTACAAAAAACCAGCTTTTGGTAATAGTCCAAATATTGCAGGTGCAATGGAGGAAGAATGAATCATGGCACGCCAATACCCAGGCTTTCAATGTCATGAACGTATTTGCTCCCTGCAGAAATAACTATCAGTCGCTACATTTAGCAGATAACCATGTGGAGCCATTGTACCAACCTGTGGCTGTGTTTTGTTTGTGATTTCTTTTGTTTGGGTGAAAACTGGGGGTCTGCAGAAATCATTCACATTGCTCCATGCCACTTATCCTCTATTTTGCTGGTCCTTTGCAGAGTGTGAATGTCACCTTCTGTGAATAAGCTTGCCAGCTGTCTGGGGAAGAAAGTGAATTTCAGCTCCACCTGAGGTGCATCATGTTCTGTTCCTTGGGAGGTTTTATAATGATACGATATTTTCCGGTTAGATTTTACACTAGAGAAAATGGCAGTTGCATAACTTTAAAGATCTTTGTCCTGTCAGATCCATTCCTTCCTTTACATCTGTTAAACCATTTCTAAACACTGTCTTTTACTTTTCAGGCTGTATTTTAAGAGTACAGGTATAGGAAGTGTTAGCAGCGTGCAACTGCCAAGTCCCAGATTCTTCCATTTAGGACAATTCTCATGCTGGGGTGGGGAGCAGCTCCTTGTCCCACGGTATCTCCCACCCTGCTGCTGGTCCTGGGGTTTGACCCTGCTGCCGTTTCCCCTCGTGGGCTAGGGCTGAGGCTCTCCGGACAGCTGGAGGGAGGTGAACTCCTCTGGGGTGGGGGAAGACAGCGCTGCCTTCCCGGGGGTGGCACTGCCTGCCCCTTCCTCACCAGAGCTGTTTGTTTCCTTTTCTGTGTGTGCATAAGCAAAAGGCTTTAGATGACAGCTGTCCTCGGAGAATAGCGTGGTCTTGTTCCTACACCTCCATACCATATGCTCTAAATGGATATGGACCTTCAGCTGAAACCCATCAGTATGATTTCTCTTGTCACCCTTTTAGCAGTCTCTCTTTTACCCTTGGCCGCGGCGTGCGTATCACCAACGCTGTGGCAGCTAATCGAGCTGCTTGAGTGCAACTCTTGTTTCTTCCAGAGAGGAGAGGTGAACCCTTTTGTGATAAACTCCTCTACTGCTCCTCTGCTGATGTAGGTATCTGAGATGCCCCGGGTGCTGTGGTCTGCCCTGGCCCTTGAGTGCCCTCAGCTCCTGGCCAGGGGCTGTGGGGTGACAGGGATTCCCTACTGTAGCAGTGTGCCTGTAAAGGTTTTTTGGAAGGAGCTCTGGGGCGAAGCGCAGCCTTGAGATTAACTCAGTTTGTTAGTCTGGACTGGATCCAGAACAGATCCATCCAAGAGGGGGGTTATGTGCTGTATTTGTGTGCTGTAAGAAGGAAAAAAGTCATCCTTTGCAGAACTTGTCATGGATTTTGTTGAAAATTGGGCAAATAAATTTCCAAGGAGACTGTAATGAAGTCACAGATGATGAAGTCAGGCTTTTTAGAAGCAGCACATGTCTCTGAAACCCTAATAAACCTGGAGGCAGGGATGAGCTCCAGGGTACACCCAGCTTCTCTGGGCGACGTGCAGGTCTGTTACGTGGGCTGATAGAGGCGTGTGGTCTGGGCAGACAGCTGGTCTGGGTGTTAAACATCCGTGCGTGTACTGCCAATGCACAGCGGCCCTGTGTGAAGGGAATGCTCCAGGCTGGGGAAAAAGGATCTGGCAAGTGGGCTGGTGGAGAGCAGAGGTGAGTGGGTGCTGAGCACCTTGACCTTGCTCTGGGGATGGTATCACAGGCGCTGTCTTGGTGTGTTGTGTTGCCTCTGATGGAGCAGAGGAAGGTGGAGACGGTCGGTGGGTTCCTTCAGGTGGCTTTAGGTGGAACCTCAAAGGGGTTTGCACCCACTGCCAAAGCGTGTCCAGAGTGGGGGGGCTGCCTGTGTGCTCCCAGCCTCTCCTGGCCAGCTAGGAGTCCTACGGCTCATCTTGTATGGAAAGCCTGACATTGTCTTAAAAAAGACAAGGGGCATTTAACCCCTTTTGCGCTTGTCTATTGAGTTCTGGGGGAAGGTAAATCATGATGAAATGGGTCGCTGTAGGAAGCTCTGTCTCAAAGAGGTGGCAGATCCCATTTATGCCTTGGACCATGTTTAGACTGAGGCTGTGTGATGTCTCCTGTAAGCTGAGTTTTGGGGTTTGGAGGCTTTTGATGATCGCCCTGGCTTTGGGGAAGGAGTTTGCCATCAGAGACAAGCCCAGAAGCCCTCCCGTTGCAGGCAAACCCTGAAGCAGCAGAAGGCCCATTTCCACATTTAGTTATACTCATCTAACAGTGCCCCAGACACGTGTTCTGCCCCTCTGGTTATCTGCCCTCTTCTCCCTCCCCAGGACTTGCTCCTGCTCCTACGGCAGTACTCCCCTCCGGTTTGCCACAGGTTTTGTATTTTGTTAATGGTTGAGCCTTTTTGTAATGGAGCAACAATAATGCTCAGAGGTCAATTCCTGAACTTTTCCCAGTGCTGGTGAGGAATGCAGAGCCGCTTTGGAGCTCCTGTGAGGGAATGACAATAATATCCAGATCTTGATCTCTGAACCTTCTCTGCTCTAATGAGCGTTTCTGGGGAATTGTGCCCTTAATGAACCAGCACTTTCCAAAGGGAAGCAATCCTGAACACATCAATGGATGTGTGTGGAAGCCCTCAAGGAGAATATTTGAGCAAAGGACTGAAAGTCTCTGTGCTCTTTTTTTCTGTCTGTATCTGAAATACCAGTGCAGACGGCTAAAGTACCTGCATTCACATTGGTTGCTTTCTGCATAGTCGAACTGCATGCATAAGTGCCACATTTATAAAATCCTTGTAATGCTACTTTCTAAAATATTTAAAATCCATGAAATGTCCCGAGTCCAGGAAAGAACACTAATGATATGCAATGAAGCGTTTATGTAAGATGGGTCTTTAGCTGAATGTTTTGGATCAGGCAAAGGAGCCTTGTAATGAACTAAAAAGGTGAATTTATTGCCTACATATTAGTGCCTGTTTTCTCTTCTTCTGTGGTCTGGTGACAAATGACTTGCTCTGGTAACAAAGATAACTGCTTTGGCTACTGCTGGGCTAATAATCTTCACAGGTGGTCAGCACTGAAAAACCAAATTCCACCTCTAGAAGCTGATTCTGCAGCATACTGTGAAAGTTTTACAGTCCATTTATTAAAGTCCATTTTAGAAACACTAGAACAAATGTATTTTGCTTCTCTGGTTTGATTTATTTTCATGAGAAGTAAAAATCTTCCCCCCTCACCCCGCAAAAAAAAAGGTTCTTAGAAGGTATTTTAATCAGGAGGAAAAGTTTTAAACCCCAAATTTTAAAAATAAAAGATTTTTGTGTACTTCTTAGGAAGAGGGTACAGCAGAAAACAGTGAATGCTTGCTATTACAAAGTAAGCCAAACTCCTCCAGACCCGCAAACCCAAACTTTTAATTGCTGCTGTCTGCATCCTTTTCAAAACTACTTCATGTTGAATTTTTAGGTGTGTGAGGTTGCTGTAGCCATCAGTATAGGTGAGAGTCAATGATAAAAATAATTTTACTCCATATGTTTTCAGAGTAATTTTGATTTCTTTTTTTTTATATATGTATGGCTAGAGGTCATTCCAGTCTGGTTGTTTTTATGAATATTTAAGTATGAAATGAACTAATCATGAAATGGTTCAGGACTTCCAATTAATTTTAATGGGATACCAGTTTCAACCTCATTGGATCAGAGCCTGGGAATTGAAAAGTAGCCGAGCTTTTTAATAAACCCTTACAAATCTTGTTCTAAGTGTTGCACGTGATTTATCAGACTCAGGCTAAAGAAGAGCTTACTGTGTCAATTTATCCTGACAGCATGTGTCTCTGATGTTTAATTTCATTAATAAAGAAACATTTGCACAGAGCATTCAGAATTGTATGGGGCTGCTACCGTGGCAGAAGGTTAATCATCTTGAAATAAATGATTGCTTCAGGGCAACTGGGGAGAGTGACAGGAGGACGAGGGTGTCTGGATTTTAAGAGCCTGTCTTCACATTAGCTACTTGGTGTACCATGTGTGACCGTTGGGTTGTGGATGCTTTGTGTGGAAGTGGCAAGATACTATAGATTTTCTCTGAGCATACCAAAATAAAGTAGCGGGACAAAGTCTTATCTATTTGGTCAAGTGTGGTGGTTGCCTTCTTTCTCTTTCTCTCGGTTTCCCTTCTCTGTTCTGTCTACAAATGAAATAGAAACCCATAGACAGGCTGGATCCCTGGCCCCATGTTCTTGCAGCTGAGTTCCCGGCTGTGCGAGGACTGGTGCCTTTCAGAAGAGGAGGGCTGACCAAGGCAAACCTCAGGTTGTCCACGGCTCCGCCTGAAGCCCCATTCCCTGTCTTAAGATGGACAGATGGATGGACGGATGGACACAGCCGTGTCTGAGGTGCCGAAGGGCTGAACTGGCCTGGCTGCTGCAGCGGGGCTGGAGGGACCATGTGGGCAGGTGACTTTTATGGGGAAAATGGAGGGTAAAGGAGGGAAATGATGCTGCTGGGTCCTCTGGTTTGCATATGAATCCCTCTTTGGCAGTGATCTTATTGGTGGCTTTATACAATAACCTTGAGTCATTATTAAGGCCCTTTAGCTCAGAGTTTTTTGTATTAATTCTCTCTCCAACATCTGTAAAAAAGCACAGAAGAACAGTGCATCTACTCCTGAAATGTGGCCATTTCTGAATGAGAAAGCATTTTGGGACAGGAATGTAGGTGGGAAGGATGAAACCAGCAGGGAACTGGAATTCTGGTAGACAGCAAAAATAAGCGTCCCAATGGAAAAAAAAGAAATAGGAGGAAAAACCAACAGCCTTATTGTGGGATCTGTGAAGACAACGAGTGGGCAGTATCAGAGGCAGACTCAGCTGAGAATTTGCTGCTATTCTGCCCATTTAGAAGGAAGAATTGCAACCAATTACATTATTTTAGCACCAGGGTGTATCATAAGGAGGCTTTTCATCCAAGCATCTGATCCAGCCCTATTTGGTTTATGAGATCTGACAGGAAGCCCACATAAAATCTGATGGCTTCAGGCAGGTGATTAGCGTAAGCACAGTGTATAATTAGTGAAGATGTTTATCGTGCAAATTAATGGAAATGAAAGCTTTACTTGTGCACATTAAATTGAAGTGTTTGTGTGGGTATATATGTGCAATGAATTCCGGTATTTTTTCATGCCTGCCCTTCAGTGCAAATACGCATCCTTCCCATACGGACGTGGATTTGGATCTGGTTGTTGCTGTGATGAAATGGCATTAGAATTTCCAGCATCTGTCTTCTGGTGATATTATTATTACTGTCCTACTTTGCATCCCACAAGGCTGGTTCACTCGCAGCTTCTGCTCTAACCTTGCTTCACACCCGCCCCAGCACCCCGCTGGAAAGGTGCATCTCAGGGTGCGAGCAAAGGTGCCGTGCTAAGGCACCCGCCAGCCAAGGAGGAGCGAGCTTTTTCTAATCTGTGCTGCAGCTGGCTAAATTGTAAGGAGAGCAGCACTCTTCAGCTCTTCCATTACTAGATTAAACTTTCAAGTATGCTCAAAGCTGTTTTTGTATTTTATCTTATTTTGTGTTAAAAAGTGGGTGGGGCGGGGGAAGGGAATTTGGAGAAGCTTGATGCACAGTGTGTATTTATAATCCATTCAGGGGGTGACCCTTCTTATCTTGCACATGCTTTGCCTTGGGGAGTCTAGAATATTTTATGAGTTCTTAGGGTTTCATACCCTTCCAAATAAAGTCCTTGCACTGGAAAGCTATTGTCCAAGCACCTTGCTTATATCATCTCTGCAAATGATTGCTCCAGAAAAAGGATATACTGAAAAAATTAAATTCAGAATGAAATACAAGAGAAACAGCAATAAACTCTCTGACCAGAAAAGAAGTTATTTTTTAATTCTGTCATTCCCTAGTAATAAAGTTATACCCAAAATAACTGCTCCAAACAGAATTTTGACTGTGACTCAGAGAACTGCAGGGAACTCTGAGAAAAGTTGTAAGGATGTAGCTATTTCTGTTGATTTTGGGGGGAATGGACTTGGAAGAAAACATGGTGGTGGAGTTAGCCCAGGATGCCTCAGTCTTCCTCCATCTGCACCCTCATATCCTTTTGTTTTGTTTCCAGCTTCCTTGGTTTCATGGTAACTGCTGTGCTCTGCACCCAGCACTTGGATAGGGTACCTCTTTAAAAACAATTTTAGGAAGCAGAATAAGGTTCGCTTAGTCTTCATTGTCATAGATTGCATTTCCTGAAGAGTCTGTGGAAGGATCACTGGGCAGTTTAGTGAATTAACTCTCATGCTCTTTCTGCATACCTGAGGCTGGGGAATCCGAACTCATCCCACAGAAAACTGACTGAAAATCGATCAGCTCAGATAGATGTAAAGAGCTCGCTGGGGAAATGCAGGCAGGCAACTCCATCCTGCGCTACTTATGGTATGACAACAGCAGCCTGCGTTTCTACTAATTCAGTTGTCTCCAGGGCATTCATGGTAAGCAGGTCCAGGAAAGACATTTTTTTAATATTGCAGCTGCACAAATGACTGCTGTAGGAGGCATGGCACAAGGTGACTGCCAACTATGTGCTGTAGGCACATTGATTCACTGGTGTCCATCCATGCGTGCTGACTTATAAAAACACTGAGTGAGGCTGTTGATGCCTTGCAGAAAACCAGGACTATTTATCAGTTCTCCAGCCTAAAATGTCTTTTCTTGCCTGATTCCCAAGAGAATGAGCACTGTCTTCATAAAAAAAATTGGAAGTAGCAGCTCCAGTTGGCTCCATCACTCATCTGTAGAAGGGGCCAATTTCAGCAGTGGGTTACATGGTCACACATGCTTTCTCCCCCGCTCTGTGTTCTCTGAAACTATGACTATAGTTTCCATGTTTTACATGAGATGTTTTGTTATTATGTCTCCTGTACCCATCTCCCCCTCAGCTGGCTGCTAACAAAAGCCTCGCTTTCATTCCTGTTTGTGCTGGCTCTACGCACCAGTCATGACTGAAGTGTGTTGTCTGCATCACGCTGCCTTTTCTACCAGAAGAGCTTTCTAGTAAGAAATCAATGACCTGAGTTTATGAATACTGTGTGATATATGACAGGGAAGATACTCTGCTGCAAAGTCAGAACTGGGATGCAGTCTTGATCTGCTGAGTGCAGTTCTGAGGATGCATATTTTTTTTTCTGCTTTTTTTCCTTTCTTCCATCTCTCTCATAACCATCTTGCTATGAAGGAGATGAGAACTGATATTACAAAATACTCTGCAACTGGGCTTATTAATTAAGAGTTTGTTTTATGGTTCAGAGAAGTTTTGTCCTTCCAGTTTGACCCAAGATTTAAATACACATGGGTTAACGATGGAAGTGGACAGTGCAGTTGATAAGGGCTGGTGGTTCTTCACAAGCTCCTCAGATGCGCTGGGAAGTGGTCTTGGGAGAGCCATGAAACTTCTCTTTATTTCTAGCACTCGTAAAATAGGCTTGTTTCTGAATTCTCAGAGGATCAAAGTTAAAGTTCCTTTGGGTTGACTGATGCTTTGCAGTCCTGTGGTGAAATGCTGTGAGAGCGACAAGCTGCGGTTAGAAGTGGGATGTTGGTCTGCAGGGCCAGGGCTCGGGGTGGTTCCATGGGGCTCCTCTGGGGCGCACTGGGGAGGTGGAGGTTTCTGCTGGCTGAGGGGCTCAGGCTGCTCCGTCCCCTCCAACATCGCAGGCAGAGCGGTGCCAAGGAGCACTGCATGCCTCCCCTCAGCGCTTCTGTTACATCTCACTGACATTTCTGCTCAGGGCAATGAAATTGAAATTATTTTTACCCTCCCATCTCTTTCAACAAGGGATGAACCTATTTCTCTCTCGGCTGAAGATCAGAAATAGATCCCTATTTCCCAGTAGCAAGGGTCAATAAAAAAAAAGGGTTGAATTTATTTGAAGTTCAGTTAAGTTAATATTTCCGCACAATACTGTTTAAACTTCTAGTGATCAGGCTAAAATATAAGGAGTTTGGGGTTGTGCCAACATGTTATTTTTGGGTATTAGAGTGTTTATAAGCACAGCACTAGCTCGTACAGTGGGGATGTGCCATCCAACAGGCAGCATTTAACACCCTGCTCTGGGGTCTCGCAGTGCGTCAGTCTGGCAGTGTCCTGCTCCCTCCATCGTCCCTGTGCAACTGCCCCAACACAAAACCTAGAAATGAGGAAAGTGGCTGTGGGATGTGTTGTGTGCCTGAGGGATGCGATGCATGGCATGAAAGGAAACGCAACAAATACCTGTGGAGTTGTCCTGAGCCTCCAACAACCTCATGAAAAGAAAAATTTGATGTTGCAAATTTCCTGCTGCTCGGTAAAATAAACAAACAACTCCTAATAAGCGTGTTAACATCATCCAATGACAAATAGCTACTCAAGACCTGGAGTCAATGAATTTCTTCTCCTTCTGGTGACAGCCCTTCCTCTGCACAAGGGGCATCACTGCCAGAGTGCCAATGGAGAGACTGCAGAGGTGAACGAAGGCATCTTCCAGCTGCTGAAAACCGTCAAATGCTACCTGACAAGGAATGTCATTTTTTGGTGACTTGCCCAATGGATTATTTTATATTGATTTCCCAGCAGAAAAACCCTCACAACAAACCATAGTGAAATCCAGGGAGTCTGCCCTTTTTTGTGTGATTTTCTGGCTACACTGAAGTGAACAGTATTGGTTTTTGTTTTGTTTTGGTTTTTTGACTTCTAGGTGGAGGTTTATGATGAGGACTGAAATTGCTCTCTGGAGAACCCAGGTCCGACAGCAAGCCCTCCTTAGCCAGGGAACATGCCAGCTGCTGTATACTGAGGCAGGCTTACTCACCCCAAGACAATCCTAAACTGACCCAGATTTCTCTGAAAAGATGGATGGTGACCTGTGATCACCAACCAGATGAGGTGATTCTGTGCTCCAGGCAATCTGCTTCTGTTTCTTTCCTTGCTCCCTTCCCAACTATCCTCAAATTAATTTAAGCAGTGAGAGGAGAAGAGTATCAAGACTGTGGAGTTGCACTGGCAGCAGAAGGAAAAGTTTTGATTTTTTTTTTTCTCTCTAAATATGTGGATGTCTGTATGTGCTTTTTCCCTGCTTCTAGCTGTGCCTTCAGGAGGGTGGAAGGTTTAAGTTGATCCCATTAGTGCAATGTATGTAGATATAAACCCTTTCCATGCTGAGTGTTGAGTGATAAGGAAGAAAATATTATGGAAGGTCACTGTATCGGTAGGTAATATGTGCATGGGTCTTAGTGAAATAACACAGGAAAAATAGTTCTTCACTTTCCTCATCTGCATGTAACTGAGGAACATTTTCTGTGTGTCCATTTTTCCCTGATTTTGGCAAGGTGTCTGCCAGGATGGGGCAGATACTGATGATGGGGAGGTGCCTCTCCCTGTTAGGAAAACTGAGGGCTCATCCTGTTACTGTTGGTGCATAGCAAATTAGTAGGGCTGAGGCACTGTGGAAAGAGATATTTGAGCCTGAGTGGAAGCGGGAAGGTTTTTAGCAAGATACTTTTGAGCGTGTTCAGTGAAAACCTGAGAACCCCAGAGAACCACTCAGTGTGAAAGCTTTTGCTTCAAAGTCCTCTTTAAAGGCTGGGAAAGCACTCAAACTGGCTCTGCCATCTTTCGAAAGTTCTTCAGAAAGGCCATCAAAGTTTATAGCTCTGATATTTCATAGGTGGTCTTGTTCTTTGCTCTCTAGTTTGTCTCTGGCTCCTGGCATCAGAGACAGACCCAGCTAATGTTTTGCTCCAAAACCAGTGTTTGAGTTCCTATGCAGAGATTTAAAATGCTTTATATATTTTCTGTTTCCAGATGACTATCATAATTAAGCATTATCACCAGAGTTTGTAAATGGCTTGGGTTGGCCATAGGCAGTATGTGGAAAATAAGCCATCTTACTTTATGCTTTTCAAAGGAATACTTTTTAATAGGTTCTTAGTTTTTCTTATTTGGTTTGGTTTTGTTTCGCCCGCCTTTCCCCCCCCCCCCCCCCCCCCCCCAATCTACCTTGAAATATGGAAGAAGGATGCTTTGGGCTGAAAAAAGTATAAAGGTGTCTTGTTGCAAACTTCAAACAAACTCTGCCATGAGTAAATCCATATCAAATTCACATAAAATTGGGTTGGCTAGCATGCTTTTGATGTTCTTGAATTACTGCACGAAAAATGCTCAACAGAGATTATCTATTCAGATTTTCAGTTCAGTCAGGCATTTCTTTAAACAAACAAAAATGTTTCATCTTCAGTGAGCCCTAGCTAATAGCAGTTATCTTCCCTTCTGATATAAAATGGATCAATCGGTGCCTTTCTTGTCAATAACATTCAGATCACCTTCAGATTTCCAGTAAAGCGGTTGTCCTCAGGTGTTCCCAAATATTGGTGGGGAAGGTGGCCTCGCTCTTACCAGGTTCACCACCTCTTGTGGAGCCAAGGACACACAGATTCAGCAGATGGGGCTGCAAACATCACTGAATTAATTTTTTACTTTCCAGCAGACAGGCGTGGAGGTGCTTGCTGGAGAGGACCTCTTCATGGGGCAAGATGAAGGCACTATGCAGGTATTTGCATTCTGACCGTTTTTGTTTATAATTTTATTGAAGTAAAGAGAAATAAGAGAATGGGTTTGTTTTTCTGTATTTTGAAGGGAGAATTGAGACAATGTAGTATTTTGATAATTTTTCCTGTGTGTTATGGGGACTGTGGGGTTCCTGCTCCACTGGCTACTCCTGGTCCTACTGTCTTTGCCGCTGCTAACAGGGGAAGAGTCCAGTGAAAGCACATGTGGGACTGGGAATCCCTTGATTTTGTGAACCTTCATGGCCATGTTTAATACATAACGTCCACTGCTGGGCATGGTCTCCTACATTAGGTATTGCCCTAACTCGTTGTACGCCAGCACAAAACTTTGCTGAGCCCTGGATGTCTCCCAACTATTGGGGAGCTTCAGCAGTGTCTCCATGCCTCTGGGACCTGCACCTGCAGAAGAGAGATGCTCCCTACTGTGAATCACAAAAGCAGCTGGCAGGGATTTAGGTTCCCAGGTGCTCAGTCTGGTCGCCCAGCCCACTGGCTTGTACCCATAGGAAAACACAAGCTGTGTGTGACTGTGCTGGCTGGGGGCCTCTGAAATGTGGGTCTGCAGCTCCTGGGACAGGGTGACAAACAGTTCCCTGTGCAGCCAGCTTCAGCTGGGGTGTGCAGGGGATGTCCCCGGGGAGCTGGTGCCTGGTCCCTGCTAGAGTCCCCTGGCTCCTGCGGGCTCTGGGGTGGCTTGTTTTCCACCCGACTGTGCTGCTCTTGCTCTATTACATGGTCCCTTGCCTCTGAGCTTGAGTTATTGCCTACATGCATGGGTAGAGCCTTTGGAAAAAAAACTAAGCATGTAATTAAGAGAGTCAGTATATTTTACGGGGATAGTGACTAAAGGAAACAGCTTTTCACTTTAGTAATTGTGAGCGCCTGTCAGAAGAGATTTGTGGCAAAGGGAGGTCAGTGGGGAAGAGAGATGCTGCTAGAGGAATGCTGACTTCCTTCTCGAATGGATATAATTGTGCTCATCAGAATTATGACTTTTTACAGATGCCATGCATATGTATAGGCTTGGATCTCTCAGGGCATGCACTGTCTGCGCTGCAGTCTGAGACCAAAAAACCCCTAAAACCAAACCCCACAGACGTTTCTGAAGAGAGGCAGAGTGTCAGCAGGTTACGCAGAACCAGAAGTTTTGATTCCAGGTCTTATACTTTGTGTGAGAACAAATCTCCATCACTTGGAAGTGCAAGCAGAGAAGCCTGTGGGGTGAAGGAAAGCGGGATTTACTGCAGCATGAAGAGGCTGAGGCACGGCAGTGGGGTCCACCCAGGTATCCAGCAACAGGAGAAAGAGTAAGTGGGAAGGTCAAAACATCTTTGGTGTGGTCTCTGTTAAGTTCATGGCTGACAGTAAGCAGCAGCATGTGCAGAAATTCCGACGCCATTCACTGCTCATCCCCTTGTATAAAGGGCTGCATAATTAGTCTTGCTTCAGTGCCTGCATTTCTGTTTTTGCTGGTATTTTTCTCTAAAACGCCCTGAGGTGTATTTAGTACAGCTGATTTTGATGTTGTTTTCAGAGGGGAATGTGGCACCAAAGGATGACTGGAGAGCAGAGAGCCTGGTATCTGTCTGGTATCTACTGAGAGCTTGCTGCTCTCAGTAGCCTGTTGTGGTTTCAGATCTTCTGGAACAGCTCCTGGGTCTTAAGTTGGATTTTCAGTGCTTTGCAGTATTTTTCTCTCCTTCCATCCATGTACATTAACAAGTAGTGCTTTATAGTCATAAAGCCTCTGTATTTGTCTTTAAACAAACAAACAAATTAGCTAATTTAGCAATGAAAGAGGTGAAGGTACTTCTAGGTCTTGTGAAAGCCATGTGTAAACAAGAAGCAATGATTAGTTTAAACCCAGAAAGTGTTTACTTTTGAGCTGATTTGCTGACATCTATATGCAATGGCAATGGTAGATACATAGATAAATAAAGACAGAGTAAAATAAGGGTTTTACTGAAATATTTGGGTTGTTACGCTCTGCAGATACTTAAAGAAGTGGCATATTAATTTATCTTACTTGTTTTCCAGTAAGTCATTAGTCGCTTAAGTGAAGTTGCTCATGCCAGTTTTCCCTTTCATTAAATATTCATGTTTACTAATGGAAATTGTCTTGACAAATTGGTCAAACTGAGCAACTTATGAATTTATGCCATAGACTAAAAAAAGTTGTTTTGGAACTCCCAGTGAGCTGAAGTAATGCTTAAAATCATTAACACTTCATTGATTTTATAATTAAAAAATCCCTAGAATAAATAGAGCAGCCTTTTAAATGTAGCATAGCTGTTTATCTCAATGCTTAGTATTAATATTCATATTTTTTCCCTGAAAATATCCATGAACTTCTAAAGATGCTTTTTATTGCCAAGCCTTAGGATTCGCTCCCTTCCTCAGCAGCTTTAACTGGTAGCAGTTACAGTCATTATCTTCAAGGGGCGCTTCATTTTTTTTAATGTTGCCCACCCAAGCGTCAGAGAAATGCAGTTAATTTTGGTGGCAGATAGGGGTACCCTTGGGCCATCCATACAGACATACCCATCCCGGAGAACTTACCTAGTGCTGCGTGAACTAGATGCTGAGACCCTGGAGGAGGCAGGGGCTGACCCGGTGTGATGAGCCCCAGTCGTGTGTGAAGTGCTGGCTCAGAACCAGGCGGTTTCATGGCAGGATGAGACTGGGCAAGGGGAAGATGTAAACCTGTGCGCTCGCATTGCTGTGCCTTGTCACTGCCCGAGAAGAGGAGGGACAGGGTAACAAGAGGCTGGGATGGGACCCGACAAGCTGAACTACGCGGGAGGGGGATGCGAGAGGCACAGAGCCTGTGCGTGATGGGCAGTGGGGAAAATGCTCTAAAAAGGCCCAAACTGGCCATTAACAACTATTGGGTGCTGGCAAAAAATCTACCTGGGGACCCGGGTGTCTCTGTGGGAACCCTTGGGTGTAGAGGTACACGTATTTCATGGGGAAAAATTACTTTGGAAAACCAACTGTCTGAGCTCAGGCAAAATTAATGCCGCCTGAGGCAACAATAACAAGTATTAATTAATAGATCTCTATCTCCTCTAAGCATGCTTATGTGGCCAAAGGCTTATGATAAAGTCAAATGGGGGTAATTTTTCATGGAGACTAATTTAGCCCATTAACCAATAACTAATAGCCCATAACTAGTTTCATGGAGACTAATATTTCAATTCTCTGCCCCAAAGCACTGCTGCTAGAGTGTCCCAAGAAAAGATAAGATCTTTTTAACATAGGCAGCACTTTTTTTTTTTCTCTTTTATTCTTTTTAGCCTAAACTCATTTTGGTGCTAACCACCCTGTTACTTAAAATGAAAAAAAAAAAAAAAAATTTTAAAAAAATCTTTAAATATAAGCATTGTGGTGTGCTTGTGCAAATGCACACGCAGACTTTTACAGCTATGCCCCCTGCGCAGAAGGTGAGGATGTCCTGCTCCCCAGGTGCAGGTGGTTCACACTGGGGCACTGAGGAGCGGGTCTGGAGCTGCCAGTTCTGCTTCAGCAAGCAGCAGCTGCTGGTGCTCTTGTTGTATTGAGCCCTGAATGACAAATTATTTATTTTCCAGTCATCTGGAGCAAACATGCTGCACTTATTAGCCTTGCCCTGTGCCCCCTCCGCAGCTCAGACCCAGGAACACATTAAAAGTAGTTGGTGAAGCACAAACAGTGGGAGGACAGAATGTGTTTAACTCACCAACTTCATATTTCTTGGGATAATGAGAGCCTTCTGTTGTCTCAATATAAATCTATTTTCTCTTCTAATTAGTTTTCATCTGCCTATAAAATATATTCTAGTGGCAGACTTAGAGCAGCAGCGAAGCCCCATTTGCAGAAGGTTGTAACAAACCATCACGGAAGCATTTGAACAGACCATTAGCTTTTAGGAGCCCAGGACTTGTTGCCCAATATTGCACACATGAAACCTGGCTGCACCTGCTGTTATGAGATGATGTGTAACTCCAGCCTATCGGATAGAAAAGTGCTATTTTTAGCATCCTTATCTATCACAAATGGAAGCAGAAGTGTCTGATTTAAAAAATGAATGGCATAGCAGAGTGTTATCCCTTTCCATGAAAAGAAGAGCTCTTTAGTTATATTTGCTGCCAAACCAGGTATGCAGTTTTGTAAAAGGAGATACCGTGCAGCTTGCAGGCTGGACGCCGTGGTTCGCAGCTGCTCCACCAGCCTGGAGGCCATGTGTCCATTAGCAGGCATCGTGTGTGGTTCTGCCACTGCAAAATGAGATCATTGATCACGGGGGAGCCAAGAATCCAGACTCCGCATCACACTTGGTAGTTTACTGTGAGTGATCTACAACTTGCAAATAACAGTTCAAGAGTTTCACGTATTAGCAGAAATGACAGGCACTTTTCTACAGTGCTAACAGCCGACTACGCATCCGTGTACCACAATTGCCCATATGGCCACAAGATTAATATTTCAAACGGGCAGGAAATTTTTTGAAAAAATTTACTTTGATTCTATACAACATACAATTAGAGGACAAATCATTTAGTGGTAGAAATGGATGAGTATTTTTTAAAACGTATTCACAGTTATTTGATCAAATTGAAAACGTCAATTTGTTTTATTGACATAGGAACTTTTTTTGGTTTTTTTCCATGTGAATTATGCTTTCTTTCAAACACTTTGAAGCACAATTGTCATGCTTTTATAACATTGCTATTTTACTCCTTTTACTTGTAAAAGCTCCACTCTTCCAGTCCTGGAATAGAAATACTCTGAGGTGATATTTTGAGTGGCCATGTGCCACAAATAATTTACAGTTAAGGTGAATTGGCTGTGACCAACTCACCTGAGAAGAAATCTCATGAAATATTCACTAAAAAGAATTGGCCACATGCACCCATAGCAATCAAATTCTATTAGTGGGTAATTAAAAAAGGAAAAGGGGTTAAAATTAGTTGAATAAATGGTTCACTGAGTAATTTGCATAAGATCTAATTGCCTTAGTAATCTCTTGTAATATACTATACAAAATTCACAGGATAATACATTAGAAATAAAAAGATGGTTGGATAGCAATTAAAATATCCATTTTACTGCTTCCATTGTGCTTTGTGGCTGTGGGTTGGCCCTGCGGGTGGGAAGGGAAGAGGCGGCAGAGCTGGGGCTGTGGCTGGACTCAGGCTCTGTCCCCAGGCAGGGCTCCCGGAGTTATATACAATATATAGCTTACGTTTTGCTTAATACCTGCATAATACTAAAACAAGGCTGTTTTCTATGCTATCTTGGTGTAATACATGTATGTGTTCCCTATAGTATTTAAGTGCTGAAAAAATGTTACTAAGACTAGTGACTTGTATATTTTACTGGCAAGGTGAGTAGAGGGTAGGACTGAAAGCAGGGCTGGAAGTAACCCATGGCACGCTACTCGCACCCAATGCGGTGATCCCTGGTATTGAGGAAGACACTGAAAACACGGATGTCTTTCTTGCAGATTAGTGCTACAGAAAGTACCACAGTCCTCTAGACTGGACAAAGCAGGAGAACAGTGGCTCCTTTTTCAGCAGTCATTAATGTTTTATCGTGTTAAGTTTAAAGGAGCACATGTGCATTCAGACAGGAGAGGTACAAGGTACAATGTCAATCCCACCCCAGCAGCTTGCAGTGGGAGGTTCTCAGCAAGAGACTACTGGGGTTGCAGGATTGCTCCCTGAAGCTGTTCTGAGCCTGTACCTGATGGGCAGTTATGTGTGAGAGGCTTCTGGAGTGTAATGCATCTGGAGAAAAATTAACCAGCAGATGAGGTAGGAAGGTAACATCAGTTTGGTCTATAATCTCTTTTATATTTTTAACAGATAATTTCTGTATGCCATAAGGGGTGTTAATTTGCTAGTCTAGGATGTAGAATGGAATTAAAATCCTTAATTAATATATTTAGTTTGAAGCTTTAATATTCAAGGATAATCAGCTATGTCCTGGTGTAAATGAGCATAACTACATTTAAATATGTTTACAATGTTTTGCTTTGAAAATGTTTTGACTATGGTAAAGGATTTAATTTCCATAATCCCTGTCACCTGCAGAAAAGTTACACGGGCTGGATTTGCAGACCTGGCCAATGTTGACTTTAATTAATGTTCTATTGATTTCAGTAGGATGCCTATCATTACTTCGAGGAACAGTCTGCTTCTGGGTGTTTTGAAAAGCCTACTTACATTGCATCTATGGGATAAAACAGGACAGCTACACCTTTGTCCAGTGTGCCAGATTTGGGAATGAGTGTGCTCAGAAAAGGTGGGATTGTGCACTTCTACGGGTCAGGAGGGGTTGGAGGGACTGGAACCTAGAAAACTGTTTGAGTTAATACAGACTACGCTAACAATCCACCCAAAAAGCCTGAAATAAATGGGCTAGCTTTTCTGCTGTGTTTCCTTTTCTGTGCATTACCATGCTTAGTTGCCCCTCAGAGAGGACAAGCTCCCACGTTTTCAGACTCGTGCACTGCGATTGACTGGCGGCAGTGGTTCTGCCAAGGAGAGGAAATGGAGAGTCAGAGTATGTACATGTTCTCTATTAAACAAATAATATTGCTTGAAAAAAATCAAGAAAATGGTTTGGGATGATTTGTTCAGAGTCCTTGGTTGTGACCGAGTCCCCTCTCCACCAGGCAGGTATTGCCACAAATCTGCCAACGTGGGATATTGTTCTAGCAAACAACTCCAGGTTTAATATCTTCTGTAACATGATTGATGTCCATAGCTTTGATTTCTCATGGGCATGCAGATTAGCTCATATACTTCTTTATTATTTTGAATAATGTGGAGGGGTAAAAATTGTAAAATACACTATTCAATGAAAAACGTGACTTTTATGTGAAAAAAAACTTCTGCAGTCTATTTTGAAATTACTTTTTAAATCTATTTTTCTTTTACATTTGAGATCTCCAGAAACTTGTCAGCAGTGCAGTTCTCTGAGGATGAACATTGGCTGAAAGCCTGTTTTAAAGGGTATGTGCTTGTATTCATAGAAACAGAACTTCACATCTGAACACGCGATCAGCTATGGTGGGGGTTGTCCTTCCTGCACCTACCCAGCCAAAACTGGGTCTTGCTACTTATTTTATCAATTGCAAATAAGCAAGGTAACATGGAATTTACAGTCTACAGTATGGAGAAAACTATTTAGAGAGGGTTCTTTTTAGTTAAAGCCCATCAAGTAGATAACAAACAACCTGTCATGTATCTGCAGAGAGAAGGAGGAATTAGTTATCCTACTGCAGAGAAGTAATTAAAATACCCATAAAGATTTTTTTCTTTCATTTCCTCTAATGATTTGAGAGACTTCTCCATCTAGATTTGTTGATGAAGATCTAATGGAGATTCACAACTTTTCCGAAGCTGTTGACTCTGGCTATGCAATGCATGTGGGAAGATTTCTAAGATAAAATTGTCAAAATTAAGCACAGTATTAAGCTTTCATTTCTGATACTTTTTAACTGGATTCATCGGGATTTAGTCTTTTTGATCAAGTCAGGAGGCTCAACATCCCACAAGACTCAATACGATCTTGCTAACTGAATACTTGTCAGTGTCCTATTTCTACACATCATGCATAATCCCATGATTTGTCTTTGCTTCTGCAGCTTTTGTCTATTTTTAGAGAAAGTACTTTGCTAAGCTTAGTTTAACTAGAGCAATTATTAAATAAAATTTGTTCTGTATAGGAATGTGTCCTGGTTCAAAATCCAAGATTTGATCCAGATTTTCTCCTCTTGGCTGGCTTACTCCTTTCAAAAGGAGGAAATCCTTCCTGGGAAGAGACTGGATAATCGAAGCAGAGATTCCACACCCTGGAGGAGTCTGTGGTAGGAAGCTGATGAGGTTAAAGTAGGTGACTACTTAAAGCTAGGTGATGTGACCATGTTAAGATTCTAATTGTCTTGGCTTTCCTGTCAATGTTCTGTAATTTAGGGTGATTCAGATTACCTAAATTAGGCATTTGCTCCCTCTCTACTGACCCTGTAGCAACCCTAATGATATCAACCTCCTACTTTAAGCAATTAAGGGTAAAATCCTGACCCTAATGATGCCGAGTTTTGCCATTTGTATTATTTAAAGCAAGGAGCTGGAGAGGTGCAGGATTGGTAGAGAATAAATTAAGGAGATTCAGGAATCATTGTGGTGGGGTTTTTTTACCTACTAAAAATCACCTTACTGAGGGCTGTATTAACCCTTTCACAAAGTCCCCCTGGGTTGGTGGCTGGGAAGGAGCTGAGGGCTGGGTTCTGCCAGCACTGCTGTAGGCCAGTAATGATGCTTCCGTGGACATTGCTCTGAGATTTGTGGGCTTGCATGCTTGATTTTGAACAGTGTCCCAAGAAACATCGCTTTTATTGCTTCGCTCTAAGCCTGAGCTCTTTTATAAGTTCTTTTATAGTTTTGCCTCATAAACAAAAATTGGTCTGAGCTTGGTGTGGCCACATCTGAGGTTTGTGAGTGAGTGTGGAGCAGTCTGCCTGCGCGTTTAAGTTGGTCGTATCAGAGTAAACTCTAATCCAGAAGCTATATAGGGACACCATACTACATCCAATCTCTTACTCTGACTCACAATAGACTCTTATTTTTCATGAAATGACAGGAATTGCATTGTCAGGTGATTAGTTTGGTATGATTTCTGGACTAGAGCAAGCACAAACAGCTGCTGTTTGGCTCTGAAGAATCGTTACCCCAGCTGCCCCTCAAGACTCAAACTCCTTTATGTGGACGATTAAGGAAGGCACTGAAGCAGGGGGGCAAGTAAATAAAAGGCCAAATAGTCTATGAAAGTCAAAACTGAGCAAGCAACACCCATAATCAATACAAACGCAGAAAGAAACCTGCGGAGGGTAGGCAGTTCATCCAGATCCTAGGAGATGAAAGGTGTTTCAGACATGGCTAACAACTTGGTTCGTACTTCTTAGCTAAAATAACTTTCCCTGCCAGTCCCCAGCTGCTCCAGGCTTGTCCTTGGCTCCCTGATAACAAACATGTATTCAGCCAGCCAGAACAGCAGTGCCGCTTGCCACCGCCTCCTCTCCTGGAGATGCTTTGCTTCTTCAGAACTGGGTCTGAACCGAAATGCAGCTATCAGACAGCTCGCATCATGCTCCATTGATTACTTTTCCCTGATGACTGGAAGAGTTAAACTGTTTCAACAGTGACGTGATCAACATTTAACTTTAAAGCTTAAAAAAGAAAAGAAAAGAGAGAGAGAGTACAGAATAAGGAATGGGAAATTTCTCCCTAGATTAAGCCAATAAATGTCAAAGTTATGCAAGAACTTTATCTGGAGTAAATCAAGATGAAAATGATATGAAATTTCTCAAATGCCATCTAAAATGCCATTTCAAATTCAGTCAGTGTTCACTGTCATCCAAAGCTAATAATTCTGGGCAGTCCAGGTACTCAAAATATGTTGTTTTGTTACTAAATAGAGCTAGACATCAGTCTGGAAAGGATGGGCTGGAGTTTAATAAGTGCCACTTAGCCACTGGGCACCCCATACAAGTCAGCACAACACTGTGTGGTGCACACAGTATTGTGATCTAGACATTTATGTCACAGACTTAAGTACAGGTATGGGATATAAATTATCTAGCCTTAAAATTTTGAAAATTGTCACTCAAATCTAGCTTTACTTTAGTGCTTTTACTGTCAAAAGTGGGACAAGATGCTGTATCCAATTTTTGCTGAATCTTCCTTTAGCAATGTGCCTGTTCCTGCGCCAGTAGTTTTGCATGTGTGTACTGACACACACATCCAATATTCCTGCAATGCATTTAGATTTTCATCTTCTCAAAACTGCAGAATGCAAATAAACATAAAAAATAACACCACATCTGAACACTGCTTTGAGTATGGCTCACAAAACTGACAACCTTGTGCTGCAAGTTATCTATTTCACATTATTGTATGTTCCTTGGGATGGAAGTAGGCATTTGTTTGACTCGGTTGGCTGATTTCCTGTGATATAGGGATTTCCTGTAGCTCTGTTACCAGCTTTTAAGAGTCTTAATTTAGCAGTTTACTTGCAATGCAAGTCCTCAATGTGCCAGAATGTGTCCTTAAGTATGCGTACATGCTGAGGAAAATAGTGGTTTTGCATGCGTTTTAAGACTGTAAGTGAATGAGTTAGGGAATAAGGTTAAGGCTGTGGCTGAAGAGGGGCTGGGGAGGCAGTACCCATTGTGGGGCTCAGCCCAGTGTCCTTGTGGCCTTGGACAACCCAGTGTGCCTGTGGATCTTCCTCCAGGCTGTGGCTGCACTGGGCTTGGCGTTGGTATCACTGGGGGGCCTGATGGGACCGCGAGGCTTGCTCTGTGATGGTAGAATGTGTCAGAATATTATGCGGAAGGTGAAAATTAACTTTTAACCTTGACTGATCATTAAAAAAATTCCCAGAATTTTCCTATCTGAAGAACTTTTTATTTTACTTTATTGATTTGTTTGATTTTGTGCTGAGCCCAGCTCTATATTTTGAATTTGGTAAAACAGGTATTCTATATATGTATACAAATATAATGGATATTCCATAATATTCCCAGATATGGGGTTAGCACTGTATCGCCTACATTAGATTCTCCTTGGGTTTTATTTTGTATTGTTCTGTTTCATTTAATTTTGTGGGGGTTTTTTGTCTTTTAAGATGGTAAGACAATCTTCTGTTTCCTAAGAGTAGTTATATTTAAAAATAGTTATATTTTGACTAATATAGTTGCCAGAAACCCCTTCGTAGTTGCTTGAATCTGAACTATGCATGTAGACCTGCTCACAACATTCTACTCCTAAAAAGGTCAGTTACGACACAGTACTTGTGTGCTCGAGAAAGCAGAAGGATAATTTTTTAAAAGCAAGCACACTGGCAAATGCGTATTGCCAACAGCAATGTACTTTACTTACCCTCACCAGGAACAGCCAGAGGGATCACCTTGATGGGATAAACAGTGTCACATCAGACATCAACTTGCACTGATACGGACTAAAATTTTCCTTTTGCTGTCACTGTTGTAGCTGTTTGTGGTGCTAGTGTGGACCCTCAACTCCGACAGGCACCACTAGCCTCTGTGGCCACAGCACCCTCCTCCTCCTCCTCCTCTGTAGTCCCAGAGGACACATGTTTGCACTAATACGGGGGTAACTCAAATAACCATGTACAACTGGCAGTGTGGTGACTGATGATTTACATACTTACAGCCTTTGCAAAATAAGTAGTGCCGTTCATCATAAAGCATTATCTAAATTTGTAGCAGAAATGCTCCTCGCCGCAGGGAATTTCTTTATGGCTTGAGAAGAGTGGCACATATTTCAGTGCCTATAGTAACGGCTGTCTCTTTCCTGTGCTTAAAGATCATTATGCAGTGCTCTTTCATTCAGCATAACTTTTATGTCTAGCAAATTAAATTCCTGGGCAAAATAATTACATGTAAATGCTGCTGGGCTATTATTCACAAGGGGCCAATTTTGTAGCCATTTGTTGGCATTTGAAATGTCAAATTTATTGTACTCTTAACATATGCAACATATAGTTCAAAAATAGAACATGAAAGGCTCCAATCAAGCCTGCAGATGTAAATTTTGAAGATAGCTGGACATCAGAGAAGAAAAATAAATTATCTAAGTTAAGCCAAATTAGTACTTTATTTCAAATGTACTTTGCGCCCTCGAACTGTCTCTGTGTTCCTGGTGGCATGTGCTGCAGTCCCAGAGTCTCATGCTCCACCCTGAGCAAGTGTATCTCGGAATGCATTTTTCAGCTGGAAACCTGCCTGTATGTCCAGCCAAACAGGTTTGGTGTTCACTTTACCTGCCTGAGCTGGAGGTGCAGCAGGAAGCTTGTTCCCACTAGCCTAATGTCTAACTGGTTATCGCTATTGATACTCTAATGAATGATTTTTATATACAATTTTGCATTCACCACCTAGCATAAGGAACACAATTTGAAATAATGTTATATCAAGAGCAGTAGTACCAGTTTGAAGTTTTATGGGTGTGTACTCAGTTTTCCAGGTATCTGGATCAATATTTTGAACCTCCACTTCAGGAAAGACAGTCAGTATCTTTCACTCAGGTGAAAACAGTTGAGCATCTGCTGTTCTTGTCATTGTGTGTATGCCCAGAAAAGGCTAATTGCTGCCTAATTGGGATTTTATTTAAACTAGTCCAGCCTGCTCTATGGAAAGCAAAGCTTAAGAGATATACAGGGAGCTGGCAAAACTTACTCGTCAGTATTAGCTCTATATACCTTTGTATAGTATATGTTATGCTGGTATTAGTAGACATGTATATGATATACACAGTGTGATAATATTGCATGATACTAGGAGTTTTACCTGTATTAATATGGAGACTTACTGGGTGATTAACCTACATGTGACTTGCAGTGTTTTGTTCCTGGGGATGGCCAGCTGTGGCCTTCACAGTCCTCCCGAGGCTTTTGTTGAGTTTGCCGAGGAAACTCAGTGGTTTCTTTGCTCCTGCAACCTTTGGGTAGATGTTATATGCCAGGATGCTCACCTGGTGCTGTGGTGCCAGAGTCACCCCTCTGGTTTTAGCAGCTGTTCCTGCAGTTGGGATGTGCAGGAGCTTTAGCAGCAGCTGGTACGTGGGATGCACAAGGATGTAGGGTGGTGGGATCCCCTGACCCGCCGGGTTAGGGGGGACCTGCCTTTGGTCTTGGTATGGAGGCATCTCCCCAGCCTGCCTGCCCCAAGGGGATCCCAGCAGCTCCACCGCAGGCAGGCTGTTCATCTGCTTCTGCTTGGGAGGGAGGATTTGCTGTGTGTAAATTAAGATTAAAGAGCTGTGTATATTCTTGCATATCAAACATCTCACTTGATACTACCTCCCCATAAAGTTTTTGTTAACATGGACACCCACGCACTCTTGCTTTCTCTCATGGTGCTCCTGGAAAAACAATCAATATAAAATCCTGTCGTCTCCTCATATGACAGATGACTAGTGAGTTGTAATTGCTCCCCAACCCTACAGGAAACTAACTTCATGAGGAGTTAAGGATTATCTAGCTGTATGTCCCTGGGAGGTTATTATTCTGGGAAATTAATTAGTTTAGACCCATTAGAAATACAGAGGGAGAGCTGAAGATTGGCAGGGCAGAGACAGAGCAATATGCTTTTTAAAAAATTGTAAAGAATCTGAGTGAAAGGGGTAATTTCATGTTAACAAAATTGCTTCTTTCTCCTTTGGGGCTTTATTGTTCTGAGAATAAAATTCTATGTTGAAGTTTTTTAAGGCAAACAGCTTTATTCTCCTTTCCTCCTGAACAAGGTGTGTGTACATGGAGATGCAGGTGACTTGTGTGCTGTCCTGCTGACTCTTTCGGGGATGTGCACTGTCCTCTCCCGGGACCTCTCTCCAGCAGTGGCCGTGAGCAGATGCAGAGAGGAGAAACAAGGCAGATCTCGCTGACATTCCCCCAAATACTCACCCACCTCTGACTGGTTTCAGGTCTTGAAACTTGTGAAACAAGGTGGATCTTTTGTATTTAGTGTCTCTTAACGGATTACCCCACTGTTGTATTTGTCCAGTCTCCTTTACTTTTTATTAATATAAAATCTAACTGTGCTTTTAGATGGCTGTATTGGAATAAAGCAATTTGTTGTAGTGTTAGATAACGAGCTTAGCGTCTAAATGAGCCTGGTTTCTCATCCAGGAAGGAGCAGCGTTATTACCCCAGGGTGTGCTTAGCTAGTAAGTCTTGCTGATGCTAGAAAAATTTTACAAATATTTGTTAAATTTGCTTCAGCCTTGAAGACTGCAACATTGGTGGGCCACCAGCACTTTTGGCTGTGTGCAGTCCTGCAAGGTTTCGTGGGGAGGCTGCTCTCATTGTCCGCTGCTGGAAGTGACCACAGCCTGCCAGGAATGGCAACGGCCGCAGAAATTGCTAGTATAGGAGACCCTTTCCCTAAGGCAGCTCTACCCCAGTTTCTCCATCTGTAAAACAGGATGTATTTTCTGCTCTTGGATGGAAAAGCAATCCCTCAGCAAAACACTTAAGTATAAATGCTGACACTTAAGTGCTTTGCTGACCAGGGCTGTATCAATCGTGTCTAAACTCATCTGCAAGCAAACGCGTAGGTGCTTTGCTGAGCGAGGCCATCAGCACGGCCGTGTGAGCGGGTAGCAGCAGCCCAGGCAGACGCTGCTCGGTCACTCCCTGGGTGAAACGATGGACACTGGGATTTGGGGTTAAGCAAGAGTGGAGCGAAGCAAAGCGGTACCCGCCGCGCTGGTTGCCGGGACCTCACGCGGTTCCTGCTGCCCTGGGGTGCCAGCTCCCATCCACCCAAGATGTGCAGCAACCAAGCAGCGATGTCTGGTTGGTGGCCATGGGATGGTGGGTGCTAGTCCTGTGTGCGCATCCACACTGCGGAAATCCCACCCCGGCACCTGGTACCGCGGGCACCACTACAGACCTCCGTAGAGCTGCGTGGTGCCTTGGCGTGGTCACTGTGGCGTGGTGGCAGGGGTGATGGTGTGGTCACCGTAGTGTAGTGGCAGGGGTGGCATCATGGTCACTCTGCTCCCTGGGATGCCTGCTGCAGGGGCTTTGTGAGTCCTGTCCCTGTGTAGCTGAGTATCAGTTCAAAAGAAATGGGAAAAGAAATCTAAACTTTGTTCTGAAAAGGCAGAAATGTTTCAGGGAACCACAGGGTGTGGTGACGGGGCCACCACGTGAGCTGCTCTTTTCCCTTCTGCAGCCTTTGCACAAAAGCTGTTTCTCCGCGTGAAAGTGGTGCAAACATCCCCCATGGAAAATGTGTTTTACAGCCATCCCAATCGCCTGGTGTCTGTCGTAACAAAATCCCTTTGTCCTTAGAGAGGAACAGGGAGGATATTAGGTGATTAATTAATAAAAAAGCTTGAAACTGGAAAGCCTTAGCAAGGAGGATGGTTCAGGCTGCAGCTGCAGGAGAAACATGTTAGTGGGCTTTGGGTCCCACCTCGGAGCAGGTGATGCTTTGGTGGGGCACGTCAGCCCCCACCAGCAATTAGACAAGCACCCACCCGCTCTGGCTGGGTGGTGGGGAGCAGCTGTGGTGTGCTTCACTCCTGAGTCATGAGGGTTGATGGTGCGCGGCTCTGGTGATACTCGTGAGGGCTCTCCCCACTCAGGGCTGTGGTTTTGCTGACGGAAGGAAGCGTTGCCCCTGGTTTGTCTTCCTGGGAAACGGCAAGGGCTCTGTGAAGCCGCCATAAGCAAGCCTGGGTCTCTTTGGTTGGAAGCAGGGCTGGACATAGGGCTGCAGGCGAGGCGGGGGCACAAACCTGCCGCGGTGCGGGCTCAGCTCACCCTCCTGCAGCTGCATCTGCTGCTGCTTATTAAAACATGTTGTAGTACCGGGTGAACAGTGGTGTGGCAAGTAAGTGCTATTCCACTCGCTGTGGGTTTCATGCTGGCTTTGTGGGGCTGACAGCAGGCTGTACTGCAGCTCGCTTGCATTCAGAGGAGGAGGAGGGCGGAGGAAGGCCAGCAGCGCAGCAGCTGTGGAGGCTGGCACTGTCTGTGTACACCGGGCACCCACTCCCCAGGAAAAGAGCACCTTTCTTTGGAAAAAAGATGGCTGATACTATTCTCTCATTCTATTTTCTTTCTTACAGTACGCAGGGCAGCTGAGCACCTGGGAGCAGTCTGCCTGGGATACACAGGATATGTCGTGTTTGATAAGGATGAAATGTAGTAGTGTTAGCTATGAAGCATCCTGTAAAAAAGTGTGCTGTTTTTGTTGGTATAAATCTCAGCACAGTGGTGTCTATTAGAAATGAAACTTGTCCTGTGTGTAGCTGGGGAGGGAGATAACCACCACGCGGCTCAGCGAGTCCTGGAAGCAAACGGTTGATCTCAGATATCGTTAACTGCTGGTGCTTCTCAATCTGTTGCTAATGCAACGGTGCCTCCCATCCGAGACAGCAATGGGTGAAGAACATGTCTTTCCAGGGTCACAGATGATGCGATTTGGAGTGGGTTTAGATGCACAGAAGAATGTTTTGCCTTACTAATGGAGTACGGTGCTTTTACTCATCCGTGAAGAGTGTTGGGAAAATAGTGAAAAATATTATTCGTAATTACTTTTAAAGCATATGTATCTGTGACATAGCGTATGTTCTCGAGGAAAAATGCTCAACAAAATATTAAAAAACGCTGCTGGTGAATTTCCCATCAGCATCGATCGGTGAAAAATCTGCTCTCTGATAGAAGTGGTGGTGATGGGTCTCCGCTTTCTGTGGGGAGTTCTCCTGCCCTGAGGAAAACCCCACCCCCCGAAAAACAGTATAGCTTTGCCAAAATATTTCTCCTTGTGATGCAGCGTTTTTCATTTTGGCTGAAACTAAGGCCAGCGTTGTCACATGATGTGCCTGGGCTGAGCAGTAACCCGCGCTCTCCGTCCTGCCCCGGATCGAGTCCCAGAGCCAGCCCTGGTCCTGGGCTCTGCCCTGCGCACCCAGGTCCCTGCAGCTGAGTGGGGGGTTTGGGGGGCTGCTCCCCACCTTGCTCCCACGGCACCCGCAGCCCAGCCTGGTGCTGAGCCCAGCCCCAGCACGCCCTGCCCACTGGAGATGATTTACCTTCAGTGAGGTGCAAAAGAAGAGGATGGAAGTGGGATCCCCTTGTTGCGTCCCACTGGGAAGGGCTGGTTGATGAAACCAGCTTGGCTTTATACTTTGTGGAAGGGAACATCCATTTTCATCCTTGTTCAGCTACCAGGAGGAGAACTTGTGCAAATGCAAACTGCGGATGGCCGGGTGCTCAGGTCCCACGCTCCGAGTGCTAATTGTGCCAAGAAAATAACAAGTTCTGGGGTTGTTTATGTTTCTGGTAGGAGATTTATGCGGTGTGCTCAGGAGGGGTTTATCTCGGTGAGGGGGGAGATAGGCCCTGAAATGGATTTTCATGCTCAGAGCTTCCAAACACAAGCACTGTGCAGCTTTCTGTTTGTTTTGCAAATCCTTATCATCCCACAGTTATTGCTTGTGAAGTGGAGCAAAAAATGAAACCCACTGAGGACTGGATGGCAGGACTCTTGTTTCTCTCCTGGCTTAGCTGTCGTCTTGTTCTGGAGGGACATACATGTGCATCTAACAAAAGCCTCTAGAACCAGTATCTACATATAGTAATTAGTTTGCAAGTTTACCTTCTAGGAGGTAAGCATATTGCATTTCTGTTCTGTGTGAATTGTTTACAGATAGCTTGTTTATTGAGGTCTTCAACGTTATTCCATGTCTTAATATTTTATTTATTTGGTAACAGAATTATGATTTGCTTTGACTTATTTAAGACAGAAGATTAAAAAGCCAGCAGTCTATAACTTTTTAAATGTCATAACAAAGCTCACCTGTTAAAATTGAAATACGGAGAGGGAAGGAGAGCGGAGGGCTGGTGTGGGTGTGAATTTAACTTGCTATCGAGCACACCCTATCTAATTGCTGTCAGAGAGCTCCAGCTTCTGTAGGCAGGTTTTCAAGTTTAAGCACAAAACGAAGCTCCTAACTGACAAAATGGGTAGCGAGCTGTGGGGTGCTGCAAAAGGGTCCTGCTGCCTATTGCAAATACCCCAGTCTGGTTCTGCGGGCTTGTGCTGCCATGGCTCTGGCAGCGCCCGGCCGGGCTCCTGCGTCCCCTCCTGTACAGTGGTGTGTTTTGTCTTTGCCTCTGTTCACACCACTGCTTGCGGACACCTAAATAAGAGAGGTATGAATTGTTCCCCTTTCCTCTCCTTTTGCACCTGTGCAGACAGGAGGAGAGATTAGGGAAGAGCATTTGCAGAGCCTGGGCCTGGGTATGCTGGTGGAGAGCTCTGGTCTTGAAACTGAACACTGTACAATTATCAAGATAATATAAAAGTGGAAATAGGAAAACACACATTCAAAGTGACCATTTGATCTGGAAGGCTTTTGGGTTTTTTGTTTTTCCCAGAATGTGTATTTTCTTCAGTTTGTTTCTTAGATGTGTTGGGTAGATTTCTTTCTGCAGGTAATCGAATCAAAACAATACAATATTGCAAGCAGTTTAAATTCCATCGTAGTGTCATTCTTGTATGGAAATCTGCTGGAATGTTTTCTTCCTTGCTCTGTTTATTGCATCCTGCCCCATGACGCCAGCTTACGCCTGCTCAGAGTGGCTGTGTCCTTCCTTCAGCCTGCTAATGCCCTTCTCCATGGCCACGAGGAAACACAACATTACCAGGTTAAATTATTCAAATACCATGTGTCAGACTTTTTCAAAATTAGGACGTTCATATATGTACACTTTATGGATGTTTTGAAAAGAATGCATTTAGCAGGGGAGAGAAGAGGGTTGTCTGCTCCTTCAGCTAACAAGGCTGTATCCTTCATTACGAAAAGAAAGAAGCTGAGGCTCAGGTGCAATTCCAAAGCTCCGGCATTTAGAAAAGAAAATGCTAAATATTAGCAGAAAAGCTCTCCCAGCTCTGGTGACTTAAAGCTGAAGACTGGTTTTAGACATGTATTTTTAAGAGGCTGTGGCTGGCACCGGGGTGGGAAGGAAGTGCAGAGGAGCCTTTCGGCTGTAACCCTCGTGCCGCTGGCACCCGTGGCACTGTGCAGGGCTGGGGTGCTGGTCCTGCTGGTCATCGCTCACGGTGAGGAGCCGGCATCAGAGGTGAACACCGCAGCGGCTCTGCCTCCTGCAGCACTCAGAGCCTGTCCGCTGGACTCTGTTGCTGCAGTTAAAAAAACCCAACTGCTCTGTACATAGTAATAACAAATGATTAAGATTACATGGAAAATCAAGATAATTTCTTGTAAGTAAACCCTATGCAATATTTCTCAATAGAAGGGCCTTTTTGCAGGATGAGGGATTTCTGATTTTGCCCATAAAGGTTACATTTGTCTAACAAAGACAAAAAAGATATTCTGTGTATAAAGTGACTTACAGCATCCATGGAGTACATATAAATTGGCTTGAAAGTAGGTCAGCGTGCCTTTTCACATAGCACAATTGTGATGCATTTGTATGTGAATTCAATTACAGAACTGTAAAAGCTTACAGGGAGAGCTACGTGGTACACAAGTTCTTTGGCGTGATCTCTCTTGCTTTAATCTCTCCAAGCTGGTGAGTCTGGGGAGAGCTTAATTAAAGTCAGTGAAAGTAATTCTGGAAAACACAAGCCCGTGGAGCGCCTGGATCTGCTCCTCGTATTCTGGCCTGCTAGCCTGCCTCCTTCTCGCCATATGCTTTCCTCTGTTTCCCTTGTCTGATTCTCAGAGAGGACAACGGAATCAAAAAAAATTAATTAGCTCTTGGAAACCTCTCTGTGTGCAGATTAAGCTGAGCCTGGGCTCTCTGGGTGGCTGCGGGCTGCCTGTGGGCACAGGCTGGGAAGGGGCCGGGCTGGGGAGCTCATGGGGAGCTTGCTGCGTGGCGCAGGCTGGCGAGGGTCTCTGCGGGGCTGCGGGACCCTCCTTGCAGGGAGACCTGGCCGGGGTGGCTGGTGTACTGGAGGTGGGCATCCACGCTGGCTCCGGCTGCCCCGCCGTTGACTCCCCGAGGATGCGTGCTAGCAGCCCTCTGGCCGCAGCGCTGTGCACACAGACCTGTTGGACAAAGGCTCTGCCCAGCAAGACACTGTCCTGTAACGCCTGGCAGGCAGCGGGCTGCAGCCAGTCCCGTTCCATATGAAAGTCTTTTTCCAGAGCCAAGTCAGTTATTATTCACTAATTGATTATTGCAGTTAATGGGCAGCAAGACTGAAAGAAGAACATCCACAGCCCTGTGCTCTCTGGCTTTGCACGTGGCTGCCCAGCGCCCCAGCCTCGCTCGCTGGTTTCAGAGGCAATGCTCAGCCCGTGTACTGGTCAGACCGAAGGCAGACACAGAGGGTACGGCTGAGCCCTCTCTGGGGGAGCTCAGCACATTCCCAACCTTTTGGGTGTCTCGCTTACCTTGGTGTTTCCAAAGCTGGGCTGCAGAGGGTCGGGTCGGTGCTCGTGCTGTCGGCGCAGAGAGCATCCTGCTCGAAGGCTGCAGCCACAAGCGCGCGCTCAAGCGAGCAAACCCTTTGGCAGCGCATGCCACCGACAGTGCTGGTTTCTGATCTGTAATGTTCTCCCTATCTGCATTGTTGCTACAAGTCCTTGAGCAAGACAGGTGCTGTAAGGTGGGGTTTGAACTGGGAGGAGAGGCTGTGTAATGAGTGGAAAAGGGGAGGGGGATGCTGATACTGAGGGCAAGGAGCTGGGAATGGCTGCATGGTGGCAAGTGGGACCTCACGTTCAGAAGGTTTTTCTTTCTCTCAGAAATGGAAAAGATGGGAGGTGCACAGTGATAAAAGACTGTGAAGAAGTGAGGCTTCTCCAGCAGCAGTGCTGTTCACGCCAAGTGCCTGAGACACAAAAGCAGTGGCATCTTTCCTCTCCCCCTGTCCCTTCTCCCCCTTCCTCTGCCAACAGCAGCCAGTAAATTATCCTGTTCTTTCTTATTACTGGTTATTGAGTGTTTGGGTAAGATGGAGTCAAATTATTTGCATGTTCAAAGAGGGAAGATAAAACTAGACTGCAGCCTATTTTATGGCTTTTATAAAATTTTGATGTGTGTTGTTGGAATAGATGGAAAGCCACCACCAGAGCTTGAGGGCAGAGCTCTTCTCTGAGAACCTTGCTGCTGAATTAATGCAGACAAGTGGTAGAAAGCGACAATGTACAGTTAAAGTTGGAAAAATAAATGTTTTATTTTTATATTTGGACTGTCAAGTAAGAGAGGCACCTGATTAAAAAATTCTGATTTTGGTGCAGCCCTAAGGTTGTATATTTAGCATTTATAACTCAGATTTGGACAGTTTCTCGTTAGAAACTGGGAGGACAGAGTATCAGGAAAATCAGAAGAGCGGGAAAGGGAAGCAAAACAAACATAGTTCAAATAGTATGGGGTTTTGAACATGCATGTGGATTTTTAAGCTTAAGTTTTAAATGTGTTTTTCAAAGTAAAAGATTCTTTTGTGGGACTGACACCTTAGTCATGTTGTCAGCTGTCAGGTGTAATTATTTTATCTGTCTATCTGCTCCAGAGGTTTCTTTGTGCACCAGCTTAGGACGGCCATTCCCGTGCAGGAACACCTTTGCACTTTCAACACAGTTACTTATGACCTAGAATTTATTTAAGTGAAGAAACCCAGGCATTGATAAAACAAGCAAATACCACAATTTCCTTTGTATTAAGCACCCTAAATAAACTCCAGGCAAGGATTAAGATTTCTTCTTGCTACCTCTGTACCAGGAGCAGTGCGCTTCTGTTGCTGCTGCCCAAGTCGGTATCTGCGGAGCTCATCCTGCTGCCACCTGTAGTGAGTGGAAAACTTCCTGCTGATCCCCAGCTCAGGCTGTCTGCTGTGGGTAATGGTGACTTATTTGCTGAAAGGTTAAATGACATAAAGGTCGGCAGTGTCCTGCAAGGTCAGTCCTGCAACTCATCGCAATCCATCTGTGCTTTGGTGTGATCTGAAGGTGATGTACCAAAAGTTTACCCACAGCTGTGTGCTAAAAGCTTCCAAATGAGTGAGTCTGATTTCTTTTATGGATTCAGCATTAATCTGTCGGTATTATTTACATACCTGTGTGATATGACATGGCTTTGAGTCTAGCATGACTCCTTTCATTAAAAGCCTACAGTTACCTCAAGATAACCTTCGTTTTTTCCCCTCATTTTATTCATGACTTTGACATTTCTGGTTGATGTGCTTCAAGCTTCACTTGGGTTTTGGGAAAGCACATTCTTGTGCTTCTGTATAATGAGTGCATCATATTAGTATTCAACATACATGCAGTGGATTGCAGCTGGATAGTTAAGGTAATGTCACCTAAGAACTGTTTGACACATTGCTAACCTTGCAGGCATTTTGCTCTTCAGAGCTGATCTCCTGTCTTAAAAAGCTTCACTTCAGGAACACTCTTTTCATGGTTGTGGTCTGTAATATTTATTTGTGTTTTGACAGGCAGGTGCCAGCCAGATTCTTGGGTCTTGGGGAGCTCACGGAGTCCCAAGTTCTCTGGATCTATAAACTTCTGTTGCCTGAATGGGTCCCTAATCACTCTCTCATAGTGCCTCTTTCTCCAGCACATCACAGAGCAAATTTTTTGCACCTAGTAAGATATCTACGTTCAATATTCAGTATATCTGAATATCATCATACTTAACCCACTGTAGACACCATGAAGAATAAAATCGTATTATTTTGCAGTTTTACTTCAAATCGTTTGGAACATCATACCTAGAAATAAACAGGCAATAATATAACTACTGTGAGTGTATTGTCATTATACATGTACTTACTTATGCACAACTCGTACACATTCAGTTGCTTGGTTGTACGCACAAATTGATTGTATGGTTATGTGTGCCTACAAATTTGTGACAGCTACAACATGCTTGTTTCAGGGAAGAAGAACGGGAAATTAAATGCTTGAGAAAGTGTGGAAATGCCTGAAAAACAGTAAGAGCTCAAAATGCTTTGCAGTCTGAAAACAGCCAAGGAGCCCATGCGTGCTTTCTTTTACACAGGCACATACACAAGCCACTTAATAGCTCTGCAAGGATTGTTAAGATAAGTATCTCTTGGTTGTGTTTGCAGTTCTAAACTAACAATCTCATCATTTGCATAATCTAAATTCTCCATTACTTTAGCAGGAATGTGACTGCTACCCTGTGAGGTTAGTGTGAATTGCTGAGGATCTGCCACATTGCGTTATGCATTTTTTGTTGTTTTAATGAATAAATTCCAGAGAAGGCTATTATTAATTAAGCTACAATATGGCATAGTCAGCTAGCAGTGAAGAGATGCTAACTTGATCTGAAGGACCCATCTGTAGAACTTTCTCTTTTGGAACCACAGTCCAGTCATCACCATACACTGGAGGGAATTATTAGCAGCATTTCAGTGCGTTACTATGCCAAAAAGGTGCCTTTATAAGATAGAAATAAATTGGAAGCATGGACACTCATTGTGATATGCCTGCCACAGGTAGGTAGCATGGGGACAAGCAGCAGTTCAATATATTAGAGCCTTGGATTTGAATAGATGAAAAAAATTCCAAGCATATGCTAAACTATTCTCCACATGAATAACAGTTTCTAATTTGCTCGACACATCTCTAATAATCCTGGCAGCTTCTCTCTTCATAATTAACATCTTCATTTTGTTGCTTTCTAAAGGTGTAATGTGTGTTCCAGCTCAGAGGAATTCAGCCTCTTGGTTCCAGCCGTGGGAAGCGGAGGCGTGCTCTGGAGGTAGGAGGATGCTCCAGGGGACCAAGAGAGCGTCCTGCCAGCCGGGTGAGCCGAGCCAGTGGGCAAGCGCAGCTCCTCTGGGGCACTTGCGCCAGGGTGAGTAACATCTACAACCTGCTGTGTGCAGGGTGTGTGCCTTCACATGTAGTCAGCAACAAAGGGGCAGAATAATTTATGTTTGTTGCCTAATATGAAAAATGAAGCTCAGTTTAGAAAATATGTAGATAAATAGAGACTATGCCTTTTATGTGTGTGTATTACTGCCTGGGTGTATATGAATTACTGGTTGATGTAGCTTATAAAACTACTCTATCTCATCACCGTAGCACCACTAACACAAATCGCAGTATTTGGGTTGTTATGGTGAGGTGGGTGAGGGACCAGATATTGTAGCACCTTTGACAGTGAGCAATCCCTCCTTGAGAGAGACATTTGGATGGATGGACTGCCTACACAGGGTCAGCTCTATGTGAGATAGATCTATCTATCTATATCTCTCTATATAGATATATGAATGCAAACACACATTTTGTAAAAGTGTTTGTAAGTATATTGTGATTATCCCTATAAACTAAAATATTCAGAATCGTTACTGGGTAATGTATTTTAAATCTCACTTTCAGAAAGCAAAATGTTCCGAGGTGTCTGTTGCTTCACCTTGGCATCTTCACCAGCCGAGAGGCGAAACCCTGGATCCACGTGCTGGCGTGACCAGCCACGTCTGGGGGCAAGGAGCAGGCGGGTCGTGCCAGGCTGGACCCGCAGCACTGCCCCAGTGCCCTGGACCGCTGCCTGCCTCGGGCAGTGTTCTTTGATGGCTGGGGACCTTCCTCAGCTTTGGGCTAGTCACATGCAGTTTCCCTCTCTTGCACACCTTTCATGGATGATCTAGAGGCCATTTAGCACGCAAATAGTTCAGCAGTTAGGAACGTAACTTGCCTTAAGGGCTCAGTTAGCCTCTTTGTGCCTGGGCAGCAAAGCAATACTTAAAGTTCACGCCATAGAGCATATCTGCCCCACAGCTCCTCCCAGTCGCCCACTGCTGGTCGTGCGGGTGGTGATGCTCTGTTTGGAGCTCCCCTGGCAGCGAATGCTGCCTGACGGGCACAGCCCTGACCCACGTTTTCAGAGACCGCGGCCACCAAGGGCAGATCTGGAGTGATGGTGTGCGGTGGGTAGATGCAGCACAAAGGGTATTTCTGGGTGGGAGCTGCTCCTCCGAGAGCTGTTGTCTTTGGTGCACGTCAGCCAAGACCTGGGCAGCTGCAGCCAGCGTGTCCCGCAGATGGAGGAGCCTTTACGCTGGCAGTTCCCCAGCCCTGTAGTGCCTCGCAGTAGAGGAGCTGGCTGTGTGAATTATCCCCAGAATACAGAAGTTATTTTATTCCCACGGCTTCTCCTGTCTCCGTGACCTAGTTACTGACTCAGAGTACATGCAGAAAGCCATGGGAGTGAAAAATAGATATCTATTTGAATAATAAAAGTTGATTACTATTTTAAGCCCCTTATCATGTAGAAGCATTTTGGGCTCAAACACCCTACTCATCTATAACAGTGAGATAACTATAAAGGCTTCTCCCTCCCTGTCCTACAGTATGACAGTACTGGAGTTTCAGGCAATTAAAATCCTTTCACATGTCTCTAGTGTACCTGTTGTAGTCACTGTATTCTCAGGCCAACATGATTCAGACTTGAAACAGCAAATTACCGTGTTTGGAGGAGATTTTATAGGTTCTTTTACCTAATTGATGCAAGGTGATTATTTCAGATGGATTAATTTAATTAAATGACACCTGAGTTACTGTATTGCTTGGGACAGAGGCAAGGAAAAGCCCCTCTGCCAGTGACTCGTGCAGATAAAATGCTTGTTCTTTTTTTTTTTTGTCCTTTAGAAGAAAGCTGCAGCCTTTTCCCCAAGCACTCCCTGAGCAGATTAAGAGTATGCTGGAGCTGCCAATCCTCAGCTTCAGAGGTTCGGTATGTGCATCTCTGGAATGCTTGGAGCTGGGGTGTGTGTGCAGTGCTGCTGTGGCCCTGTGGGGACCCCGGTGCTGCCACGGAGGGTGCAGGGGCTCTGCCACCCACTCTCTGAGGCTGGGCAGCAGCTTTCAGGCTGCTCTGAGGAGTGCAGGAAACGAGCTGAGGTGAGAGGTGGGGTCCTTTAGGACTGAAGGACTAAGCTTTTACAGGTCTTGGTTAGGCAGAACTCCTAAACCTGCCCCAATTCTAGCCCTTCTCTGAAAAGTGTGCAAATTGAGGTAGGGCTGTGGTTAAAGGGGAGTACAAGGTTCTTCCTCCTCTGGGACTTCAGCATGTATGTAAAATGTGAGCAGTGCTTCAATTCTTGAATAAAAGGAGGTATATTTTGTATTTAAGTACTCCCAGACAGCACTGCCTTTACTGAGTTACACACGCGCTCAGGTTGGAGTAAAACTTCAGCCCCAGATGTAAGCCTGAGCTTTGCAGTCACCTGTGCAGTACAAACCAATGCCGCCAGCTCTGGGGACCTCTGAGAGCAGCTCTGACGCTGCGCAGCTCAGGCTTGTCGCCACTGTTACGTTAGCATTGTCTTTGAGTGGCATATCAGATATAGAAGGGAGAAAAGTGCACTTGAAGCTAGATTTTTTTTCCCCCTCCCAAGTACTTGATAAAAGCTCCATGGGCGATGGCTGTATTGCCACAGGACAAACGGAGCATGCGGTCACTTGGCTCAAAGCTGGTCTCCCCCAAAAGGCAGGTGAGAGTGTGAGGTGAGAGCGCGCACGCCTGCAGGCTTCAGCTGAGCTCAGCACCCTCCTGAGACACAGCCCCTCCACAGCACCCATGTGGTCAGCTGCCAGACGCCCGGCAGCAGAGCTGCAGGACCATGAATCCTGAGTGAGCGGCTCGTTCTCTCGGGAGGCGATATCAACGCGAGGATGATGGATCTGGTGGCAGCCGGGTGACCCAGAGATGCTATCTCAAAAAGACAGACTGCAACCTGTGATTGATAACGCAGGAAACTCAAATGACAGGCATGGTGCAATTTGAAAAAGAGAACTTGTGCAAAGAAAGCAGGGGGGGAAAGCCCCTCAGTCCCATAACGCTGCACTGCTTCAGTTGCCTTCCATTTTTCCCAGAGAAGCAAAGTGATTTTCAGTTGTTCTTGCTTTCCCCAGGGTGGTGCTGGGGATATTTATGACTGAATAAACATACTCTCCCCTGCAACCTCTATTTGTGTTTTGTTCTATCCAGCAACTGCACATCTGTTTCAGATTGAGTAATCACTTGAGTGTGAAGCAGAAAGCAGCGGAGTGACTTCACTGTGTCCAGCTAGAGCGAGAGATGGGAAGAGCTGGACTCTGGAAATACGAGAAGGTGGACGGCAGTTTTTGGCATAGCATCGCTGATAAGGATGGCTTGGGAACTAGAATACAATTTACAAACTATGCCAAGGTATGAAATGTCTTTGTTCATTTTACAGTGCTCCTCACTCCTTTAATCGGGGTGCTATTTCTCCAAACCTCTCGTCCATATAACTCTGGAGGGAGCAACCCCCTGAGCCCCATCAGCACTCCCCACAGAGGGCTCTCGTTTGGGAGTGGGTCACAGCAGGAATCTCTGGCAGAGCTCAACATGGGGCTCTCTGGTCCTGGGCAGCTGGAGTTAAAATCATCCAGTACCTGCCCCATGGACAGCTTGTTCTGTGTACGGAGCCGCACAGCTGTAATCTTAAATCCACCATCTAACATATGTAAGGCTGATGGAACGTGCTGCTGGCATACAAACACATTTCCATGGGAAAGGGAGGGGTGACTTAACTGGTTCTGAAAACGCTTCTGTGTGGGGAAAAACACACATTCTCTCCAAACCCTTCATCTGAGATTTTTATGTCTCTTTTTCTAGTTACTGGTTTTTTGAACAAAAGATCAAAATGCAGCTGTTGGATGATGGCTTTGGGAAGATGCCCTGTCTTTTTTGGTGGGTTTCGTCAGTCAAGGCATGCCTGATGTGGTGCATATCCAGATACCAAGGGTTAAAGAGGACTAGGGTGCTGCTTGTTCTTCCTTCTCTCCCTGGATGAAAAAGGCAGGCTCTGTTCATCTGATGATGTTTGACATATTCAGCGAGTGATAGCAGAAAAGTTCAGGATGCATTTGGCATTTCTTTATTTGGCTTTGAAAGCTGGGTAAAGATTCAAAACAGTGAAAGCACCAGGCCCAGCTGCATAATGCTAATTTTGTGTTGCAATTTCATTTAGATAAATTACTCCTGTGAGTTCCTAATAAAAACAGATATTGGCTTGTGTCAAAATTAGTGCACAATTCTGATAACAGGAGCAGCTATTTTTAGTTTTATGTTAACCCAGATCAGCCTTACATCAAGTTGTATTAAAGCGAGAATATACAAATAGGATCCATGCTGGTTATTCATTTGCTTCAAAACATGCCAAACCCATCTCTTCTGCTTCGCATAGTAGGTGGGATAAGGGAGTAGCTGGAAGGCAAGTTATTTGTCAAGTCTCAAGCAGCACTTGTCATCCAGCGTACTTGTAACTGGTGTGGAAGCATTAATTAGGGGAGCGAGCTCAAGCCAAGTAACGAGCACAGCAAAGGGCCACCAAAGATGTGGGCCAAGGAACCTTCCCTACAGAAAACATCTTCCACAGCTGGCGCGGGTGGGCTGGGTTTGCAGCGCTGCACAGCTGGATGCTCGGCAGCCCCCAGGAGTCCCAGCAGCCCCGGGGAGCTGTGAGTGCTGAGCACTCGCTGACCCTGTGGAAGGAGGCATGTTACTCGAAGTTTGCCAGCATCTTCCTCTAAACATCGCAGGCACTGAAGCTGGAGGAGGAAAGCCCACCCGAGAGGTTAAGTGACCAGTTCTGCGTCAGGAGGGATGGGTAGCCAGAGGCACAGCACCGTCCGTCCCTTGTCCTTCCCAGTTGTCTTTGTCCTTCCAAATATATATATTTGAATATATATTCAACATATATTTTAATTTATTCCTATGTGATCTGAAGCCTTGAAGCATATGGCTAGCCTCTCAAAAGGAGAGTTTTCTTTGGGTGGTGTTTATTAGGTATGCTGTGGGAGAAGCACAGCTTATCTAATGAAGTCTTAAGCTGTTCCAGACCACAGCAGCTATTTGGAAACTTCATTTAATCATCTCAACGGTTACCATTTAGAATTATATTATACGAAGTTTCATTTTCTCCCAAAGCAACTTAAGGAAGGAGAAACACAATGTAAACACAGAAAAATCCAGGCCTGGCTTTTTTTCCCTTAGTTTAGTTTGGCTTAGTTTAGAGCATAGAGAATAAGCTTTGTAATGATTCTTGAGTTTTGTAAGTTTTTTTGTTTTCACTGACTCCCTTTTCCAAATTTTAGATTTTATCAACTAATAGTTGCTTTGACATTAAGTGCACTGATACAAACAATTAGCATGCACAATTAAATCTCTGTTTATACCAATTTTTCTCTTCAAGGGAAAAGTTTTATTTCAGCTCCTCGTTATTTTAAAGCAATTTGCAGAAAAAAGTACTATTAGGAAAATTAGGCTGATTGCATTTGGGGCGAGCTGAATGTGCTGTTAAGCAAATCAGAAATTAGTGTAAATTTCTTTCATTTGACTTCATTTGCTGCAGATCAAGTTTGATACTAATGATAAAAAATAGGCCAAGCTTTTAAAAATGTTGAGGTCTTTCTGTGTAAAGAAACTGAACAGAAGTGACAAGAGAAAATTTGGATTTTAATTTTTTTTTCCTGATCTAAATTGGAATAATTTTAATAATTCTATTATCTCTTGAAACCAAGTGCAGTCTTCTGTCAGAGCACATCACGCATACATGAACAGCCTTTCTGTGTTTTGGAGACAGGGGAAGGTGATCTCTGTGGGTCCCAGCAGAAGGCAGAGGCACATTGGTGTGTATATCCCCCTCTGCCCGGTACCGTGAAGATCAGCTTTTAGCCCACAGTATGCAGAACTGCCTACTCTGCTGCTTCAAAAAAGTGGAAAAACAAGCGGATGAATTTAGTCTAGCATAACTGATAATATTTGGGATTATTTTTCCCTAATGGTTCGTATTGTGCTGCTTCACACTGAGCTCGGATATTATTGCATTGCAGGATGCTCATTGAGTCTTCACTTTCATGTAATACCACTTCTGCTGGGACACAACTGGTCATGGCCCTTTTCAAGTGCATGGCTTACATGTATTATAGAAAGGCACAGTACCTGGATTGCGTCTTGTAACATGATAAATATATACAGGGTAGGAGAGAAAGGAGATTCAATTAAATGCCCTGATTCTACAGTTACTTATATAGCTGCCTAATAGCAGTTGGAGTGTCCAAGTTAGTAAATTAGATGTAATTAGTACATTTGGCTGAAGTATGGAAATGTTGCTTGTGGGTGTTATAACACCAAGAAATATGGAGAAGCTGCTGCTGACTAGCAAAACAGTGACAAATAGATAATGCAGACTGAGAAGAGAAAAAAAAAAAAAATCAGGAACATACAAGCCCCGCCCCCCCCCCCCCCCCCAAGAACATTCCTGCAGTGTTGCTACTTGGAGGATCACTTAAAGTGGTTTTTGGTTGCAGCAGTATCTTCCATCAGAACATTTTTGCATCAAAAAACAATGTAGTATTTACAAGGTAAATGATCATTTTATATTTTTTCAAAAGCCTTTTCAATTCGCTGTATTAAGCCATGAGTAAGCCCTGAAGAGAGAGTGTGTTGGACAGTCTGTATTGCTTACTGCTCCAGCTCCTGCTCTCTCCATCTGAAGTCAGCAAAAGCAACAGCAGGTTTGCACGAGAGTATCTGGGAGCAGGACCAGAGCTCTCTACTGCGCTCTGGTCCCTGTGAGGAGGTCCTAAATGTCTCGGATGCTATGGGAAAATACTGGAGGGTTCTGAGGAGCTCCTGAAAAGCCTGATGGTTTCAGCAGGAGTGTGAGTACTCAGGAGATATACCTGGATTAATGGTGCTAAAACTCCAGCTCACTCCTATGAACTTGACCTGGGAGAAAGGGGATCCCATGCAGGAGGCAAGATGGGAGACAAGATTCAGAAAGGGTTGAAAGTGAAGCAGAAGGCAAGTTTCATGCTCACTATCTCCTAATCAAAGACAGCCAAATACTGAAAGGTTGCTTCACCTTATTTTCCTTCCTATCCTTTCATCGGACGTGACTGAACAGGAATTCTTCCATCTCCTCCCTCAGTCTATAACAAAGACGTACTTTGATTTGAGAATGGGTTGCAATTTTAACTAGAATAGTAGAAAGCATGTCAATAGTTTAACAGTTGTAAAATTAGAAGGAAGGAAAACCCGTAAGAGATGAGAAAATAGCTGGTATTAAAGTGATAGAATAATCTTACCCAGTAATAGTATTCTGTGCAGCTCAAAGCAGCTCTCTTCAGCCGGTATCTGTCAAATCCTATCAGGAATGTAAGGTGACATTATGAAGTCTCCAGATATATTTTCATGTCATTTAGCTGATTTGTGTCGTTTGATAAATAGCATGTTTGTAAAATCAATGTTCTTTACTGTGTGTATTCTTCTGCTTTGCCAGTGTCAAAGTTCTGTGCTAGAGACAACGGCAGTAATTCGTAAGAGCTATCGCTTCACAAGATCTTACCACCTTCTTATTAAAAACCCTTATTCATTTTCCAGCAGACTTGATATAAAAGATTAATGAGATACATGAAGATACATAAGGTGAGCCTTCTTTAATGCTGCTTAATAACATCTCTGTTATTTTTTTAAACATGAGGTAAAAGGGAAAATTAAATCCTAGTGAGAGGTGAAGGTACAGGCTCTTGTTCTCTTGCTCATGCAGGTTAAGCCCAGGAAAGATCTATTAATTCCTGGTGTGACTGGTAAACAGCTTAGTCCCAGAGCACTTGGGCTGAGCAGGTCGCAGGTGAGTGAACCTAGCCCATGCACTTCAGCTCAACCCTTACTTACCCCTCGGTACTCCTCCATCACCTCCTGAGGCAGAGGACAAGCGCTTGAGTTGAACTCGTGGGTCTAAGGAATATTCAGCAGTGGGGAGATGAACCCACTGCTGTTTGAGTGCTGGGGTAAGATCTGGACCTGGGTTTGCGGGACTGACGCTGTGTTTGTGCTGGGCACTTCAGTGGTACATGGGGTGTTCAGATGTTGGCAGATGCATGCAATAATTAATCCTGTGAAGGTTTAGGAACCTGTAGCAATTGTCTGCTGCACTCAGAGCCCCTGGCCTGCAGCAGGACATTGAGTGGGAATGCTTTTAAAAGTCCCTTAAAGGTACTGGTGATTTTTAACTGTATTGAATTATTTAGATGGACCTTTTGGTCCTTCAGATTCTGCTGCGATAGGTATTACTCCTCTGGTTTGAACAACGGGTGGTAGTTCTCCCTTGCTCACCTTACAAGTGTCCTGTTGTAGTTTATGGCCATGGGTAAAACCATTCTGGCAAACACAAGATAAAAAGAAAGCATCTTAATGGATATTAATATATTGTAACTCGTGACAATGAGTCATTCACAAGTTTAATAATGGCATGCAGATCAATGTCCATCGCTAGGAAATCTGGCTTGGCATAGTTTTGACCTGATCGTTACCTTGTGGGAAGTTCTCCACACTCTTCTGAAAAGCATTTGTGTCCCCAGAGAACTCCTTGTGAGCACTGCCTTCAAGGTGTGACCACCTTCACACCCGGCTTAGGTTGGTACCCTTCTATTATTAATCTGTTGATTTTTTGCTTATGCTGTGAAATCAGAAGCGACTGCTCCTGTTGGTACATTTACTTCAGTACAAGTATAAATGCAGGTATCAGTAAGGACTAGACTACATCTAGCAAGTCTAACTCACTGACTGTGGGTCTTCAAGGCCTTGATTGAGAAAGACTATCCTGCCTAATTTCCTGGTTGTAAAAACAAATACCAGTAAATGAATAAAACCTTCTTCTTCTAATCATATATTCTTTCAGACAAAAACTATTTCTTAGTTTTTCTTGCAGCTTATCAGCTTTTTGCATTTTCAAGTTTTCTGCCCCGGGTCTTGTAAGATAAGCTGACTTTGAGACGAACATTTATGAGTTCTATTTTAGTTTCAGATGCAAAGTTTAATGGCTTTCCTGATGACCCAGCATTATGTCTGACTTGTTTAGTAAAAAAATCCCCATAAAAATAGAGCTTAAAAGCAAACTCCTAAATACTTGCATTAGGTATTGTGTTTGGTCACAGATAACATTGAGCTGCTGTATCAATCATATATATTAAGTAATAATACTGTGCAGCTATTGGCTCTATGCTTGCTAATTTTCAACGCACCAGCGACTGGTGTAGGGTTTTAATAGTGTCACTTGAGCTGTACTGCATAGTTAAGACCACATCTGCTGAAGAATAAATCATCCATTTGAATAGTCCAAATGAATAGATTTGGTCTTGTATTGTAATTTAACTCAAGTTTTCAAATTTGTCTTTGTTATTCCAAAAAGGGAGGAGAACAGAATGAATAACTCAGAAATGTGACATTGCATAATTAAACATATTTATGGCTGTATCTATCTATCTATCTGTCTATCAAAGCCTGCCGCCTTTCCTTCCTCTAGAACAGCATAAGGCTTGTCAGTGCTTTTGACGCCAACGTTTTAAAAACCTTGGCTGGTCCCTTGCAATCGTAAGCTGGTAGGTGTTAGGAAAGGCACAACAAATTGGGTACCGTGACTCTGCTGCCAAAGAACTGAAAAAGATGAAGTTTGTCAGCCCACTTTTGGGCAAAATAACCTGAAGATATTTAGAAGCTATTTAGTAGAAGTGAATTAAAATTCATCATCTTGACCTGACTCCTGCAGGGAAGCATTTGCCATCCTTACAGACAAGATCTCCGATCAGCTCTTTGTCCTGGAAGATGCAAAGAGGGGGAGAGGTGCCTTGCTGCTGTTTCTTAGAGCTCAAGTATCAAGGACATAAATCAAATCCATATAATGGAGGAACATCACAAGGGGAACGGAGACTTCAAAAGAGATTTTAATGGTAGGTTAAATTCTAGTTCTAAGACTGATAGTTGGATGAAACTACAACATAATTATAGATTACAGGTGTTAAGCTGCAGAGCAGAGCAATTGCAGTTGTCTCTCAATGTACATCTCTTGTCAGCCTCTACTGGGGGCTCTGCTCATTGTGCCAGTTCTGGGGAGATGGGAATGACTCAAAGAGCAGCTAAAATGATTAAAGCTAGGATAGGATTTATGAGGGAAGATTAAAGAATTAAATATGTATAGCCTGGCTAAATGATGACTTAAGGGGAAGTATAACTCTTTATGAGTGTTTCAAGGTTACAGATATCAAGGACCGGAAGAACCATTCAGCATGTCACAGGCAGAATTGCTAAGAGTAATGAGACGATACTAAGAAAAAGTAAATTTTCAAATGCTGGCAACACCATGTGATCAGTTTAGATATAAGGGAAAACCAAAATCTAACTGCAAGGAGATGACAGGAATATCTTAGATCTGTGGAGACCTCTTCAGTATTTTGGTTCCCAGAGTGTTTCCATAGAGTCCATGCACATCTCACAGAAAGGCAGCCAGCTCTCCGTGCAGCACGCAGCAACAATTTCCACCCGCCAGCAAGGAAAGTTAGGGTTAGATCCACTTGCACAAGAACTCTAGAAAATGGAGACAAGGCTGAGTCTTCTGCCTCTCATGGTCCTGGCGTCTCATCAAGAGAACAACAGGTTTTGGGGTACTGTGCTCCCTGTTGGTCTTGAGACACAGTTAAGAATTTGTAGGGTGGAAAGTGGGAATTGCCACTGCATGTGAAAGTTGTAGACACTGGGTGGAAGATGGACAGGACAGAAGAACTAGTCTGTCCTTGGGTCCAAGTTATAGACCATGGCAGTTTTCCAGGCTGGGGACTAGATGAGCCAGATCAATTTGCGAGATTAACCAGGGTAAAAATACAAGGAATTAGTGCTAGGAATTAACTACAGGCCATACTGTAGCAGGGCAGTCTGGAAGGCTTTAGGGAACATCCAGAGAAGTACCTGCATGGTGAAGTGCTTACTGTAGTCACTGTCTTCATATTTACATATTTCATATTATAATCGCAGGAGTTTTATTGCCTGCACTAAGGAATGTGTAGTCCTACACACTGGTTGCAAGTTGGAGAGACTTTTAGAATACTTGACTGAAAAATATCTTGTCATGAGTAAAGATAGAAAATCTCATTGTTTTGCTAATTGAGACCTGTATCCAAGTATATCATTAAATCAGTTATGGAAAACAGACTTGGGAAATTACAATCCATACTGCATTGCATTCCCCCCAAACTGTGTGGCTTGGGTTTTCCTTTGTTTTCTTTTATTCATCTTAGATGTTCTGAAGGAGAAAAATAGTTTTTTGATATGAGCTAAACCCTCATATTAAGAATCATTTGTGTTTCAAACTCCAAATGTTATACTGGCTGAGCACCAAACTTATTTTTCAATTACCTTAGTTCACTTCCTCAAAGTGCTCCTTTTCTAGGTAATTTGTTTTTATGCCTCATCCAGACCTCTGAATGTGCAGGGAAGCTTTTTTATTGTTAGCCTTGAGCAATGACCCTAAGTTTAACAGCATCAACTGAATGTCTGCAAGTTGGTTGGAAACAAGAAGTTTCTGAAGACCATTAGGGTGAGTTACAGCAGGATGGAGCACAGCTGGGATGGGTGTGCCGACACGGCTGCTCCATCCCTCCCTCACCCCTGGGCACAGCAGTTTGTTTTCTTTGGGCTGGCACTCTCCCACTGTGTCCCTGGTGGGCTCTGTCATGTCTGTGCAGAGTGCTAACAGGTTCCTCTCCTGCATCTCCAGCACAAAGCACGAGGTGGGACCTGGGGTCTGTCCTGTATTTTCCTAAAGGTTTAAACTGAAATGAGAGCCAGCTTTGCCAAATCACTATATTCAGATAAAGCATAGAATCATGGCGTGCTTTGGGTTGGAAGGGACCTTCATCTAGTCCAACCCCTCTGCCATGGGCAGGCACATCTTCCACTAGATCAAGTTACTCAGAGTCCTGTACTCTGAGGTAGAGAATATTTTGTTGCTCTCTGTGGGAATTAGGTTCATATATTAAACAAGAAAAATAGGTAGTAACCTCTAGAAGCTTCCCTAATACATCCTGAAATAAAACCTAAAAAGAATATATAAAGAGCAGAGGAAATATCCTTATTAAATAGCCAGGTCGACATACAGTTATGTGTTGAGAACACATAATGGGATACAGGAATTTCAACTAAAAAGAAATCAAATTATTTCCCAAAGATAGGCATCATGGATGAAACTGCCTTCATACTTCACATTAATTAAAGTCAATGAAATATGTTGTGACTGTCAGTTGGTATTTACTTTTCTTCTATTCAACCAGCTGATAGCGGCTGCTGAATTAACTGAATGGATGATCTTTTGATTTCTTTGCACGTCCATGTCATGTGTTATACTGACAGATATCCATTGAGCTCTGAAAGGTTGTAGTGAATTTAGTCTGATATTTTTTTTTTTCTGAAGCCAGTGGGATTTTTCTATTGAATTCCAAGGCTCTTGAATTAAACCTGCTCTCAGAGCCTCCCTTAACACAACAGCAGCAGTTTGTGACTTCTCGCCCTCTCTTTTCTTAAATCTCTTTTCTCTCCACGGAGGAGCCTTGCTGTGGTTTTCCCATGGACCCTTCTTGTATCTCCAGGCCATCGCTGATGCAGAGACCACACTCCGAGCGATGCCGTCCCTCCAGAAATGGCTGGGGGTGTCCCGGGGGATGCAGTACAGGCATCCAAGCATTGCCCTCCTTGCTGGCAGCAGTCGCCAGGTGAGGAGGCAGCATCCTGGCTGCCTGCCTGAACCAGTGAAATAAATGGACAATAAAAGCAAGCTGCACTTTGAGAAAAGGGGGCGGGGGGGGCGGGGGCAGAAAAATATTTCTGCTGGAAATGGTGGTATTTCCACTGCAGAGCTGGTTTTTGATAGATTTCTGTTGTCTTTAGAAAAATGAAACTCCAGGTAGCGATCCTGCATCTTAACAGAATTGTCAGAAAATGACTTTTGTTCCAATGTTTTGGTGCCATTTTTCCTGAGCTGCCTTTATAATGAATGGTGAATCTTTACAAGCCCAGTGCGAGTCACTGAGATCCAAATCTGTTCTGGAAATAGTCTGCCTGACAGTCTTTTTATTGGCAACGAAGCTATTTAAATGAGAAACCTGTATAGGAGATGAACTAGCTGCCCCGTGTGATGGCAAATGGAAGCTGATGAATTCTGCACAGGCGACCAGGTGACCCCTTTGCTTTCCACTCTAATTACTTTCCTGTCAGATGTTCAATTAGACTGACAGGGTCCCAAATTCCCAAAGATCTCTGTTTTGTCTTAGAAGATTAAAGGGTGGCAACTATTTTCAATATGATTATCATCATTATCTCTGGGAGATTTTATACTTCAGAAGTCGAAGTCATAATAGCCCAGCTCACTGCAATTATTTGCAAATTGCCTTAATGTATTTTCCAGCTCTTTTTGCACTTTGTAATTTATTTATTTGCTAAGCCAATAGCATATTAAAATGCTAAAATGTCTCTGAACATATATGAAGCCAATCTGGTGGTAACTTGCATGGACTTTGCCAACATCCCCTTTACCCACCAGCAACCCCATCCATTTTTTGTTAAAATACCACTTCTTGGTGTTCTCTCGGGTAACAAACCTTGAAGGATTCCTCCTTTTTTTTGGTTGACAATTGAAGGAAATTTGTTAATGTTGCAGTAATTCTCTATGCTGATGGAAATGCTTGTAAAATCATAAACCAATATAAGAAAATATTCAGAGACACAAAACTCAATTTCTTGAAAAATGCTTTTTTTTTGGAGGCATGTTTCTAAAGAGGAAGCCTTGACCTATCAAGGGATGGAAATAGCCCTGTATTGGGAAGCAGTGCATGGATAACTATCTAGTAGGCTCCATTTTCTCTGTTGCAGAAGCCAGCCGGTCTTAGGAGAGCAACCAGGGTGGTTTTGGGTGCAGTTAGTGAACGCGGCTGTTTGGATCCCGGCCACATCTGTTCCATTTCTTCTTATTGTTAATGGTGAGTAGGGAATGAAGAGACAATATGCCCTATGTATTAAACTGAAACTAACCCAAATGGCTTCTAAAATACACTCAGCTAATTGTTCAAGAGTAATTTAGAGACCAAGAGTTACACTGCAATAATTGTGAATAATGAGTAAACCACAAAAAAAATGGTAAATGGCTTGCAGACATTTTGTGAACAGAAAATGAGGCTAAATTCATTGAATAAATTAATTGCTATGGATTATTCTCTCTGCTTTAATCTGCCGACTGCTGAAAGAAATCTGTGCAAATGGAAAAGCTGGTCCACAGCTTTCATTTTGAAATGTGGCTGCTTCGCACTGAATAGAAGAGAGACCTGAAAGGGTTTTTGCTGTGTTATAATAATGTATCATGCTTGTAACACAATTTTCACCTTCAAAGTTTTACCTGCCCTTTGGGATGGGGCAGTTTTATAATCCTGTTTTATTAGCGAGAAGCAGATGGAGAGCCTGCAGGGAGGAGAGGTGATTATTCCCAAGGCCACACATTGTCTCTTTGGCAGAATTCAAGTTGGAGCTTGGGATTTTGGAGTCCGTGGCTGATGCTTATGATGTTTTTCTGTTTGAAGACTTCGTCTTCCTGGAAAAACATGCATACTGGGACATGAATAAAACAACCCTAAGCAGATTTGAGGCTTCGCCAATGAAAACGTGAAGAAAAAGAAGGAATGAGAAGACACGTTCGCCAGCCCATTTTAGAAGATCAGTTCTAGTAAAGAGGAATTATATTTTAAGAACCAGACAGATTGTCTCAGATTTACTATCTTAGAGGACAGCAGTGAAGGCAAAGCATTTTTCTGTAAGGATTATGATTACCTGACAGGGTCTTATCATTACCAGGAGAAATGACCCTGATTTAGAAAAGATCTGTTCATTTATAAGTAGCTGTTGCTTTTTAATAGTAGTTTTTTCTTACTGCTATTAATATTAATAAAAATAAAACTAAGGCCCATGTCTTTACTTGGATGAAATTTGTGATTTAAAATGAAAGTTGGAGAGCCTTGTAGATCAATCCTTGGATTTTATAAGCTGCTAGTGGCAATTTATGTGGATGTGAAACCACAGAATCCTTCCAGGTTCTGCGCACAAGCTGTCTGTCATGCCTTAGCTTCTGGCAGCCTTTTCTCTCCTGACTCGAGCTGGCGTGGCCGGGTGCCTGAACAGGGCGTCCTTGAGCTGGAAGTGTCTGGTGACAGCCCGACAGCTTAGGACAACCTCTTTGCTATTAATGGGGCTCAGAGTAGTATCACTTGGCTCAGATTTATGCACTGTGCAAGTCATCCCTTTGAGAAAGCTTTAGCGTTCCTCCTCGTGCTGGGACTGACATCCCCTCACCGCTATTATTTATAGCAGGGCACTTTTACACCCCGCCTGACTCGCTGCATAGCGATAGTAAACAAATCTATAAGTCCTTTCCCATTTAGCTCCCAGTCTAAAGCGAGCTGTATAGTACAGCAGCCAGCGTAGCTGTAAGGGCAAGCTGCTGCTGGGGAGTTTTGCTGAACAGAGTACAATTACCCCATCTGGCTTGATCATATCCGCTCAGTTGATCAAAATAGATTTTTCCCCTCCGTTTGGTAAAGTTTAATAGAGCAGAACAAAGATCCAAATGTTAACATTAACCATGAGGTGAGACAAAGGGAGCTGCAGTTACATGAGTCATGGGAAGCACGCCCGGGAGCCCAGGCTCTGTTTGCACCCCGGTTTGCCCACACACGGGAGCAGCGCCCGGCGGTGGGGGGGACGACGACCCTGCTCCAACTCCCTGCTCCCCTTTCCTCCCAGTCTTCACTATTACAGAGTTTGGTCTCCAGCAGCCTCTACAGAAAAAGCTGTCTTCTCCATTGTGGTTAGTACTACCGGAACAGAGTTGTCAAATGTTGACCTTAATATGATGTTAGGTTTTGCTGCTGTTGTTGACTTCTTCAGCGTGTACCTCTTCGGTGCATCTTTCAGTTCTTGTTTGTACAAAGCACCTTACCTATTTGGAGGTTGCATTTCTAATGGTTTCTTATGAGAAGCATCTAACCCTGTTGATGCCCCCAGCGTACTCTGGACTTGCCACTCCGAACAATGGGAAGTCTGGTGTGCAAGGAGCACATCCTGCGCTCTCTGGACTTGTGCAGGGATTTGGGTTGGTGTTGGTTTGCTGTTACAGGGGCTCTTAATTCTCCTTTGCTGTTTCAAGCATTAACTGAGAATCAGACCTTCTGCCTTCCCTTGAAATGACACCAACATAAAGAAATGAAAATAAGTGTCTTTTCGTGACGTGCCTGAAGCCATAAAATGATTTGTATACAAAATCAAAGTAAATAAATCAGAATCTTTTTCTCTATGTTTGGGAAGGTTAAATCTCCAGCAGCAATGGCAGCAACACATTGCACTCGGAGTTTTGCAGACATAATGTCACTCTTTTATTTTATTACACAATGCAGTTCACCCTAAATTACATTTTCTTCTTTTAATTTATTTGCATGAAAAAGATGGCATGGCATAAATCATCTTATGTAGGTTGCTGGGTTATTTGCATTTCAGAGGTTGTTTTTAACTTTGTATTAGGAATTTGCAATCGAGAAGCTTTGGGAGGCATTAACTTTTAAGTGATTGGTGGTTCTCAAAAGGTGATGAATGACGTTCATTTTGTTCAGGACAAACGTCCCGAAGTTTGTGTTTTTCTAAAAAACTTATCTGAGGCAAAGACAGAAAGCCAGTGAGTGATGCTTTCATCTCAGGAATTAATTCCTCTTGGAAAAGCAGGATAGACAGGATGAGTTTGGTCTCTGAAGCCAGCTGCTCAACACTGTTCCTGCAAAGCAGCCTCTGCCCCGTGGGGGTCGAGTTGCTCGCTCTCTGCCTTGCCAGAAATGAGGTGGCCAGAAAAGTTCATCGTGTGGAGGGAGGTCTGAAAAACTGCCTCTGCTCTGGGGAAAGGAGGATCATCACACGTGTCTTGCCAACATTGCCTGCCTGTGCTTGTTTGATGGCATCTGACACAGGACAACTGAAAGTCTCAGAGGCTTTAATGAGTCTTCAGATGACTATTTCCTGCTAAAAAAAAGCGATGAGAAGCTGTATCTTAAATTCAGTATGGCATGTAGCACACAGGGAACAAAACAGCAGAGTAAAATGTATTTTATTAGCAATGAACTGAGTCTGTACGTGAAAGAACCCTTTAAATATCTGACATGTTAAATGCATTATATTCCCCTTCAGGAAAGAAGCAGTCAAAGGGACAGGGCTGATGGACTGCGCCTATTAACCTGAGTTGGTGGTGATGAGAATGGTATTGACAAAAAGGCTGTGGCAGACTTCAAGTGCATTTACTGCCACCATGAAGTTAGAGCACTGCTCTGGCAAAAAGTTGGAACTACTTTACACATTGATGCTAGGTCTCCAGCGAGGGACTCATCGTCTGAAGGTGAGCACAGTTTGGGAGTTGAAAGCAAAGCATTGAAACGCATCCACTGCCTCGGGTAGCTGGGAGCTGGAAAGCATCAAAGCCAGCCCTGCTGCAAGGTACCTGCTGAATCAAGGGATGGAAGGGACCTGCTGGAGGAATGAGTCCACCTGCTTGCTAACAGGGTGGTATTCACAGCTCTCTAAAAACGTGGGGAAATCACTTATAGCTTCATTATGCTCCTTGTTGATTCATCTTGCTGTAAACTTTTGAACAGGTTGCTTGCTGCTCCATCCAGCTTACTCTCTGATAGGATGGATCTACAGGTAAGTGGTCCTTAATGATATACAAACATCCCAGTAACTTTTATAAATTGAATCCTGGAGTTGACTGTGACTATCTCTGAGTGTCCAGTATGGAAAAGCATTTCTAGAATCCCAGGTGCCACCAAAACAGTTCTAACATGCTGAAATGTATAAGTAAATAACTATTGCTTTCCCTTCTTACAGAAGACTGTTCCTCTATAGTTTTCTTCTCAGAAAAGCTCCCTTAGCATGAGAGACTCTGTGTTTCAGGTTTCCCTAAATAAGACTTTGATACCTTTTTCTGTGTTTTTTGCACTAGCTACCTTCATGTCCTGCTTGAAGGTCCCTTTCTGTATATCAGCTGTGCATTACTACCACAGGAGCTTGTCTGCAGCAAGGAGGCCATTTCATCACATGTCCTTATTGCTGGTCCCCCAAAGACAGAATTGCAGAGGAAATTGGCATATCTATTTGATCTCTTTTGTCAAATGGATACTTAAATGTGTGAAGATTTGTCCACTCTCTGCCTGCTACTAAGTTCCTTCGAGTTAAAAGGGATATATTTTTTTTCTTTTTGTAAATGAAGATGAAAGAACTAAGTGAAACATCATTTACATTCAGAAGCGGCTGGATCCAGGGAAGCATACTAACCAGGTTAGCAGCCTTAGTAGGAGTACTGTTTTATTGTAACGCAGATTTAAAAGCCAATAGACAAACTGAGGTCCTCTAAGCCATCAGTTTGGGAAGTTGTCCTGATGTCTATACTGTCCAGTGAAAGCACTGAATCCTGGTCTTCTACAGGTGAATAGCCCTTTTTGTGTCTGTTTACCAGCCTGGGACTGTGTGTTTCCCAAGTGGGAGCCCAACGAATGCTGCTCTTGGCCAAGTTTTCTGTGCAGTGGGATAACAGAAAGATTGAGGACCCAGTTATCAACTCATTATTATCAGTGGAGTATCTAATCCCATATAGTACTTTAAATGGAGTGAAGCAACTAGTGTCATTTGTAACAGCTCTTCTGATAAGCAAGGGATTCATGATGGAGCTGAGTGAAGGTTTTCCTCCTGGATCCCAGGCTGGTGTGGGTCCAGGCTCATCCCCTGTGGCTCAGGCAGTGCCATTTGGGTTGTCACACGGGGAGGGAAACAGATCATCCAGGAGCATACCTCTTGGCATTGTTTATGGAAGAATAATATGGGTTACCTTAGAGTATACAGAGAGAGGTGATGGTGGTGTTTTCCTATTTTTCTAACTTATTTTTTGGTAGAATTAGTATTCACTGAATTGACGTATATACATTTTTGTACTTTCTGTTGCCTAGGGCTATTGCACTTCAGTCTTTGATCGTATCAGATCTTGCAAACTAAGCTGGTTGGAGGTTGGCCAGTACTTGGATGAGAGATTTCATAGGAATTTCATGATGCTGTGAGGAATTGTTTGTGACTGAAGATGGCACTTTCTGCTATGCGTCAATGCTGAACAAATACCCCAGCATGGAGCCACGGTGCTGGAATGCCATGGGCTCCATCTGCAGAGGATGTGTAAAATGTGGCTGTACAATCTGATTTCCTACGAACTGCAGAACAGACGTCCTGGCCAAAATCAAATGTATGTAATCCTTCAGATCTTTCAGAGAATATATTACTACTTTTCACCCTCTCCTAACCTGTTGCTGAGGTTTTCTGTGCACAGCTGCAGCATTTGAGAGGAGGATGGAGAAGGAGATCACGTCTGTGGGCAGAGGTGGTTGTGAGCTGCCGACAGTTACTTCTGTGCACGTCCAGTGTGTGTGGTGTAGCGTGCAGGTACAAAACAGATAACTATATCAATGTTTGGCCATTTAGAAATCTGTTAACTCCCACTTGAAAAGCAGCATGGGCTGTTTTGTACGTACCGTGTCCCATAGACACCTTCTTCTCCCAAAGGGGAATGCGATGCACCTCAGCACAGAGGGGCTCGGCGCTGGACCCACGAGCATCCCGGGAGGGAGCCCTGGCGAGCGCACGTCCGAGGCCTCATGGTGCTACCAGGGGAGCAGCCTTCTGTGCCAGGAGATGTCCCTGCACAGGAAAGCAACTGTGGAAAGCTGGCCATCGTTTTTAAAGTACTGTGGTACTTCTATGTCTGCAAAAGAGTGCTCTGAAAATGGTGTCTCATTTGCCATTAGCGAGTGACCCGTTAATCACATCAACAAGTAATCACTCACATGAGTAATCCTATTGACATCAGTTGGACTAAAGCTGCATCATTATAATTTAGGAAAATAACTGTTCAGTTGTTTAAATTATAAATGTTTCTAATTTATGTAGAAATGGAAGGCATTTCATTTCTATCTCATTCATTGAAGAAAATATGATGTGAATTATCACTTGCTTAACATATGCAGAAAAAGGCAGATTTTAAGCAGCATAAAGCAATAAAAAGAACGCATCTTTTCCCAATGACAATGTAAGTGACAATGTAAGATTCTCAGTTAATGTTTCCTATGTTTTTCTCTTACCTAACTGGTAAACTCAGGTTGAATCTAATGCTGGCTTCTTTCCAGATAAGATGCCATCAGTCAAGAATATCCTTTGTTTAGAATTTGATTAATTCTTTAGTTACTGGTGGATGACTCCGGTGTGGTCTGGTAGAGCTGCATGGCTTTATGGAGCTAGAGATTTGCTGATACAACTCTGGGGTCAGGCACAGAGTGTGGACTGGTTGAAATAAACTGTTGTATTTTGTGTTGTCTGGGATACAGTTCTCCTTCTCTGGAAGCCATTAAGTCCACAGTCCTGCCAAATTCCTGTTTGGAAATTGGATCCCCCTCCTTAAAATTCTCTGCAGTGCCACCCTCCCTCATCAAATATTGACTTTAGCATGTTTTTCCATGCAGGGATGCAGCATTCAGCTCCTGCCATGCTGTGTCCCAGGGGACAGGGAGTATTGTCCCTTTTTTGGGGGGGTCCTTCAGGCTGAGCACTGAAATAGCCAGCAGCATCACCACCACACGAGCTCACAAACTTTGCATAAGCACACTGATTTTCCCTATTTTCAGCTTAATGAAATGCCGGGGGTTTAAAATTTCTATTAGGCTTGAAGGCAGTATAGGTTGCCTGAAGAAAAGTTGGGGGTTTTTTATAGCTTTTAAAACAATTTTATAGTCTTTTCTGCTGATTTGGCTGTCTTGAATTTCAGCTGGTGTAGAGCACAGTAAGGGGACAGTGAAACCTTTTCTGTCAGTGTCCCTGGGATCGGGCGCATGGGACAGTGACCTGGGCTGAGCCTCTCCTTTGGTGGTTGGTGGTCTGGGAGCTGAGGTGAGATAGGGAAGAGCCGAGAGGTAGTTCTGAATTTCTCATTTCCCTTGGTGCAATGGATAGCCCATCCTGTGAAGAGCAATACCTGGTGCTGGTACCAGCTGAATTACAAAGTGTTGAGTGGGTTAGGGAAACAACAAATGTCTTCTAAGATAAAAAGGAAAGAAAGTGATGAAGCACTCAACAACAAAAAACAGACTAAAGTGTTTATAAATACATATGGCACAGCTTTTCTGGAGCCACACTTTTATTTATTTTAATAGCAGTGCTGGAATGCTTTTTTGTCTGTTTTCCCCTTTATTCCTACTGCTAAAAACATAGTAAGAGCTTTCCTAATTAGGGAAATAGAAGTTTCAAAGAGGAGATAGTTTCCTTGTCAAGGCATTCTCCCACACTTCGGAGATGGGTGCCTTTTTTGGTAAATCCACAATTTTTTAGGAAAAATTGTGTTACAGCTGTAATTCATGCATAATCTCCTGAGTAGCAGGGGTAGATAGTTTAAAAAGAAATCTCTGTAGTAACACAGGGAGAAAAATAAACTGATAACTCTTGACAGATTGATGACTTCTTCTTTCATCTAAATCTTTATAGATTAGCATGTCTATTTTCTTTTCAGGATATGTTTGTTAGCACTATATCATCTAACCTAATCTGTATGGGAAGTATATTTATCCTAGAGCTGTGGGGCATTTGTACTGTTCACTTGTCACCAAGAATAATGGAGAGGACAGGTAAGATAATTTCAACTGTATTAAGGGTTGAGAGATGACTATACATATTTTGATAATGGGACACTCAGAGTAAATGATCTGAAACGCTTTTGTTACATATTTGCTAAAAATACACCTTTTTATAGTCTTTTTCCCTGTTTTTCCTGTGTTCCACTGTTAAATGAGGGCACTGGGAGTTGCTCTAGGACAAGGACACATCAATAGCCGCTTTGGGCTCACCCAGGGGACTACCAGGGGAAGGACAGAGGGTGCATGAGAGCCTCCAGTTCACAGGGGGTGGTTTGGTTCAAGCAATTCCAAATTGTTCATTTCCCAGTGTCCCTCGTGTTCTTGCCAACAGAAAACAGCATCGAGCATGGGGAGATGTCTTTGGGCACAGTCAGCACTGGGGACTGATGCAACATTCCCAGTCACACTTCATCTGGGTGACCGCCAACCAGGGGTTTATATCCAGACCTGTTGAAGCAGCTGGTGTCCAAAAGCCCTCTCCTAGTCTTTTTATCCTGTGGCCAGCCCGGCTGCAGGCGAGACTATGTTAGTTAACTGCGATTTTGTATTCAGCCGTCAAAGGAGCCTTTCCTGCCATCCTGCTGCTTTGCCAGATGCTCTCCATTTTCTGTCTGTGCAGCTGATTCCTCCTTTCTAAGCATAACTCTCTGCAACCGCCTTCACTACATTTCATCTTCCTGATTTCATAGCACTTCCACCATTGTCAAGAGCACTTTGAATTCTGGTCCTGTCCTCCAGAGCACTTGCAGCCACTCCCAGCTTGCTGTCATCCGCAAATTACATACATGTCTTCTCTGCTCCAGCCCCTGAGTCTGAGCAGGACACACCGTGGGTCTCCACTTACCTGTCCTCTCATCTTCACAGGGAACGCTAATAACCGCTCTTCGTCTGGTGATTTTCAACACGCTTCAGACTTGTGTTACGTTAATTTTATTTGCACCATGCTTTTCGAGCTTTCCTTGTGCGACTGTTTTATGGAACTGCGTATAAAGCCTTGTGCGCTGAGACGCGTCGTGTCTCGTAGTGCCTCGGTGATGAGGTCGTTTGCCCCTCCTGTGCCTGCCCTCCCCCCATGCCCTCCTCTTCTCTTCCCTGGCTGAATCCTCCTTAAGTTTGGTTTTATTTTTATTATTTATTCTTGAGAAATTTATAAACTTATATTAGCTATGTCTCTTGGGCCACCATCTAACCTTCTAGGTGATGACAACTTGATTGATGAATAATAGATTCCAGTATCCTTCCAGCTGCCAAAGGGAGCTATAATTTCTAAGTGCATCCCTTAAGATAGAAGCAGTGTTTGTCCTTCTCCAGGAGTTAGTCTTTAATCAGCCCAGTTGTCTTTACATTATTGAACCCTTCTTTTCATTGTAATATATAAAAGAAATATTTGGAAATAAGCCATTTACATTGTATTAGTGTGTAGATTAGGGGCCCAATGTTTTGGGTGCTGCAGAAATCCTGTGAGTGATATTCCCTGCTCTGGAAAACTTTAAGTAGGTAAGGCAGACAACTGAAAGGACTGAAAACAAACACACAAGGAAATTAATTGAATTGCTGAGGTATAGATCAGTGGTGCAATGGAGATTAAAAGTCTGTCTCTCTGAAATCCAGAACAAAACTGCCATTGCTCTGATGGCATTTTTTTGAAGGACTGTGGAAAATACAAGAAAATGAAACTGGTCCCTCGAAAACATTCTAAATTGAAGAATAACGTGGAATGTGATTTTATCATTTCAAGGATGGGGATTTTAAAAATTCACGAAAATCCCAGTAAGAACTCAGAAGACAGATCTTTTTCAGTTACTCTGTATTTATACTTTCAATGTAGAAAGTAGCTATCTATATACTTGCCTCATAATGTTAGCAAAAAAAATACTTGGAGAAAGCTGAATTTCATCTTCTTCCATTACTGCAGATACAAACAAAAAGTGGTTATGAATCACTTTTCATTGATAGAAGGAATTTATTTGTCCATTTATTTTACTGGAGTGTCTACTGAAATTGAAGTCCTTGATTAATGATCTACAGGAGGCAAAGCTGAAGAAATCCGCTTTTGCAACTGCAAGAAAACTCTGCAAGGCTGTAGTGGGTTGTATATAATAGTGACCCTAACCAGGACTGGGAATATAAACCATACAAACACACCTGGGCAGAACATTGTGTGGAGACAAGGGTCACTCACTGCTGAGCAAAAACATTGCTTCTGCCACAGATTGATATGGAAATGTGTTGGGTAAAGTTGTTCAACAAGCTGGTTGTCAGAAATAACCATTAAAGTAATTCTACTAGAAATATAAACAGGTCCAGTTTATATGTAGGTCATGACTACCATTATTTCCCATAAACTTCTCTCTCTAACAAAATAATGGAGCTAGTACAGTGCAAAATTTAAATAAAGATAATGTAGAGGCAAGGAGGATCTGGTGGCCAACATTAACCATGGCTTTCAGAGCAGGCTCACCCAGGACTGCTGCTGCCCTTGCTCAGGTGGGCTCTCTTGTGCTTGTCAGCTACCTTTTTTTTCCCTTTCTTCCTAGTTCTGTTTGGTTTTTTTTTCTTGTACAGCTTATCCTTTACCATACAGTGTATAAATTCTCCCTTCTGCTATTTTCTGACCTGGACTGCTCTTATTCTTATTAGCCCCTTACACTTGCAGTTACAAAATGCAAATGCGCCAGACAGCCACTTTACTCCTATCCATGAGCTTTTCTGCCTATAGAGCCATTGTATTTCTTAAATAGCACGTTTTTTCCTGCTTGAGCGGGTGTTCTGAAATTAAAAGCCTTTTGAAGAGTGCTGCTACACCTTATAAATCATACATCATATGGACTGTTTATTGTACACAGATTTTAACAAACTCATTTTTCAGCTGGTGGCTTTTCCCACAGCCCACACATGGCGTATCGCTAACGAGGCTGTGGGGCCAGGAGGGGAGTTGTTCTCAATTACTGCCTCACTCTTTCTCTTTCCCCTTTTTATCAGTTTCAGGATCACCAGTGTTACAAGGAGGTAACAAATTAAGTCTTATCTGTGTGGAAGATTTAACTGAAATTGGTGAAGGTATTTTTGTGCAGAAAAGAAACAGGTCTGCAAATAAATGAAATGTATGTGCTCCTTTTGCAGAAGCACGGCATCTAATGAACAGTATCCTTATAAATACATGGTTTTATCTGAAAATGGATTGCTACTCGTACAAGTACTTGCCAAATGTGCCCTGATCAAGCCCAGTTTGACCTACCTGTGAGAAGATGAAGCTCCCCTCAGCATTGAGTGGGTTCCTCAGCCGGGTGCTCCAGCCTGCGGCCGTTCACTGCAGCTGGAGGCAAGGGGCTGACCCAGAAAGCAGAGACGTAGCTATGGAGAATTTGCATATTGTGCAAAAAGATTGCATGCTAAAATTTCTGCTCTGCAGCCTGAGCTAGTTACTCAATCTGCAGTTCGGATAGCAAACCTTCCCTCCCAGGCTCCTGGAGGACAAGGCTGGGGAGTCTGAGCTGGAGGCATCAGTGCAGGCAGCAGGTACCCAAACCGCGCTTCCCAGGAGGAACTTCCATAGCGCGTTTCTGGGTATAAATATTGCACTTCTCAGGCTGCCAGCCTACAATAAAGACGGAAGCACTTTTTCTGCAGAAACTCTTTCTGTGGAAAAATGGAATTCACTTGAAAAGCCAATTTGCCACTGAAAAAGTCTTGACCTTAAAAATCTAATGTCCTGTTAAGAAGTTTGCTGGAAGTTGTTTGCCAAGTCCTGGGCCGGCTAAGTCCTTTGGGGTCCTTCATTTGACTTGAGCAGGAGTTCAAACAAATCTTCTGTCACAGAAATAACTGGAATCAATACTTAGACTTCATCCTAGAGAATGGGAAGTGTGATAATGTGTGAACTGCAGTTTTGGCTTCTGATATAGTTTTTACATCATCAGAACTGATGAAGGATTTTCTGGGAGAAGGGAGAAAACAAATTGGGGAGTATTCCCCTAGGTTGATGAGTACATGTGGTGTGATAAAATACTGTAAGTAACCTCAGCTGAGGGCAAGTAATGGATTCAGGGTAGAAAAAAAAGTCCACGCAAACAAACCCCAGCCACTTGGAAAAATGTCTTGAACATAAAAGCAAAACCATGGCAGCTGTTACATGAGGCTTTGTGTCTAATGGTCCAAAATACTGCCAGGCTTTGAACAAGGTTTTGTGTGCAATTACTTCTCTATATTAAAAATAACGCAACACACTTGAAGCATTAAAATGAAGGTGTTTACCATAGGTAACAAATTGCTTATTTACATGTATGTACTCGCTGACTGGCTGCGGTTGTTTCTGGAGAGCAGGCAGTTGCAGGAACTGTCCAGGAGAGGTGCTTAGGGGATGCTGCAATAGTTTTTGGCTGAGCATGTATAATTAATTTAATCTTAAATCAATTTACAATATCAATAATGAAGCATCTCTTAATGGTCTTTCGACTGGTCAAGTGTCAAGGCAGATTGCGCAGCATGGAGAGAAAGGAGAGGAACAACTTCCCTCCTTACATAAGCTTGTTGCAGGGCATGAATAAATCATTCTCTCTGGCTGGCAACTGTTTCATACTGCTCTAAGATTTCTGAAGTTAACTTCCTTCTAATTTAACATTTGCTTGCAGTTTAAAAGCAGCTTCAACCTCTTAAGAAAAAGTGTCTAATTTATGCACTGCTTTTAACTTTTAATAAAAGAGCATGCTTATGACCTCTGAAAAAGAGAAATAGCTGAGAATGGAAGTTATACTTTCTGCCGAGTCTGAGATGAGCACCTACCAGGAGAAGCTGTTGGGAGTTAACTGCATCTCCAAACCACTGAGAGCCCTGCAGTGCTGCTTTGAGATTTTTATTTAACTGTATGAACTGTTTTCTGTTATAAAGGCACTGGGTAAGGTCTTTCTTCACTACCATTCAAATATTACCTCATATTTTTGATCTGAATTTCACATACTGTCTTCTGGGAGTTTCTATATGTTTCTGCTCTGGAATGATGCTATTAGTAATGCTGCTGTGTGCTCTTACCGCTGTTCCCCTGCACTGCACGCTGTGTTTCCTAATTTCTGAGACAACGTGGAGAGTTTTAGCATGATTGCAACCATGAAAATCTGCCACCAGGTATACTGGTAAAACTCTTCATGATATTTCAAATCTGTAATTTTTTCATGAGTCTGGATAGCAAGTTTTCTGTGGCTCTAGAATATGGATGAAACCAAGATAATCTGTTTAGCAAATTAATTTATATCCTTGATTAATCTTCTGTGGTGCATGCATCACCAGGCTCCACCTTTGAAAGCGCTGAGGACTTCACTGTCGGAAAAAGCTGATAAATTTAGGGACAGCTGAGGACTTCTAAGCTAAATGTTTCTTTGCCCTGTTCCCACTGGGAAATTCTGCACTGTGCTCGGTGTTTGGGCCATGTTGAAGGTTACAGTTACCTTTGCCATTTAAAGCTTTCCCTAAATCTAACAAGAAAAAGATTGGTTTTGATTCCTCCTCAGAAAGCGGCTGCTCATGTTATTAAAAAAAAAAAAAAAAAAAGAAAAAAATGCACCCCACCCCACCCCCCCATTCCCATGTTATTCCACAACAGGAAATACCTGTTCTGAATAATCAGAATCCCAATTCAGTGTATTTTTAAGCAAATATAGTAGTTCTCGCATGTTTAAATCTACAGGATTGTCAAGGCTGCCAGGAGAGTGAGTACCTCTGTGTGTCAACAACTCAGTTAGTGCTGCCCTGCTACTGACTTTTTCTTTTCTTGTTTCTTTCTCTTCTTCTTTTCCTTAAATGTAGGCACCCTTCCTTATAATGAATGTCTCTGTGCCCAGTCATACCTTCATTGCAGCATCAGGAAAAAACCAGATAGATGTTACCATTTGCCTAGGTAAGATAAATAATGATTAGGCAGTGGGTTTCTCATCTGAAGATGGATTGGGCAATAGAAGCCATTCTCTCTGAAATTTCTCTTTTCAGGTGGCTGAGAAGCAATTTCAAGCAACGAGGAAGTTCTGGCCCGGTAGCGTTCATCACTTCGTTTCTAGTAGAGAAATTAGTCATGATGTAAGTAAATAATGGAAAGAGTGTAAAAGGCAGAGTGATGCGGCATTTTTCTTCATCTTTTGATTGCTGCATTGCAAACACCATTGCCATGGAGAAGTGCAGTCTGCAGCACAGCAGCTTTCTCTGCAAAAAGATGGCAGTGTGATTAGGCAAGAGTTGACCTTCTGTGAATGCCTGTCTGGTTTTATAACCAGAATACCCTCCTGATTTTATAAACAAATCTTTAGCAGCTTCTAAAAGGTTTTCCCCTCCAATCACCCATGCTCCCACACCTCCTGTGGGAGGACGTTTGCTCTTCTACTCCCTTCTGCTTTCATACAGACTGGAAAGTCCAGAAGTGCAAAACAACTGTGAAATTGGTAGCACACACCACATCTCCAGGACTGAATGGCTGGGGAGGAGAAACTTCATTTCCAATCTAATTTTGCAGGTTAAAGTGATGGAAGTGCACCATGTAAGTGTTCAAGGTTCAGGGGCCTCTCTGAATCAAGCTTACTGTAAACTCAAAATTATGAAACCAGTGCATTGCTCTTATTGAGGGGACACCTCCCCCCCCACCCCTGTAGTATGTCCGGTGGTCTTTTGAGGTACCAGTAAATTACTTTTAATATATATTAAGTTGTTCTTCTGTATATGCCAGTTTTTGCTTATATTAGTGGAAAGCATGTTCTCTGCTTACTGTAACTGCTACCAGTGCAGATGTCATAGGAGGAGAGAGCAAAACAACACAAAAGTCTTGGGGATTTCAGCTTGAGGAAACTGAATTTTATATATATATATATATATATATGGGGTTTTTTTGGTCTAATTGCAGCTGTCACTTCATAAAAGATATATTAAAACCCCTGCTTTTGTTCTGTGCACAGACCTGGATGGAGGTTAGTGATGGTGCTTGAGACAGGTCTCAGGCCCCTTTTCAGTTTAGCTCCCACTGCGTTTCGAGGCTATGGGAAAATGACTTTTGCTGCTCCTTCCATTTCGTATTCATTCATCATTTTCATATGGTAGCTACGTAGAGTTGTGTCATGTATTATTCGGCTCAACCACACAGAAAGCTGCCAAAGTTAAAAATAATTTTTTTTCTCAGAACCAGAAACTAGGAGCTGTTTCTTGTCACGCTTCAAGAAAGTGAAAAGTAGCACTGGCTCAAAACCCGTGGGTTGTAGTTTTCCCATTCCTGGTATTAAATTGATTCTTTTTTGGTTTAGTGGTAGCCAGCCTGGATATAAGGAGTAGTATGACACTGGGGACCAAATGGTGAAAAAGTCTGGCCTAGATTTGGCATTTTCCTTTTCCTGTCGTGTCCTGGAGTCAGGCAGAATTGACTGCTAGGAGTCAGTTCAAGTAATGCGTAGGATGCTTTGGCTCACCGCCGTCTGTAGCTGGTGGCTGCACGGGTGATGCCAAAGGGCTCGATCCCAGAATAAAGACCCAGACGCTTATTGATTTATCCCTGCTGTCCTCGCAGATAAGCAGGTCTCTTTTTGAGTCATGTGCACTCCTCCTGCTTAGACGGAAAGCGATTGTGATTGAAAGCATTTGTGACCCCTAAACATGACAGTTTGGGGCATATTTTCAGTTACTGAGTTTGTTTTTTTCCCAGCTAACTGGCTGTCTGCCAGTTAAACCCAATCCTGGATACTTCTCCGCTGCCTTGCAGGAGCTGCAGCTCCTCCAGAGAGGTGCTGCGAGGAGGAGCCGCGCGGAGCGGAGTTTGGGTACGTGTAGAGCAGCAGCATCACCGCCCGTGTGTGGCGTTTCCAGCTCCCTGTGGCACGGCTTTGGGGGCATACGTGTGGTATTCTTGTCTCCAGTGTATCCGGAGGAGCAAGTCTCCATCCAGCCTTCTGCTTAAGTAGGAAAATTTATCTAAATGGGTCTCTGAGGTGCTTTGTCAGGGTGATGCTTTGGAGACCTGCAATAATTTAAACTGTATCTTTTCAGAGCTGACACTAAAGCTATGGAAATAAATCACTTCTGAAAGCCCATTATTTCCTAATCGCAGGACACGTGAGTGCCCAGCTACAGCTAGTCCACGGTGGGTTACGGGATTGTGCAGCTGGAGGAAAGTTTTCTTTTGACCTGAGCAGCAGCACAGCGACTGCCAAGGGGGCTGGGGCATCTGCCCAGCTCCAGCCACAAGCCCGCGCCAGGGTAATGGCCACCACTCAGATGGTGCTGGTGTCACCATGAGCCCGACTGCCTCGGTGCTCAGCAGGAAAGGGTCAGGTCCCAAAAAGGGTTGGAGATAAGGCCAGGGATGGCTGCGGAGGGGATGAGCCTCGGTGGTGTATTTTCCCATCTCGGTAAAGCTTGTAGGCTGACTGGGACTTTCAAGGGAAAGGCACCTTCCTTCTCCAGAAGAGGCAAAGGGAACAAAGGTAGGGAGTAGTGGTGACGAAAAGCGGGTGGTTAGTGTTTTTCATGAGTTTCTCCCTGCATTGCCCCAGTCTGGGATTCCAGTTCTGCGTTTACAGCTGAAATTGCTGCTGAGGAGGAGGAGGGGGACTGTCCTGGGCAGCACCCAGGCACTTGCTTTCCAAAACAGAAGATTTCTTACTCTGCCATGTGGGAATTCAGTTCTTCCAGAGCGCTCTCTCTGATATCTGTTTCTTCCCTGAATTATCTGGTGGTTTTGGAGGCTGGCACCCCCTGTGAAGCAGGCTGGATTATAATTACAGATTAGTGCTGCTGTGATACCACAGCACGGTGACAAGATGCTCTGCAAAATACAGAGAAGCAAAGACAGAAGATGTAGGGGAAAAAAAGACATTTACATTTTTTACTTGGAGGAGTAAAATAAACATGGGAACATTTCCCAGGAGAAGAGCTTGTTATGGTATATATGTAAAACTGCAGAGGGCTGCGTGTATGGTATTTGCAGAAACATGTCACTCTCAGTCATGAGCCAGTCTTCCGTGATGCTACCTTTCTGTGCAGACTGCTTGAAGCACACCAGACCAATTTGCCCCAAACTGGCAAAGTATTTAACCTTTTTCTAACACTCTATGGTCGAGAAAGATCAAAACAGGAGGAAACAGTTTTCAGTTGCTTGATTATTTTTTTGCTGATATTTCAACCACAAATATAACATCTTTGAGTTTACTGAAAAAGCCATTTGTGATGTTTCTACTGAAAAATTTAAGCCAGCTTTACTGCGCAGGAGGTTTCTTTAAGGTGTCTGCGTTGCCAAGGCAACACAACGTGGACGGGGTGGAGATCTGGTCCATACATTCCAGGGTAAGCTCCTGCGCTGTAGGACTCTGCACGCAGGCATGCCTTACTTGCTGTAGTCCTCATTTTATTTTGTTGCAGCTACAGTGCTTAAGTACGGTTATTTAATACAGGTAATTATGAGAATAATAAATTGGGGAAGGTTAAATTTGATGAACTGTGGGATGTTTGCTACTTTTGGTATTGAACTGATGAGCATGTTGCAGATACTTCTTGGTAAGAAACTTGAAGATTCAGTGCATTTTAATACAAAGCACATCTCTATCTCTTCACAGCAGTTATTTGATTAGCTTTGTTTATCTTGGATTCAGAACTTGGAGTGCAAATAATCATTCAAACATTGAGTTCAAACAGTTGATGTGGATGAGTGTGAATAAGGTCTAAGAGCAGAGGCAAATAGGGAGAAGGAGAGGGATGAGTAAGGAGTTCAGCACGTGGTGTGGGGGGAATTCAAGGCCAGGCAGTACTGTCTTTTTGTCACCTCATTTCCCAGGTAATGAATAAGATTCCATAAGGTGGAGGTCTTTATGCATATGGCCAACAAGAGAGACAACACAGCTATTAGGAGGAGCTTAACACATTACTGCTGCCTCCTTACCGTGGACTGAATTGTGAGGCATTTCCACGTGGAAAACAAATCTAGTAGCAGTATTTTATTTTTACTGACTTTGGTTGGAGACCCAGCAAAGGGCCTTATGTCTTCTGTTACTAATTTGTCTGGATGTCAGGCTCTACTAAAAGTATTTAAAACAAGTATTTATAACTTCAAATCAGGAAAAAAACCCCACCTATTACTAGAATAATCTCAGCTTTTTTACTGATAAATGCCCAGTTCTAAACTGGTGATTACATATTGTCTTTCACACTGTGCTCTCACACACTAGATTTTCTTTGCATAAAAATATGGCTTATGTTGTTCTGATTACACTTCCATAAACATCCCCTTGAAGCTGATTATTGAGCAACTGGGCTTTTCTTTTTACATGTAGTTAAAAAATGAGGCCATAAATTTTTGAAAAAAATTCACGTTAGTGACCCGATTTCAACTGCTTTGAAACTTTCTGAAATGCTCCAGAGGTGAGTGCTGGCGTATATGGGGTAGTCATGACTCTGCATCTGATCAAATGTGTGTTCCCTGCACTGCACATCCCTCCCAGTCCATTTAGGAGCTCAAAGCTGCTGCAGTGCCATAGGCTGGTAAAGGTGGCGATAGATTTGCTCTGTTCTTCAAGGCACAAACACAACAAAGTTGTTGGATTTGACATCCTTTAGTACCTGCTTGCACGATGTTATTAAAGCTGCTGGGCCCAGCACTCGGGAAATGCGGTTCTGTTGGCTGGGCTCACAGCTGGGAGAGCGGCAATTGTCCCAGTGAGGGAATCTGTCGTCGAAACCATTGAAGTGTGCTCACTGCTGGGAGGCGAGAGGAACGTGACAACCCTGTTATGGTCTGATTATCTCCAAAAGCAATAGAACATGTTGTTAACATGCCGAAAGGGTAACGCTCCCTTGTATGCATTCCTGATCTGTTTAATCAGGCAGACATCATAAAGGCAAGAGTTATCGGGAATCGTATCCTTAGGCATATGATGCCATCGTAGAAATTTACTGTGTCATATATTGTTCATAGTTACACTTTTTAACTCTGTGGAGTGGAGCTGTGCTATAGAGGAAAGATTATGTTATGCTAAGAAGAAATGTCATTGGTCCCTAGTCTTTTCTTGACCATGCCTAGACTGACTGTGGAATTTGGATTCGTTCTTTGAATTCTTAATTTAGAAGGTGGGATAATAATTCTGACTTCAGGGGGATGTTGTAAACTGTAATTAATTTCTACTTCCAAAGCATTTTTGCATCTTCAGAGGGCTTTTCCTTAAAATTGTGTATCCTTACTCATTTTTATTGCATAAGCAACACAGAGAATAATACCAAATGTAATTTATGAATGCTTTTTCCTACAAAAAATGTAAATTCACTTTCACATTTGCAATATTTTCTGTTCTTTTCCCTCAAACCTTCAGACAGATGTTTTTGTTTATAAAAGCTTCAGGCCTAAATTTTTCTAGCGTCGCTAGCTTTATTAATTTTGTCTGTACCTGAATGCCAAATAAGCACTATGACGGAGGTATGAATTCAGAAAGCAAGTCTCCAGCACTTCTGAAAATCAGATTGATATATGATACCCTAAGTTAGATGGTAAACAACTAGCAATGCCTAGGAAGGCAAGGCCGTGGCGTTGGCAGCAGCGCATCCCTCCCGGCACGGCCGTGCCTGGGAGCCTCTGGCCGCACATCCCCATCCCGCAGGCAGGAGCACCGGAGCTCCGGGCAGGCATTACCCAGCCCATCCCATGTCACAGCACTTTTCAGTACATGATGCACCTGGCTGAGGTATTTTCAAACTGTTTAATAAAAAACACATTTAATAAAAACACGATTGAAGTCTAAATGACATAAGGCAGAATCACTCAGCTAAATGACTTTCTTACAGACTAGCTTTTCACTTGAGGTCTGAATGAAACTGGCCTCTGCCAGGAGGAAATGTTTTTATCCTGTGAAGATACAGGGGGGAAAAACTGTCATTTGCATAACTCCATATAGAGTTAGTTGGATGTATTTGCAGTACATTATCCTTTTATTAAAATATATATATTTATATGCAGTCATATTAACAGCAACTGGACAAGCTTGAATCTCCAGTAATTTCAGTCTAAACCTTTACCCAGAGAACTGTTAGGTGAACAGCTCCCCTGGGTATTTATGGGAATGGAACAAAGGAACAGAAATTAGGCATTTGAAAATACTTTTGGCGCTCTTGGGACTCGGGTCGCATTTCAGGTTGTTTTGATTAGCAGGTCTTAGAGCAGCAGCAGATCCTGAAGCAGTGATGTCCTAAGGACAAGTGTAGGTCTTCCACAGAGTAATTTCTCTTTGCAGGTCAGACTTCTGGATCGTTTGAAAAGGCTTACCATAATAACACCAATGCAATATATACCTCAAACATATCTGAGTAAGTAATTGGCTTTTGATCAATGTATTTAACTAGTTTAGTAGGAAAAATGCATACTGGACAGATAATGGCTTTTTTTGGAAAACAGTGGTGCCTTTTTGAGTCTCCTCAATGAAATTGGATCTGTTGTTCTGTTCTAAGTACTACTGACAAAGTCGATATAACCAAGTGTGCTTTGACAGGGAACATTGTCTCATCTCATATATTAACCATATACTGGAAGATGACAGAACACAGCATTCTCTAAACACCCCAATCAATAAGAGTTCAGGTGGCATGGTGTTTTTGGTACCCAGCAAGAATAGGATACCTTCATCAGGCAGGCTTTCTGAAAGACATAAATGGAGATGTAAGACAGTACAGCCCTTTCAAGAGATATGCCTATCAATTCATCTCGAGAGAAGTCAAATGTATTAAACACAAAATGTGATCTAGGAGAGACTAAAATCTCAACCCTGATTTCTTTACGTATCTTCTTACCCTGACTGAGTGCCAGCAGTGGTATCTTGGCAGCGAGGGTATGCGACATTATTATACTCACCTTGAAGAACAGAGGTGATCCCATCCCTAGATGGAAGAAACTATTATATTGAAAAGTGGCATTTGTGTGACATTTCCAGGACAGGAGAAGAATAGTAATTAAGAGATTTTTATGGAGTAGCACTCCTTATCTCCACGTGCCTTACAGAAAGGTAGAAGATGTGTCATCACTTTCTGATAGAGAAATGGATTGGCAGAGCTGGGAAGGGCACTGAGTACCTTCAGATGTGTTTTATCTGCCTGCTGTGAAACAGCTGTGCAGCAGCTGAGCAGCAAACTGTGGGGAATTGTCCCCTGCCCAGACTTTTGCTGCCTGTTTTCTCCCGAGCACTGAGGAGGGCTGTGTCTGAGCAGGAGCAAGGGTCAGGGACATACACATGGTATAAGCAGGAGGGTGGTGAAGAGACCCACGAGATGCTAGAATATGCTCAGTCCTGTTTTATCATTGCTGGAGGGTCAATGGATAGTTAGTTTTCTTTTTGTTGTTTGTTTGTTTTTCACTCCTCCTCCCTCCCCTCCCAGTGCATGAAAACTGGTAATAATAAAGGTGGGGAAATCTGAGGGACCTTTATCTTCCTACATATCCTTTGTGATGAGAAAACCGGGTAAAGGTCTGGGCTGTAAAGCATATCAAGAGGACACACTCTTCATGTCCTTCCTCCTTTTTGGAAGGTTCCCATGCTGTAGGTCCTGTGATATCCTGCTTTATTTATTTATTTATGAAAAGAAAAATGGTTAATGGCCTGATTTGCAAATGATCTGACACAAAAGGTTCCCTCCTCTAGTGAGGTTGGTTTGTAACCCCTGTTAGAATTCCTTATCGCCACTGTGCCACGGGTATATGGCAGGACATTAACTCCCATCCAACCTTGCTTTATATCTAGCAAATTCAAAAGACTGCAGTTGGCATAGAAACATTCAACAGATGACCAGTACAAGACTCCCTAAAAACCTTTGTCATACCTGGAAAAGGATGAGGGCGTTGCCATAGGATAGTGGTGCAGCATCTCACTCAATACAGTGTACCCTGAGGATTTACCGTTAATTACTGACCACCAGTTTTGCATTATATTGCACTGTCCTTGTCTGTAACTTAAGAACGGTGTCTTTAGTAGACTAAGTTACAAGAGATGATAATAAAATGAAAGCAGTAGCTAAGGATTTCCCAAGCTTGATCTTCTGCAGACGCTGATATGATCTCTGATGAAAAATGTCAAGACCTGCCTAGCTGTTGCTGATAATATGGACTGGAAGCGCATGCCTCTACATCAAGAGTGAAGAGGTTAAGGCTGCAGTGAGTTAACACGCACTCTTGTCAAGAGAGGTAAGTGCCTAAGTTAAAGGCTGTGAGTTTGGACAATTTTTATTGCCTTTGACATTCACTGTTGGTCTGTCAGTTCTCAGGAACAAAAAACGTGCTTTGGCTATCAAAATCTTTGTGATTGGAGCCTTTTCTATTTGCCAGAGAACTTGAGCTCTAACTGAAATGAGAGAAAATTGAATCATGTTAATGCTGAGGGGTTGAAATCAAAGGGAGGTTGTTTATCACTAACAAATGTTAAGGCAAAACTTAAAAGCCCGAGCAGATATTCGGACAAAGACATGGTTTGCTACAACAGTGAAGGGTGACCCTTTTGACAGTGTATGTTTTCATAAATATACAGTGGTGTGGTATATTAGTAAGTTGCACACAAATTCCTGCCCGCTTTGAACGGAGCCGACACAAAGACTTCTGGGCGCACACCACAATTGCCGGTGGCCGTGTGGGTGCCATGGGTGCGTGACGGTGTAGCTGCCCTGCGGGTGCAGTGCCCTGCTGCAGCACGGACCTCCCTGCGTGGCAGCGCTGCCGGGTAGAGCACAAATGCCAGCGGTATAGCCTGGGTTGTTTGGACCCGGGTTTTTGCTTTAATATGATTTCTATTGCTTCTGTTTAGGCAGCGAAGATCAAATTGCACATTGGAAGAAATTATAAACGGCTCCAGGAACTCTTTTGTATGACGTCAGACTCTATGTCCTGGAATGTTGTAAAGCCATGGGGCTTTTGTCTGAAGAATAGTAGAAGAGCTGTATAAGGTCAGGCTGGAGGTCTGTCTCGCAGTGTCCTGACTTGGGGAATGGTCATTAGGGAACATCAGAGGGAGAGGATGAGAATAAAGTGGTTCTTACTCAAGTTCCACATCCTGTATCTATACCTTTGCATTAGGCATCCATTGGCACACTTTTTGCCAGGAGTTTGCCTACCTGTTTTCTGAACCCATTTGCACTTTGTGTTTTTTCAAAGCATGCTATGTCAATGAGTTCCAAAATATAATTACATGTACTTCCTTTTGTTTGTTTTAGAACTGCTGCTAGATAATTTAATGTTCCTTATTCTTGTATTACATGAATGATTAGGTTTTTTCCTATTCACCCTTAATTTGCCATTCAGAATTTTACAAACTTCATCATAACTTCTCCCGCTCTACATATAAAATGGTTATATTCATCTCACATTTCTTTAGCACTTGATAAGCCATCAGATGTTAAAATAAGAAAAACATCCCCATAAGCTATAGCATCAGAAAAATCCACAGTTGAAAAATGGCTGGAGATTTGCACTGACTCCAGCTATTTTGGCCAAATAGAGATCAGCCTGCGGGCAGATTTACACCTGCAATTACAGAAATAGATCTCCCTATGTGCAGGCTGTTTGGAAAAATAAAAAGTAACTCTTGATCTTCCTCAGTAGTCAACCTGCTGTCCTTGCTAAGGTATAGGAGCTAATAATACTTGTATTTTATTTCCTTTGACACAGACACAGGGCTGTGGAAAGCTGCTATAGGAAGAAATGAGCAGCACAAACCATGATTAATATGAAATAACTAATTAGACCAAATCTCTGGAGAGAGAAGTAAGGATTAGCGATAAGAGAAGTACAAATCTTTCTGTTTGTTCTTTTTAAATGAAAGACTACTATTGTTTAAATTTCTTCTTATTGGTATGCAAGGTAGAGTGTAGTGAGATTTTCTTCCTGCATTTGGTTCGCAAGCATTTTAAAGGGTGACCTTTCAGGTTGCTTAATGGATATGCCAAATACCTAAATATCAATCGTTTCTTTTAATAAAACATTGGTTCTGCTCTGTCTTGCCTTATGGAAAGAAGATTTTTCAGGCTATTTGCTAGGCAGCTACTGGAGGCAATCAGCTGTTTCTAAGACCGCATCCATGAATAGCACAGCTGGGCATGCGGTTGCAATGCTGCAGCATTCAGGAGCTGCTACATTACTAGAAAAAAGGGATCAACATGAAAATGTTTTCTTTGAAAATTAGGGTTATGGAAACCTGAGCATGTGTTTTTCTGTTCAGATTGTAGTTCAGATAGGAGGGAAACTGCTTAGCCACCTGCAGAAGACTTTTAGCTTTAGGTTTTTTCCCTACTCCACAGTGCAAAACGAAAGACTTTCCAAGTATTTGGAAAGAGGGGAGGAGCAGAGACAACCTCAGAAAGGGTTTATTGCCTGGTGGGGAGGATGTTCAAGTCCGTGGTGGGAAGCCTGTGCTCTCGTCCCCTGTGCAAGCTGGGCACAGCAGACTATATTGCTTACTTTCTCTGAAAGCCTCCCTGGTTTTGATCAATACTTTCATCTAGCAGCTGAGAAAAAATTTCCAGTTGAAAATGTAGTTGAAACAGCTTTGTTCTCATAAGTGTTTCCACTATAATAAATCAGCCTTTTGAGGGAGGAATAAATTATATTGCAATTTCTTTGCTGGTGCTATTGTAAGTTCCTCAGAGCAGTGACTTGTTTGTGTCCATACAGCCCAGATACAGCAGAGCTCCCGTGCTTCAGCCACCGTGGAGCCTTCAGCCTGTGATCTGCTGCAGCGCAAGTTAATAAGCCAACAGAAGTTATTTAAATGTGATGTGTCTGTATTTTTCCTTTTTTTTTTTTTAAATAACCATGATAATTGTAAGCTCCATCCAGCTACATGCAGTACAGGTGATGAATAGCATTCCCATTGGAAGTTAGTGGTTTTTAAGGGCAATGGAAGTAAGAAAAAATGCCCTCAAAATCCCCAGGTTCAGAGCATTTTGTCCTGTCTTCCAGGCAAGGGGAGCTGGGTGCTCCTTAATTACAGATGAGGAGAGAAATAGAGTTTCCAGCCCGCTGGAAATCTGAGAGTCCCAATGTTCAAATGGAGAAACAGTTTTAGACCAGCATGGTTTGGCAGGTCCTGGCTCTCGAGGTCCTGTGACGGCTGCTGGGACAAGAGGGTAGGTGAATGGCCGTAATGCAATTGTGTTTACTCGCATGTATCTTGAACCGTCAGTAAAACTGGAAAAGCAGTTAATGTATAAGATGAGAAAACCCAAGCAAAACAGGTACCTGCTATTACTGTTCTTTTCCAGCGGTCACTTCAGGTCTTTGTAATCTCTGAGCCGGAAGAGTTGGGAACAGCTGAAACGCATCCTGCTGCTTGAAGGCTGCCTGCTCCCTGCTCTGGGAAGTTTCCTGCCTTCTGGAACTGGTAATGTCCTGCTCACAAACTTTTGAACAGTATTTCTGCTTACCAACCACAATATTTTAATGAAGTGAAAATTTGCCCTGGAAAATCAGGGCTCTCCATGAGGGGAACTTTTGTTTCTTTGCAGCTTTGAGTGCATATTTAGAGACAGCAGAAAGACAAGTGGAGCGTGTTGAAGCTTAGCTTGTTTACAGTATGGCTTTACATAAAGTATAGCTCCATATGTGAGCTACAGCTATGGAATTACACAGCAAACAGTGCATGCACACCACATATCATAACAGCCTCTTACAGAGGCCACACGTGGCATTAATAAAATACATTAGACTTTGGATGCAGTACTCTGATCAACCCTTTTTCCCACGCACAGGGCTGGTTTTAAGATTATCATGTTGTGGGTATGTTAAATGCACATAAACACACCATCAAACACACTATAAATGCAGACAATTTTCTATATCTGGGAGTAAATATGGTTTGACAGAAAAAGAGAGACTTGTTGTAGGGTCTAGACAATCTTACCCCTGAATTACAGCTTTGTATAAAATGTGAAATGTGGAAATGCACTAATTCACATTGGCGGTCCTGGTTACCCTCTGAGCTACTGCTGTGAAGAATATTAAGAGATTGCTGAAGTACTTCAACTTCAGAGGATGAAATGGTTGAACCTCCCTGGTCACATAGAGTATATCTCTAGTTAGCAACCGGAGAAACATACTTCAAACAAAAAAATATGTTTCTTCTGAAGGGAAAAAAGCCTAGGTAGTAGAAGAGTGAAAGCTATTCTTCACTTTTTTCTGAAAAATAAAAATAGCCTATTTGTACATTGATTTATCAAGCTTATCCCAACCATCTTCCAGCCAGGATTCGCCGGCCTCTCTTTTTGTTTCTCTACATGCTACAGCACACAGATGTGGCTTTCATAGTGGAAATCAATACATCTGCAGGATGCCTCCGGTGCTAGTACAGTCCACAGCTTCTTTGATTAAAATCTACTAAAGCATAATTATCTGGAATGCCTTGCTATTTCCTTGGCAATGCTCACGCAGCTTTCCAACCAGGAAGCATTTTATCAGGGCATTAGAGCCCCACACAACACATGCTGGAGAGAGAAAATTACCATCCTTGGGACAAGAAAACATTTGTATAACATCCAGATTTAGTAGCTGATAGGAAAGTAGCCACATATTTGTTTCTGCATGTAGCTTTGAGGGCAGACCTCAGCTTCATTTGGGTTTGGGGGTTCCTACCAGCGATCACGATTATGGGCTTTGCTGGAGACTGCGCAGCTCCACGGGGGTGATAGCAAGGGCTGACTTAAACAGCTACACAATCCCAGTTCCCTCTACAGAAGGAAGCTGCTGGTGATGTGTAGGGGCAGGCTGCACCCGATCCCTGTGGGAGATGCTGTGGTCCCGGCCCCGGCGCTGAGCATCCCCTCCTCAGCCCGGGTACCCCTGCGCCTGCTCTGCTTTGTCACGCCGATTCATGCAATATGGTCATAGTAACAAAACAATTTTCAATGTGACATTATCCTCTGGCAATCCACAGCTGAGGCTTTCTCCAAACAGGGAACAGAAGGAGAACTGTCATGTTAACATTTCAGCTGACTCCAGCCTCCTCCTTTTTTCTTTTTTTCCAGGGTTGTGTGTAAAATCCGCCTCTTCTTCCCTACACTGCCAGATGAAACTGCTGTACAACACTTCTCGTAGTATGTGAAAACCCCAGTTTTTCGCAGGAGGGTTTGAGTCACCAAATGTCAGTGTAAAACCCAAGACAACGGGTGAGTCAGGATGATTGCTGTGGGCTTCAAAAGAGGTGTTTCAATCCTACAATGCTGTGCCAAATCAAAATGGTTATTTTGAAAGATTTATATATCTGCAAAGTGGGACTATGCCGGCCAGATGCCAGCAGCCATATTTCAACCCCTTCTTTCCTTTTTTGATGATAGGTACGATTGGAGCCCAAGACGTGACCTTTTCTGTGTCAAAGGGCTAAAGCTTTATTAGTGGATACAGGAGGAAAAATTTCCATACAGGCAAATTTCTGCAGTTACAGAGAGGAGCGAGCAGGATTTTTCTGTCACACTATTTCGGACCACTTTTATGCAGAAGGTGTAATGCCCATGTCCTCTGTTCTTCAAGGCACCGAGGAAGGGGCTTTCTGAGACCCACCCCGTGGGTCTCCTCCTCGGTCCCTCGCCTGGCAGCGGTGCCACACACTTAGCTGAATGGCTGGCTGGTCACGCAGACTGTGGCCATGTGCTTCTCTGGTGGTGGCACCAGCTCCCATGTCCATATTGTCCTTTCCAATAGGGGATTCTCCAGAAATCAGGTTTTTTTCTCTGCCACAAAGGTCTTTTGTAGTTGTTTTTTTTTTTTTTTCTTGGATTAACTTCCCAGCCACCAACGGCCACCTGATCAATGCCTGGATGTTGTGGTGTCTCTAATCACTTGGGCCACTTGGGAGAAAGAGAAGAGAGCTGCCAGCACCTCTCTAGAGGCTAGTAATGCCTCACTGAAAGCTAAGATGGGAGGATATGATAGACAAGCTCAAAACCACTCTGTTTCCAAGCAATGAAGATATTCTTAGGCTCACTCATATTGCCAATTAAAGAAAGGAAAATAAAAGAGCTGTCCTTCGGACTAGCAATCAACCAGCACAATTCTGGTAAAAATAATTAAAAGCAGCTTGCCACCCAGCTCACCCAGAGAAAGGTGAGAGCCTGCAGTTTCCCAGCCTGAGCACCGGTGCGATGCTGCAACCCAGCATCCGGGCTCCCGTGGCACTGGCTGTGCAGAACAGCTCTCACTGGGCTCGGGGGGATGTGGCCCCGGCTCTGCTCCCCACCGTCTTCAGCAGGGCAGAACCTCAAAAAGGAGTCGGAGCAAAGGAGTTCAGGTTTGGTTGGTTTGTTGAATACACGTACTTCCCCTGTCTGTGACTGACCTGCGGGATGCACGTTGGAGCATCACATCAGCCCAGGTACCACATCCATCCACTTTTGTCCACCATTTCCCAGTGTCAGAGGAAATACTGAGTCACTCTAACGCAGATGGCAGACATTGATGGAATATGTGGCTTTACTTTTCAACTTGTGCTGTGTGCCTGCAGTGTTTCTTCAGAGTTTTGGGAAAAGACACTGCTTTGGTTTTATTCTATGAAGCTTTAAAGCAATTCAGCACTATAGTTTGGTACCTACACTGCAGCTTCTGGATCCTGGACCCCCCCCCAAATATGATTAATGAGAAATCTTAATGAAGACCCATACCAGCCTGCAGTTGCAGGTGCCTCTGTGTTAAAATGTCTCCTGTACTGCTGCTTGAGAGTGCTTAGATGCTGCAGCGTATCACTGCATTAGGCTCTTGAGCTGAGCGGAGCAGCAGCTGGTTAGCTTCTTCCCTGTACTGATACAGGGGTGGGGTGATCCCCAACAGGGTACCCAGCTCACCTGCTACACCACTAGTTAGTAAGTAAACCATCCTCCTTAGCGTACTGCCAGTTGTTCTGAAATTCAGATATTTTTTTTTTTTCCTTAGAGAAGCTATTTGTGTTTGATTGATATATGAACATAGATGGTGTAGTCAGCAGCCTGGTGATGCTGTCCCCTCAGGATTCCTGCTCTCCAAACACAACCCAAGCACGTTCTAACTGTGTTTCTGCCTTTCTTTAGAATGTGCATTTCAGAAGCTCTTTCTGTTCTCTTTCCTTGACCTCAGTGCTCAGCCTAGCATCATTCTTGGGAACACCAGGTTATATTTGAGGTATTCAGTTCTTGAGTAGTTTCCTTCTTGACCTTTTCTCAACCCTTTTCACTTTTTAAAAGTTACAAAGGGAGAAACTGCCATTCCTCTTTCCCCAATTTCTTAATCTGTAAATACAGTAAATGGCAACAAGCTCTCAGTTATTCTCTTTCTAAGCCTTCGAGTACTGAAGTACAGATAACAGATTGAAAAGGCAACAATTAGAGAAGAGAAAGAGAAACAAAGGGAATGTAAACAAGTCTCTGCTGTGACAGCGAAAGCACCAAGTAAATGCATTAGGCGGATAGGCCCAGTAATCGCTAATGCAGTAGAGGCTGAAGATTTTCAAATGTTTTTGGAATATAAGCTTAATAAACATCAGAAATCACCTTTAGCTGCAAAACCATAAGCCAGGTTTTTCCAGTCTGTGTTAGTTTTTTGGCATTGCAGCTTGATCCAGATCCTTCATTCAAAGCAAGACAAACTCTCCTAATCCTTGCTTATAGCTTGGGAAAGAGAATACTTTGTAATATTTGTATTTGTGAGGAATTACTTGTTTTGGTCTACATGCTTTCAAATACTGTTCTTTGTTCATTATAGATGGGCAGAGATGATTACAGCACTGAGAATGTTCACAGCAGAGAATTCCAATGTCCTTCCAGTGATCCCGGGTTAACTTCCGTATGGCCAAGTAAAAACCTTTCAACAGTGTTTTACAGCTCCATGCAGCAGCAAAAGCTCTAGGTAGCTGAAGCTACAGAGGAAGTTTAAACAGAACTGTTAATGTTCCTAGGGCAGGGCCCCTAACAGCATCTGCTAACACCTGCAAGTGTTCCTTGGGACTGCTAAACCTGCGAGGTAACGTTTTAGGTCACCCTGAGCAGCAGCTGTTTCTAACAGTCCAGTGTCGTGAGCGATATGCTCGCCCCATTTCAAATACTGCATATGCTTCATCTTGCTTATCTAGGTAATATCCATCCACCATAAACAAATTTTGGAAAAGTATGGTACTTGTGAACAAATGGTGGGATGGGGTGTGGGGACCCAGGACCAATGGACTGATTGGCTCTTTCCCTCGTATTTGTAAAGCTCTGCCTGTGCTACTGAAGCTCAAATACAGGTACTGCAAAACAACTAGGTGGTTTTGGAAACAAAGGGAAACCATTTCTGTTCTTAGAACCTCCTTTTCACTGGCAGAGTGTTAGAGTTCATGAACTCAGACCACTAGACCAGAACAGACTTCGAGACGAAAGAGACAGAGCCTGGTTTATTGTAGCAAAAATATACTTTTTTTCTGAGGTAAAATACTACACTACTGAAAGTCTTGGAAGCCTGTTTTTGCCACTTGTATTGGAAGAGGCTTTAGGCATTTTAAAGGCTTACATGGGCAGCTTTCCAGAGGGTGGAAAAACAGCAGTACTGCAAAATGTCACGCACAGTTCTGGATACAGGCTTTGTAAACTCAGCGTTTTGTTCAGAAGGCTTTGAGATACTAATTGGAAACGTTGCCCTAAGCAGGGAAGCAAAGAATTAGTTGCTCAAGAGAGTTTCCTTCATTAATCTTGCAGAAGCGCTAATGTTCAGGGGTCAGCCTCTGGAAGACTGGGTGTGGAGTCTCAAACCCGCGCTGTGAGCATAGCGTGCTGTATGGAGTGGGAATGGAGAGTGGATATCGCACAGCCATAGCTGGTAGCGTGAAATTACACATGAGCAGGGCGCAGGGGATATGTGGTGAGGTGCGAACTGCTGGTGTCTTGGAGGTTGCAAACTTCTTGGCCAAGTTGAAGTAAAATTTCTCTTGAGTGAAACTCAGGCAGCATGTGTGAATCTTGCACTGTAAAAGAGCTACTGTCTGTCTTGACCATTTAAGTTAAACACTAAAAATTCATTAAATTTTAATCTGTTCTGTCTCCCCTCTCCCACATCATGCTCACCCTGCTTTGTTCTTTCTGTTCTGCGATCAACAGAGATTTTAAGATATGCTTGGAGCCAATACTGATTAACATCTTGATTATCGACCTGGAGGATGGGACAGAGTGTACAGAGGGTGCTTGCAGATAACACTGGGGGGAATGGCTGACCGACGAGATGGCTGTGCTGCTCTTTGAGGGGGACGTGGACAGGCTGGAGAAATGGGCAAACAGGGACTTTAAGTTCAGCAAAGCGAAATGCTGAATTCTGTACCTGGGGAAGAATAACCATGTGCACCAGTACATGCCGGGGGCCAACCAGCTGGGAAGCAGCCTTGCAGAAAGACCTGGGCATCCTGCTGGACACCAAATTGAACATGAGCCAGCAATGTGTTCTTGCTGCAAAGAGGTCAGCAGCATCCTGGGCTACATTAGGAATAGTGCTGCCAGCTGGTTGAGGGAGGTGGTTATTCTGTCTGAATGTAACAGACCTATTTTTACTGTGAGGGTGGTCAAACACTTGAATGGGTTGCCCAGAGAGGGGTTGGACTAGATGATCTCCAGAGCTCCTTGCCAACCTTGGCCATTCTCTGGCTCCTTGTGAGCTGCTAATGATGTTGGTGACCAGTCAAGCAGAGGAGCATGTGGCTCGAATTCCTCCACATTGAGCTCAGTGATTCAGGGGTGCCTTTAGCTCGTGGGCAGTGAGAGTCCATGTGCTGTGACTCCATACGTGGAGAGAACTGAATGCAGTGAAGCATAACTGAGAATAGATGTGGAAAAAGTGAAAGAACTGCTACTGTCTTATCCCTGGTTAACCAGTTTGTTGTGTCATCCAGCTGAAAGCAAAGACTGAGCTAAGAGTCCAGTGGAAATCCTTTTATGCAAGGACTGTGCTTTTGTATTTATTTTGTAAAGCACCAGTTAATATGTGAATAATGGCTGTGTGATTGTTCTAAAAAGAGCCAGACGGTTCTGCCAGGAAGACTAAGATCTGTAACAGCCTTGAGATATTTTTCTCGTTTTGTTCATAATATAAATGATACTTGAATTAATATTCATGTTGAAATAAAATCTGAGGGGGCCTTGGTAGTAAACCAGTAAACAATACAAGGAAAAAAATGGCTTTTTATGGTAGCATAAAGATGCAAAATGAAGGGGAGACTGGGAGCCTGTTTTCTGTCTTCTCCCAGAAAACCAGAACTAGTATTATGCGTTTGTTTTACTTTGCCTTTGTCCAGGGACATTAATTATCCTCAAACAGCAGAACTGGGTGACAGAGCATTGAGTTACCATGTGGAATGCAGGACAGTTAAGGCATAATGAAACCTATTAAAGTGAAAGCCATTTATAAAGTGATCAAAGAGCTGGTTAGGCTGTGTAAATGCCTTACCAGGTACCAGAGCATAGTTAGCCATTCACCATATGGGACTAACGGAGCACAGGCTGTGTAATGTTGGAATGTGTTCAGATAATCCATTTACCAAAATAGGGAATATACACTGTACTGTCTGGGGATGTTTTATGCTGTGGAATAATGATATGGCCTTTGTTTTCACATGTTTGATGTTTTCCTCTCTCAGTTTTCCTCCTGAATTAGCAATATCACACCAGGAAGCAAAGCTTTCTTGTGCAGTAAGTGTTGCTGTTTTATTTGAGCAACGTTGAGAATTACTGGGAAGTTACACCAACTGGCAAGCACTCCATACTTTGGAACCATGTTGGTGAGCACTACCCCTCCCATTCCTTTGTCTGTGAAAATAAGGGATGCACACAGATTAATTATGATTGAGCTTTGTTCGTACAGAGCAAACACAGCTCTGTGTAGCTTTACATGTGTTGTTGAAACAATGATTGTTAACAAGGAATGCATTTTACAGCAATTAATGCAAACTGAACAAGGATTATTCTTCCAACTGGTCAGTAACTATCACAAAATACTGCATGAAAGGTCATTATCGCTACTAGGAACCTGGACTTTGCAGGTAAGCATTTGTTTATTGTATCCTCTTTAATTAGACTTTAATGACCAGTGCACCAGCTAATTGTTGCCACTGAGATGCTTGTTTATCCTATTTTCTTTAGGTAGCTGTGATGCATTCCTTCCTGTGATACCTGACCACCTTCTGGATGTGCAATAAGTGAGCAACTGGCCCACGGCCATGCTTTCCTTCAGCTGTCCAGAGAAGAAATTAATTCATGAATTTAAGTATTACTGCTTATGTTCTGAGATTATACCAATGAAAGCAAGGACAGGAGAAAAAAGTGTGATGGAGAAGGTTTATTCTGCAGGAGATTATCCTATTTATCCAATACACTTTTTTGGTTTAACAAAGATGACCATATGCATTTTTAGTTTGGGAAAGATGACCTGGAGGACTGGGAGGAATAGGTGATTCCTGGTTTTACCATCCCTATTTCTTTAGCTTTAAAGACGCCTTTATGATGGGGGACTGGACTAGAAACAAGTGCCCCAGGTTATGAAGTCTGTGCACAGCTCTCATGGGGATTCAGGTTACGTTGCTCATTCACAAAGCTAAGAACCACCCTAAAAAATTACTTCTCTTGCTTCTGCATTGAGGTATAGCCCCAGTGCCTTGTTCTTTCTTTCCTGCATTGAGAGCCAATTAACACACCTCCAGGGGAAAAAAAAAAAAAAAAAAAGAAAAATTGCAGTCTTGATGAATCCACCCAGACAGCTAATAGAAGATCTGCTTGCTGCTTTTTAACTTGATTTAAAGAAAAGGAAAAAAAAAAAGAAGAAGAAGAAAAAAAATTTATAGGCACTAGGAGAGTTTCAGTCATGTGGCCACATGAGAAATCTACTGAGCTCTTGTGTGGGGGAAGTGAGAGCAAAGCAAATGAAGATGCTCGTACTTATACTATGCACTAATAGATACTTGACTGGGGGCAAGGCTTAGGACAGTACAATTTCTGCTCTACAGAAAAATGACTATAGGTTTCATGGGTACACTAAGCAGGCTTAGCCAAAAGCCACACTTGCCATTAATTCCAGCTCATAAACTCCAGCATTGCAGAAGGCTGTGCTAGAGACAAATAGCAATGAAACAAAATGACTGTCGGAGTTTACAAGAAAAGTAGCAATGGCAAGAAAAGCAGAACACAGTTGTGACTGCCAGAAAATGATAAAGCATCAACATCAAGATGCATCACAGCACAAAAGTCAGTTACTCAATAACTTTTTTGGCACACACCACAAGTGGCTAAATAGCTGGAGAAGTGCCACTCAAATGCCATTTGTATGAATAACTGTTAGCAGTTCAGTGAACATCAATTTGTTCATTTATTTAAATTTAAAATGCTTAGCACACTTCTGGGTACTACTAGAATGGCAGTAATTTGATGCTCTGCTTTTGGACCGTGCTGGTGATGCCTCACACCAGGCTGCATGGGATGGGGCTGTGGGGCGTCTGGGGTGGCTGCCCTGCGTGGGGGGAGGCTGCAAGCTGGACGCAGGGGCAACGGGGTGCCCAGCTCTGTATGAGGTCGGGGCACCCATGGGCTGGAGGTGCCGTGGAGTGGGGCAGACACATCGCCTGCGACAGTGCCTGCGCCTCTGCCGTTGAAGCACTTGGTGCCTGAGCCCATTCGGTCTCTGCACCATCTGTTTGGTCTTCAGCTGTGCTAGAGATGAGTGGGGCTGCAGGTCATGGTCTAACCTTGCTCTTGCCAAAACAGAGACGTTTTCCACTGTGGCTTAAAAGTTCCTGAGTTTTGTGGATATTACCGAGCATGCTCTGCTATAATATCCTGGTGAGTTGACACAACTGGGATTAACCCACGTGCTAGGAGAACCGTAGAGCGCTCGGATGGCTCTCCTGTGTGCACATACATGCCCAAAGCAGCTCCTTCAGCATGCAGAGTCCAGCACGGGTCTTGTGCTGTCCTGTGTAGGCATAACCCATGCCTTGGTTCCCAGGTCTTGGCTTCCAGACCAGGAGGCAAAAGCTCTGTGCCTCAGAAATGATGCTGACAGGCTTCTGCAGTGCATGAGCTTAAGCTGCCAAATAACTGTGCCATCGTGGACAGCAAGCGCTTCTCTGACATACGAATGCCTCATTCACACCTCAGTGGACATGGTCTCTGGCAGTTCACTTTAGCAGTGACTCCTTTGCGTGATTGTGGCAGAACATTCTCACCGTTACCCGATGGGCAGGGAGTGTAACACCCTTTGAAGCCTGATGCTCTTTAATACCTTGTAATTTTATTGTAGCTAAATAGGGTAAGGCAAGAGTTGCTTCAGGAAGCTCAGTGCTTCCTTTCTAGGAAGGATAACTGATACAAGAGAGCTGTTTGTCCTTTATTCACTGGCAATATTGCTATTGATCATGTATTACATAAATACAATCAGTGAGAACCTCTTTGCCTTTGGTTCATTAATCTTCTTGCTATGTACTATAATTTTTCTAATGTTCAACATTACTCCTTTTTTGCATCAATCATAGCGTTATTTGTTCCTCACACCTTTCTTTATTTCTGAGTTAAAGGAGACGTGATTAGTCATGCCTAGTAGGAATCATAGAATATCTCGAGTTGGAAGGGACCCATAAGGATCATCAAGAAGAACAACAAGGTGCATGGATGAGCTATTAGAGATTCATGTCAACGGGAGAGTGACAGCTCTGGACTGTTGTAAGGAGGCTTGAACCATTGATAGTACAAGAGGCAGATGTAAACAGACAGACTTCCCTGCCCAAAGTGTCGGGGAGAAAAGAATACCTGGGTTTTGGGGTGGGGGCAGCCAAAGCCATTATTTCCTTCATGGCAGACGTCCACATAACTGCTCTGGAATCTACTTAATTTTCATCTTATGGGATTTCCAATTTCAGAATTGATTCCCCATTGTGCCTTCTTGATTGTCGGAATTTGGGGTGGAAGAAAAAAACCCAGTAAGAGATCTGATAGGGGAAAAAAACCCCACTGACTACTGAAAAACTTACTACCAATCCTGCCAGCAATGTCTAGTTTATTCACAGTTAATATTTTTTCACCTTATTTCCTTATAAATATGACTGTTATTTTTTCCCGCTGGTTTCATGAAACCAATTTGCATCTGAGATGCATTTTCTGGGATCTCGGCAGTGATGAGACTGGCATTGCTTCTCTAAACAGAGCACCATATGCTTCCTTTTGTGTGTGTTTGCTGCCTCCAAAATACTCCCAGATAATCTCACTGGCTGAGTACATGACAAAGTACCAGAAAGGTGTTAGTACACAAATGTTGACACTCTTACAAAAGAGGAAAAGTGATAAATGCTTTACTGTATAAAGAAAAAGATAAGGATGTATTTGGGGAACCAAACTGACAGTTGCAATTTCTGTTAGCGTTTTTATCTTAAGATCAAGAATGTAAGGAAAGGTAGATAGAGTCTATCATTAAATCTGCACTGGTTTTCTTTAAAAAAACAAACACTGTATCTGACTTTCAAAGTGTCTCTTATCAGAGATGCAAAGGAATTGTAGTGGGGCTTTCAAAAGCATCTGAAAACTAGGTACCTTATTTGCTTTTACACAGGGTTAGCAATAGTTAGTCCCAGATCAGTATGCAAAACCTAGGGCTTTTCACTTTGGAAGTGGCTATTTTTGTCTTTCAAGCAAATAACAATACAAATTTCAGGGAATAGACATTCTGCCATGCTGGGAAAAAACAAAATGTGTCTGAGAAATGGTTTAGAAAGAAAAATGTTGTTTTCCAGAAAACCTGCCTGGCACTGTGTTGTTCCTAATTCTTCTGTGGTTTTAAGGACTATCTGTCATGTTTGAGGGTGCTGTGTGAATTTGGTGATGTTTGCCTGGATTTTCTGCCTGCCAAAACTGGCTAGAAAAGTGATATAAATAAACATTTTAGTCAGCATTGGTTTAAATTGAACGGATACTGCAGCAACAGCTTTTCCTGCAGTACCTGACCACTCTGCTCTCAGGACAGAGACAACTTGTTCATCGGAGACCGAGGACTCTGGCGTTGGTCCACTGACTCAGGCACGTTTTTCCCAGGATCCTTGGACAAGGCGATCACAGATACACACGTAAGTGTGCAAGCAATGTGCTTGAAGAGTGATCTTGCAGTTGCACAGCCCATCTCTTGCATCTCACAGCTTTATCTGCCTCTGCCTCCATGCTACCCAGGAAGGTTTGAGGGACACTGAACAACAGGAATATTGCTCAATGCATCAACATTACAGAAGCAAATTATGATAAATTACCTTTTGTGCACCCACTGGGAAGGTTTTGCAATGATCATTAGCCCTCAGAAAGTCTTCTGCTTCCTGCGGTGGTCTAATGACTGCACTCTGAGCTCCCAGATAAATCACGGGTTGAACAACGGGAGGCCCCTGTCGCAGGCGGTGTGTAGAAAGATTCCTCACAGGTATTGTTATTATTTTGTTAAATCCTGCAAAAGGAATAGATATTACTTGAATCCTGAAGAACTACCATAAAGTACTCTTCGGTGTTAATCGCCGTTGACAGCAGGTAGGACTTCTTAGTGCATTGTTGCTGTTCTTCTAGGCGGTCAGTCCTTTGCTAATTGTCAAAGCACAGAGATTTACCTCCTTCTTTCATTCTGTTCAGCTTCTGCACATCAGTATCATTTATCTCTTGCAGGGTTACTCTCTGCACCTGTTAAGAGCAAGCACCATAGTTTTACATTTGTAATCTGTGGGCTATCTCTTCCAATTTGCCTCCTGCTGCAATTCATTACTGCAGGGTTGTGTGTTTATACAAGTAATACAAGGTAAAAGCTGCCCTCCAGCTCTTCCCTCAGAGCCCGGCAGCCTCTTATTCCTAATAACCTGTTTCTGTAGTGTCCATCGTCATCCCTCTTTCGAGCTGCCCTTGTTTCTGCTTCTGACTTGCTGTGGATGATCTGAGGACACCGGTGTCTGAAGGATGTTGTCCATCTCTATGTGGATGTGCTCACTGACGGGCTAACCCTGCTGGCTGCCCGGTGCTGCCTGGAGGGCAAGAACAGCCTTACCCCCTGCACAAAGCTGCCTCCAGCCTGGGAGTTAAATCCCCAGAAAGGCAAACTTATCTGCTGCACACAGTGTTCTGGTGGGCAGAGGCAAAGCTGCCCATGTAAAAACTGAAAACAAAACCTGTGGAACATGTCATTTAAAAATACTCCTATGACTCCTCTGTCTTGACAACAGCATGTTTCATCTCTTTTACTCTTGCCAGCAGCCCTGTGCAGGTAGCACTTCCTAAGCAGCTGTTATCCCTGGTTCTTTGCAAATCTGCCTGTAGCAACAAGGACATTAATGGGGTTTTTTGTATTTCTGTAACAGGAAAATCATAGCTGTGAGTAGACCAGCAGCAATGTATGAATAGACACATTCTCAGAAGTAGGCAATTATTTTGGAGGCTCCTGTTTTCCATAAAAGATAGCCTCAATTTAGCCAGGAGCTTTAAAATTTCTTGAGTTTAGAAGTTTGCTTCATTAAAGAAAATCCCTGAAAAACTCCCTGAAAAGAAAGTAATTTTGACTTCAGATGAAGCAGTCATATAATTTGAAATTGTTTCATTTTGAAATTAATTTTATTGTAATTTTTTAAGGGTCAAGATTCACAGAACTGTCCAAGTACAATTAATTTTCCCAAACCCCAAACATTTCAGTATTCTGGAAAGCTTGAACAGGATTTTTTGCATACCTTCAAAACAATCCCTTTGTGTGTAAGCACCAAGAATACTAATGAGTCAAAAATTCCCTGAAATAATAGCTCAGTCTATCTGCTAACTTTCAGATTCTGAGGATGTGGAGCATATTCTGCTCTCGGTGCAGATGGTGCTGCAGAGAAAACCCCTGGGCTCACTCCCGGTGGGTCTAGCGCTGACATTTTTCCTATGAAGTTTTCCACTCAAATTTAACAATCTGGTTTCCTTTTATGCAGCTGGTTACCATTAAATAAAATGAATAGTTCTCCATGCAACTATGTTGTGTCCTTTCCCTTGCTGAGTTGTTTGAACCAACTCCACTTGCTCAGATCTCTTTTGGGTTGACTTTCACCTCTGTATTTTTTAAACATTTTGTCCTGAACAAGGATATGATTATTTTGCTATCTGAATGTAATGATGGAATGAGTGAAATGATGCTGGTGATACCAGCCAACTCTAAAGCAAATCAATTTTACCCTCTCTAGTTCTGTGTTTCCTTTTCATTCCAGGATCTCCAGTTACAAGCTGTGCTCATTACCTCTGGTTACCTTTATGAAGCATGACAAATGGTCTCTTTGTGTAACTGCCTGTTTTTATATAAATATATATACACATACATATATAGCGATACATTTTAGTGTATACAAATCTGTGATTATATAGACACACACACCCCCCCCCGTACCCTGTGGAAGGAAGCAGCCTGTTCTGCCTGCCTGCTGCTTCCTCTGGCTAACGGCAGGATCACCGCTCGGCGTTTGACCAGAGCACACGGTGAAGTACTTTGGCTTGATCACACTCTCTTCTTTGCTGCAAAGAAAAAACAGGAGGCAGCCTGGAATCAAAATACTTGTGGAACAGGTAAGGTGAAGCTCAGCTGAGTGGGCTCTGATGTTCAGTGTCAACGTGGGCAGCGCTGAAGCATCTCCTGCTCCTGTGGTGTGGAGTGTTGTGTGCCCTCGGCCGGCCAGGTCCCATCTCCCAGGAGTCCCGCAGAGCTCTGCTCCCTGGCACTGGCCTCAGAAATAAAACTGGCTCCGAAAATCTCAGGGCCAGACCTGGGTGCAGAGTTTTTGGGTGCGAGTTTCAGTACTTCTGTTAACCTAGAACACGTAAGCCTCCAGAAACTGGGAAGCCGGGGAGGGAAAAAGGTTTGTCTACTGGCCTTAAATCTTTGCAGAGCTTTTTTTCCCCCTTAATGTGCCACACAGTGATGGTGAGTAAATAGCCCTGCAAAGCAGTAAGTGCTGTATAATGCACTGGCTGCCCAAATGGATCAGCGTTCCCCTCTAACAGGGTCCCTTCCCTGCAGGGTGCCGCCGAGGCAGCGTGCCCACTGAAGGGACCAGGTAGTCGCGCTGCAAGCGAATGGCTCGTGCTCTTCCTTCGCAAGGACTGAGCACAGCCTGCGCGCCCCGTCCCACCTCTCGCCCAGCGCCTCGTCAACGTGCGAACAGCCAGCCTGCAGGTGGCCGTGAGACCACCCAAAGTATTTGTATCGGTGGGTTGCGGTAGGAAGATGCTCTGTATGTCATTCTGCTATAAATGGGACTCAAAATAAGTCATGATATGGGATGCCGTGTTCCCACCATTGGTTTCCATGCTGGTAAAAGTCTGATTTTCTCCTTTCTACCTGCCTGCCCTGCTGACTCAGTCTGTGCTGAAATGCGGAGTTCTCCTCTTTCAAATCATCAAGCTATGTCCTTGGTTACTTCCATGTGACACAGAGTACAGGTGAAGAATTGTAAAATACCTCTGTTTTCAACTTATTCCCTGTAATGGCACTTGTGCAGCCCTTCTGTCTTTGGGGGCTGGTGCAGGTGTAACCTTTTGGGACTGAACAAATAATTGTGTTGCAGCTGGAGGATCCCATACGCAGTGTGTCCTCTCTGAAGGTCCGAGGGGAACAAAAGTAGTGGCAATGTGCCGCTGAAGTCAGTGGATCTGGGTTTCAATGACTGGGGAAGGGTTATTATTGATGAGATGCGGCTGGTGCCGTTTGGCTGTAGTCGTCTTGCAGAGCACAGTCTTGCTCTGTTTGGAGAAGTTTCTTGTTGCAATGCATTTCCCATCTCAGCTAAAGCTAAATGGAGCAGTCACTAGGTATGACAAATACAACAGTGACTCAGCCCTGGATGTACCTCTGCGCGTATCTGCCAGAAAGAGGTTTCAGCTTGTATTTGCTGGCTAGTCAAGGAGCAGTCATACATTATTGAGAGACCACCCAGAGTCTTTACAGAGCAATGCAATTATTCCTTTCCTGCACCATGTACAAATGTCCTCTTGAGCAGTACACTAAGATGGGATAGCATTTGATAGCTTTTTCAGGCACCTTTGTAAAGGGAGATAACCTGGAGAGATGAGTATGATTTCAGTATCTGTAATTCAAGTTTCTATAACTTTCAAATTCTGTGGTTTGTGGTTTTGGGGGGGGTTTTTTGATACTATTTTATTCCTATGGTGTCTATATTGTGGGGCAAGTGGTGTGTTGTGTGTAATTCAATGGCAACCTCCTTTCTCTTGCTGAATTATCTGGTAAGACTGGACAGGCTGCAGGTGGACTTCTGCCTCTTCTCAGCTGTAAAACTGCTAAAGGCAGGGAAGTTTATTTTAGAAGACATAATTAGGGATTTGCAGTGTTCATAAAAAAATATGGATGGACAACTGCAGAAGGAAGATATGTTAAAGTGCGGAATGAGCTTTGTTTCTGCCATCAGCACATCTCCAACGGTTTATTTTGTCTCTCCTTCTGACATGCTCTATCTCATGCAATGTGTCCGGGGGAGGCAGAACTGCTTGAGAGAGGCTGATCTCATGGGCTCCGAGAACTTTGCTTCCACCAAGCTGTTTACTGGGGGTGGAAGAAGAGTTTTGTTTCAGCCTTCAATAGATCTGAGGTTTTGCAAAATGTTTGCCAACAGAAAATGATATTTAGCTGGTACGGTATGTCGTAACTCCTTGGATTTTTATGTAGCTGTGGCAATTTACATGAGCCAAGGATCAGCCCCCGTATGTTGGCAAACACTTCATATACTGCAGGTTGAAATGATGCTCTTCCCCTACCCTTACACGTGTCATATTTTTTTATTATTAATTTCTGGGTTTTCAGCAGTTCTGTAAAACAGGGAAGGTGAAGGTGCTGTTTGACCATCCCACTGAAGAAAGGTCTTGGTTCCATCTGGCCAACTCCTACCTGGCTCACCACTCAGCTCAATGCTTTTCACCATTTGGATACTACCTGCACCACTCATGATCTCAGCAATCTTCTCCGGGCTGTCACTGAGTTGCTAAGGTCAAGGTAAAACACTCTGGGACATTACAGTATTGAACCACTTAGTTTTTGCTTTCCTGTACCTGTTTAAAACACAGCAAAAACTGAGGCAGAACTGCAGCCATAGGATCTGTGAAATACAGATGAGAGCCTGTTTCAGGACAGACCATTAATTGTTAGCAAAAACATAGATACATTTTCTATAGGATCATAGTATTACAATATCCCATTAATTTCTCATTTCAGTCATCTTTTTTTCCGCTGCACTGGTAGCGATACATGCAGTTCTCTTAGGAATCTATTTTAAAAAGTGACACTCAGTTTGCATTTCAGCACTGTGCTGCTGTAGGAGTAACTGAAACGCGACTGCAGGGCTATGGAGCACCGCGAGGAACGGGGGGTGACCTGCCTGGCCGTGTCCCCTCAGCCCACAGTCACCCGTGTCTTCTCCGTTCACCAGCACTGAGGCACCTGCTGTTTGCTATGGGTTTGCCCCTGCTGCAGCTATAAAAACGAGCTGAATTTCATGGTGGGATTAATTTGAATTGTTATCTAGGGTGTCGTTTTCAGTCCTACTTGAAAATTTTCCTCCATCAGCCTGCTTTCTGGCCCAAATTAAATGTCCGATATCTTCATATATAAAGAATGTATAGGTGTTAGTGTGAGACCTTTCTTCAATTCACAGAGTTTAATCTGATCATGTTAAGCTTCTGGGAACCAACTTTCTTCCACCACATCTTCCCTGGGCAGGGCTGCAAAGGCTCGCTCCCGCTGAGGTGTTTGTTTCCACTTGAAGTTCATTTTCTTTTGTTTTTTTCTTTTCCATTTTTCACTCCTGCTATCTTTCTGCTATAAGTTAGTCTTACAAATTCCAGTTCCTTTGCACAGCTAGTCCTGAATTTTAAGGGTATTTTTAGGTTATTTTTTCCTATTCTGATCAAAACAGTTACTTCCCTAAAATGTTTACATTTCTAAACACATCTTGTATGAGGCTTCTTAATTAATACCTAGCACGTTCACAAATAGCAATTATTTTCTACCCGGTTCAGTTTGTCTCAAAATGTATGTTTATATCTTAACATGTTGTAGACCTCCATACAGAAACTAAGAAGGTAACAGGACTAAGAATAAGTGGTGGGTAAAAAACAATGCAAAAAAAGGTTAAACCACATAATTTTTATCCGGTGTGGCCGAGTTTTAGCATCTACTCTCTAATGCTGCAACAAATGCTGCTGGCTGCCGGGCAGCAGCACTGTGTGCTTCTTGCTCTATCCCAGGCAAGTGCCAGGTCGCCAGGATGCTGAGACATCCTGCTAATTAAAACCCCTCCAGGTGTGGAGGTGGATGGTAAGCAGTGAGATGAGGTATAATGAGGACCCCAATGATGGTGTTTTCTGTCCTAGTTTTGAGCTGCTTACAGCTGCCATCAGGTTCGACTCTTCCTTAAAATCTGACCTTTCTACTCCAGACTCCTTCACCCTTTTTTCCCAGGAGAAGATTGTCTGATTGAGCTGTTACAGACTAATGCCAGTAGGATGAAGAGAAAACTATTTCAAGCACTTCAATGTTTTGTGTGCTTGAAACTCTTGAAAGTACTGTTCAGTACATCCATTTTGTTATGATGTTTGCTTTAAACATAAGGATTTTTTTTTCCCAGATATATGTCTTGCTCAGTGCCCTCAATTTTACTAATGAGTGAAATACTTTTGCTCAGTCATTGTGCTGCTTTCGGGATGCTGTCGGAGGCACAGGGAATCATCTTTGGGAGTGGGCAGGGCTCCACTCGGATGTGCTTGGGGTGAGGCTGTCAAAAACACCCCCTCGATGCAGCCTCTGCTCCGTCCTCAGAGCAGTTTATCCAAGGACAGACATGAGTCGCGGTCGCTTCCTCTTGGCACAAGGACATTGAAGAAGATAATAGGTGGGAAAAATAACAGTTGATCCTGAGGCTGAAACTGGAAGCTGTTTCTGAATATAAATTAGCATGTGACCTCAAACCGTCCTGTTTTCTGTCTGCTTGTCAGCATCTCTCCTTGCCTAAGTCCAGCCTTTGTTTTTCTTTTATTCCCCTTTCACTTTCATATTGGTACTCTTTTGTTTGTCCTGTTACTGGCACAAACCTGTGCTGACAAGTGCAAGACAATGCAGCTTGTCTAAAAACGGGTGCTCTTCATTCCACTCTGTAGCAGTACAAAAATCCCCCTTTAATTCTGCATGGGTTCGTTCCAGGCTTCCCTTGGTTTTCACTGAGTAGGGACAGTCTGTTTTCTTTATATTGATGCTATGCTCTGAACCAGGGTGATGGCTCGCAAGTTGCAGTAGAGGCGGGTTTTCAAACTTGCTGCTCTTATTTATTTCACAAATGACTCTCGCTGGGATTCTCCAAGGTCAGTAGTCCCAGCTCTCCAGAGAGCCACAAGCACTTAACCCTCCTGTGGAGGTGTGAAAACTGGTCCCTGCATTAAAGGATCAATGTTCATCTTCCCTTCCTTAACATGTCCTCGTAGCTGCCTGTCAAAGCTTTCATAGATTACATCACATGCGTCCCTTAAAAAACAAAATACCAGCTGTGAAGTTACCAGCTGAGAAGTCTTACAGTTTGAAAGAAAAAAGAATTGGTTTCATCAATTTTGTTACTAGCTTTAAATTAATTTTATTTCTGATTTTAAAAAAGCAGTACCCACACTTACTGGTCCAGCTGCAGTGAGTTACAAAAGAAATCTGGGGGGAAACAGCAGCTGTTGAACATGTCTGTGCTACATGCTGAGAGACAGCTCGGGCACCTCGGTTGCAGTGAGGGTGTGCTGTGGGATGGCACTGAAGTGCCGGCAGATCTTAGACCCTCAGCGGGGCCAGAACTGTTTCCCCTGCTTGGTATCAACGACGACTCTTACAGGTGCGATGTGGGGCCTCACACAGGGTGGGGAGAGATTCCAGCGACAAGTTCGGGGGGAGGAGAAAAGGCCACTGAACCCCCCAGCCCCAAGCGCCGCTCTCCTGCACGTCCGCTACCCGCAGCGCTCTGCGAGGGCTCCCGCTTTGGGAAGCAGTTGTTCACAGACATCTTGGAGAAATTTTATTCCCTGAAGTCTCTCGCGAGCCAGAGAAAATGGAACTTTTCATGGGCGAACATCAAACGCTGTCAGAATTGGAGATCTGGTAGCATCCACACCGGACACCTCATCCGCTTGTGCCGCAGGTCACTCGGAGTTGCTGGCTGGTCGGAGGAGAGTGCAGGAACCACAGGAAATATTTTTGTACTTTCATGACTGTGTTTTCTGTTCTGTCAGATTTGTAAGGTCTCATGTGCTGCTGTCTTACAGCCTCAGCAATGCACACAGGGCAATCCACACAGCACAGCGTGCTGCACTTCTCCAGAGCGGCTCTCCTCCGTTATGACTAATGCCCATCCGCTACGTGAAGTGCACTGGAGGAACGGTAGAGCAGTACACGATTTTCACTGATTCATCTATGTGAGGAGATATAATTTCTGACCCATCAATATTTATTTCAACTTTCAGTTTCTTAAGGAAATGCTGTTTGCTCCTCGGCCCTGCCTTGGAGAGCACTTGCCTGTTGTTGAACACAATGCATTTTTCAGGATGCTGAGCACACAGGATCATTTAAGGGTTCGTGTGGTTTAGATCAGAGACGGTTTTCTGTCTGAAGATGGACACTTACTGAGGAAGTTTTAAAACCGTCTGCAGTCCAGCAGGCAGTCCTGTACTCTGCTTGCAGCTGGAGCTGCTTTGGGAACAGCGGGAGGAAGATGCCTTCACGCTGCAGAGCCTCTCATCTTCTCAAGGTATTGTAGCAGCAAGAGCCGTGCGGTCAAGAATGAAGGGGATTGCTCCTGAACCACATAGTGCAAACCCCCCTCCCCATTTGATAAAAAGAAAATAGTTGGCAAGTCAACAGTGATCTTGTCATGCCAAGTCAGAAGCAGTTAAATTGGGGTTGGTAATCGACATTTAAAAAAATAATACAATGCATCAAGTGTTGAAATTGGCTGTTAAAGACTGCCATTATTGACAGTAAAACAGACACTATTAAACATGCACTTAAACGCAGTCTCTGTTTTCCCTTGGCATCTCGACGTGCCCCTGTTTCTGCCCCTTCTCCCCTGCTCCCTTTGCAGGGGTGTTTGACAGGCTCTGGAGAAGATGCCGCTGACTTGCCACCTCAGGCTGGGAAATTGCCATCTCTGCACTGGACTGGCATGTAGCCATCAGCTGAAAGCCGGTAGGACTTTGGCTGTTTGGTGTCAGATGATTTGTTGCAACAAGAATTAATACATAGTTTCTTTGTTTCTGTGTTGGTGGTGTTTTTTTTTTACTTAAGCAAGCAAATAACATAGTAATTTTTGTCCTTTCTGCTCCAGTAAAGGAGAGATAAAATAATAATCTATTTTGTGCTATTGCATGCTATGGGTGTCAAGAAACAGATAAAAAAATTAAGTAAAATATTCTCTGTAAAATTAATTTTAAGTTTCTTCTCGGCTCGAACAACCATATCTATTTTCTGGTGCTGCTCTAAAGCTAGGTTTAGTTCACTGCCACATGAATATCAATGTGTTGCTGACCTGTAATCTGTCACAGCCGTGGCTTGGGGCCGGTTGGGATCGCTGAGGCTGCTGGGCTGCTCTGCCCTTGGCTCAGCAGCCTCTGGACCAAGCGTAAACACTGGTGTGACCGCGCCTGGGACTAACGGGGCTCAGGTCTGTCACTGAAGCCCGCTCTTCACCACCACGCAGCTCCCCGCTCTCGATCTCGCAGCTGGTAATGGGAGGAGGTTACCCTGGGGAAGACCCAGCCCACCAGCAGCTCTAGCCACCAGCGATGGGCACCTTCCTGGGCATCCTTTCCCCTGTGAACGTGTACTGGAAAGCACTGGCTCTTCTCCTCCCTCCCCCAGCTAAGTGCAAGCTGTCTGCTATGGGTCTGTTCACAAAGCAGACGCACACCCAGTTCAGGCAGGTAGCGTATAAAAAGACTTAATGCTTATCTTCTAGTGCTAGTTAACGAATAAGCAGAAGAAGCCAGGATCAGCTGAAGACCCTCTGGTCCAGCCTGTAACCAACACTCGTATCCAATAGTTTGCACATCTCTCTGTACAAGAAAGGAAAAAACGTTCGAGATCAAAGCCTTGTGGAAAAGGCTGCTTATTCTGTAGCTAAGGTATGTCTTGTGGCTTTTAAAATATATATAAATACGTATGTATTCTGTTCCTGCAACCTGCTTGGGATGACTCTGCAAGTGGTAAGAACCCAACCGGCAAATTTCACGCTTCAGTCCCAGTCTGGATCGTGGTGGCTTTTCACCCCTCTCCCCTACCACCCAGGAGGAGCGGGGGGGAGACACAAAGGCAAAGCGCAGGTACTCGCCAAGGGAAATGCAAAGAGAAGGACGCAGGCTGTAGCCTTTCCTTCGACGGCACATTGTGTGAGCTGGTGTGACCCAGGGAACCTCGGCTGTGCAGGTGGGGACGCGCAGCAGCGCTGATGTGTTTGACCTCCCCGTTTCTAGACCCGGTCTCTAAGCAAGAGTCACCACCGCGGGCTGTGTCTGCTCTCCTGCGCCCTTCGGGATGGGGTTGGGTAGAGCAGGGGGAGGACTGGGATGAGGGAGAGGAGGAAAACCAGGGATTTTTCTTCATGTTCTCTCCTAGGTGTTTTTTAGGTTGTTTTGTTTCCTTAATCTTACGCTGATGGCAACATCTAACACTCATACATTTGTGGAGTATATGGGCTGAGGCACAAAAGCTATTCAAATTTGTCAGTCCGAGAACTTTAAAGCATTCGGGAAAATCCCTTGAAACCATCCTTCACGTAAATATTTAGGCTCTTGTTACTTTGCTTTTACCTGACCTGTACTGACTCGTCAAGCACAGTAAACAGGCATCTAAGATGTCATTTCTTTTCCAGTGCTGCTGTTCGGGTCTGAAAAAATTAATTGGGCAACTTCCCCAGTACCAGGTGCAAAAAGCTTATTTTCCACACGGTGGTGACAGCTGCAGAGTGCTTATTGTCTTTGGGATGTTCAAATTATGAAGTCTGGGAAGCTGAGGATCAGAATTGGTTTTAAGTCAGGACTACGGCAGGCAAAATTGAAGGATGTTAAGAGTGGGCAGAGTAGACATTAAATATTTCACTGTGAGTTACAAACACATTTAAGGAAGGTATTAGGCTTCCTTAGATGTTGTGCACTCATATTTCAATTCAGAGGTTCACAATGACTGTTTTGATTATTTCATTTCTATTAATGGATTTTTATACTGTGTTATAGTGCTATGCTAAGAACATTTTATCTTATAAAAACAGGATGGTTCCAACCAGTACTCCTAAAGGGAGAGAATCTCCTTCCAAATCCATTTGTGAGCTGTGCTTTGTGGACTCACCTGTATTGGGATGTGATTCTATCTCCAGGTAATGAATTTAATAAAATTAGTAACTGCATCTGTGTTGCACAGATCTCTCTCCCTTCTCATTGGACCCCTTGGCATTTGAGTGTTTGGCTTTACATTTATATCTTCTTTTTTTTTTTTTTTTCCTTCTTTTAAATCTTTCATCTTGTTATTGCAGAAAGCCTTTTGTCTGATGCCAACCATCTCCATTAATTTCACTTTTTTCCTGACTGATCCTGATTTCTCTAGATACAACCATATGAAGACCACTTCAGAGGAGCCATTTTTTTTTCTGATATGTTTAATAGGCTGACACATCTTGTTTGTGCCAGACTTTTTCCCAGCATTCCCACAGCACATCAGGCTTGCAGCCTGGGTAGATGAAAGGGAAGTTATTTCATTCAGACCTTGCCAAGAGCTGCTGCACCAGCCGGTGGACGCCTTTCTTGTATTGACACCCAACATGTTGTTCGCTTCCTCCGCGCTCCTTGCACCACACACCGAGCATGAAAGTTCTGTTTTCTGTAGAAAACCAAAGCCTTGGCTGGAAAGTCTTGGTGGAATATGTGTGAAAGGGCCCAGCAGCACTTGTGCTTGCAGTCACTGATTTCTGAGGCTGCAGGCAAAGGGGAAGTTATTGGTTTATATAAACAAATTACTTGGGAAGGTACTATAAAAATAGAGAAAAAAAGACATGATTGCCTAGTGATATTTGATGAGGGTATGGTATTTTCTAAGTTTGCTAGAATGCATCTGAGGGGTTGGTTTAGAAAGCAGCATTATTGCAAAAGGATCTGGACATTTGCTGTCAATTCATAATGTCACTGACTGTTTAATAGCAGGAGCCCAGCTCCCCCCTCTCCTGTCACTGAGGATCAGGAGGAATTTCTATAAAGCCGTTGCACTGATGCGGTACAAGCATAGTGTCAGTGCAATCAAACAGTCACAATGGCTTCACTTAATAAGAATGTACAGTTTATTTTTTACATAGTAAATTTGCTATGATCTAGGTCAGTGGTTGTGACACCAAATTCTCTTTCCAAAGTTTTTTGGTAAGCTTTAAAAAAACCCACAGAATCAAAACTTGCAAGGGTTTTCAAACTTCCAGGTTGTAGAACGTCCGTCTCCAGGATTTGGCACTCGTCTTTCCAGGGAAAAAAGGCTTGGGTTTATTTTCTGGCTTATGCTCGTTGTCCTTTGCTTTGCAAAGTTGAGAGTAACAAAGTATGCTTCCCCCCCCCCCCCCCCCCCCCCCGCCTCAAATTTCATTATTTGTGAACTGCATTTTGCAAATATAGAAGGCTGCAAGGATAGCTATGGTCAATAAGCACAGGCCAAAGGAGTAACTAGGAATATTGATCTGAAATGAAGGCTTGATATAATGAACTTGCTGTCTGGAAGGAAGTCTAAATACACAAGGCGGGGTGGGGGTGGGGGGTCCTTTTCTGTTATTCCAGCAGGTTTTCAGAGCTGAGTAAGAAATGATTTTTTTTTTTTTTCTCCTTTTTTTTTGTATTGAATCAGTTTGTGGTCAGAGGTACCAAGTTTTCTGTCATTGCAATGCTCCAGCCTCTAAAAGTAGGGCTTTGCATTTCCTTTTCCACCCCTAGGTCTCGGTTCAGAGCATCAGTCTGGTGTGCTCATGTGCGAGTGTTTGTCCTCGCCTACTTTCAAATTAATTTGATGTGACATGACAAAACTGGGGTGACTAAATAGTTTCAATACTTGGCAAGCTCTATTTAATGGTGGTTGGTGAGGAAAGAAAATAGTAAAATTTGCTTTCTCCAGCAAGACTTACTGTGGCCACTAGTTTGTCAGGTTGTATTTCTCAGTGTCGTGTCACGTTAAATTATGCTGTGGGATGGTGCTGAGCTGCAGTTGCACAACATCACACCAGAGCTTCAAATGAGAGTACTGCAAGTTATTTTTACCAAAATTCAGAGTATGGTGAAAAGCCTCTGTGGTTACACAGGTGCATTTGCTGTGAGGCTGTTTGCTATGACTTTAAATACACATTGAGGTTTCCCCTGCAACAGGCTCCGGCTCTTCCTAATGACTTGCAGGATGTGTGGTCCTGGCCGAGGCGACTCGTTAGCCAAAGACATTCGTTTGCAGTAGACGGCTGCTGGAGTCCGTGGTGCAGCTCCTGAGCGCTGTGCTACCGTGTGGCAAATAGGCAATGAAAAAGTCAGTTTGTTTCTTGCTCCTGTGACCAAAATGTTGAAACCAAGTTGTGCTGAGGTGAAGAAACCCCAGAACGCTTCCCCTAGGAGTTCTGTTTCCCAGGGCTGGTCCGAATCGGGTCTGGCATTGCGGGCAGGTGACCCGTCGCTGGCCGGGCGTCAGGGCTGGGGCAGGGAGCGGCGAGGGGAGCGGAGCTGCGGCACCGGGATGTGCCGGGGCCCGGAGCAGCGTCCCGGCAATGCCGCAATGGGGCCTGGGGCGGCTCGCCAGTGCGGTCGCCAGATCCATACCCTGTCCTGAAAGAGCTCAGGGCCAGTACAGATGGGATTATTGTTTATTGTTATTACGCATATTTGCTCAATGTTTCCAAAAAGGTTTAGTGGCAGTGAGCTACAGTCTCTAATTTCCAAGACTTTTCTGTTTTTCTGCAAAAACATGTACCACCTTATTTGCTAATAAGTGTTATGAATAATTAAAACTGAACTGCAGCTCTCAAAAGACGGGACTTGTAGCAGAGATAGTGACGTTTTGTCCTTGCTTTCTTTAAATGAGAATGCTGAAGCTTCACTATGTATCTCGCCACTCTTCTCCATGGAAAGATTTTAGAGAATCATGAACAGAGTTTTAGGAGGCATCGGAGTCAGGGCACTGAGTGCCTCCATTGCTATTGTTTTCACAGCTGATCTATCATTACAGCGGCTTGCACTTTGTGCAAACCAATTAAAATGAATAAGTGTACTCTGATCTAATATTCCAGTCATTTTTTGGCACACAATCATTCATCATAAATGCACATAAAACTGGAATTCAATTAATCAGCTCATACAATGAGCCTGCCTCTTGCTATTTTTTCCTAATACATTTTTTCTTTGAATAAAAATGTAATTGTCAGTGCAAAATATCAAACCAGAGCCACATAACAAATAGCTATGGATTTGTAATTAAACCCAATAAAGCCTAAGATGAAGTATAAAAGGCAGAGAGCTAAAATCCAATTAAAACTTATTATGAGAAATACAATGCCAGCGGTTTTTTTTCCAGGCAGAGAGCAACATACTCTGGTTTGTAACAAAACACAGTTATTGGTTTTGATAATGAAATCCAAGGTATGATTCAACGAGTGTGGAGTAAATGGCTAATGGCAAGAAGAGACAATGACATATGAGGAAGGCCCAGGAACGGCCCCATTATCTTCTGTTGTAATCAGAAGCAGGTTACGGTTATTTCCCCTCCTGTCCAAGGGATGCACTTGACTCTGAAGAAACAAGTTATTCGTTCTTGTTACCCAGGATGGCATCTGATATTACTTGCATTTATTTTTAGGAGAGGGGAGAGATTCATTTTAGAAGAGCTTTGCCTGTTAGTGCAAGACACCGGGTGTGATGAGCGCATGCAGCGGCTCCGAGAAATCCCTCGTGGAAAGAGGGCGAGGGAGGAACTGCCGAACCCGGTTTGCGGAGGAGGGAGAAGGACGTGACTCCTCATGGCCTGGGCTGCGTTTCCAGCTGCAGCGGAGCCCGACTTGCAGCCCTCCCTGCGTGCTGCAGCTCCGCTGCCCAGGACCCCGGCTCGGGAAGGATGGAGCCGTGCCGGTGCTTCGGTGCGGTGATGCCGAGTGCTGCCGGCTCCTCGGTGCCTGGAGCAGCAGCGGGGTCCCACTCGGGGACCCGAGCCCTCTCCCAAAACCCAGCGCTCGGCCTCCTTTGGGGGACACGGATGGACGTTTGCGGCAGCAGGCAGGGCAGGCGAGCCCGGGCTGAGCCCTGCTGCCTTCAAATCACCCTGGCGCTGCCAGTCCTCCAACCTCCTTCCCGGTGGAAGTGCCGTGGCTGGGAATCTTACCTGTCCTTGTCCCAGCTGCTCCAGTTTTTAGTGCAATAAACATTCACAGGAGCAGACAGAGGGAGGGAAACACTCTTTTCTGGTGGTTGGAGCCGAGCAGAGAGGGGAACGCCTTTTGTTTTTGGGGGGGTACCTCGAGGAGTATCGTATGGTTTTGAAAAGGACCTGAAGCCCCTGCCAAAGCCTTCATCCCTCCTCGCCCAGCAGATCAATGCTCCGATGCTTAACCTGGTATTTGTGCTAGCCTTCTCCTGAGCCCAAGAAATACTTCAAAGCCGAAATCCATTTGGCTGGGTCACCAGCAGGGACAGGCGAGCAGAAGGTATGCACCCGAGCGCTCTCTGGGGCTGCTCCATCCCTCCCAAAGATGCCCAAGCACCTTCCAGGAGCAGCCGGAGCCCTGCGGGCTCGCCACTGCCGTGCAAACCGTGTGAATCGATGCAGTGCATGTGCGTGGGTCGATCTTCAGCGCTATTTGCCTCTTGAGGTTATTTATAGGGCCCGGAAACATCACAGAGGTTTGATCTTCCAACCCTCGTTCCCAGCACACTTCATCCTCCTGGTGCGTGTCTGGCCAGGGAAATCGGTGCCGAGAAGGGATCAGCACCGTCTACCAAGGGAGAAACTTAAACTGCAGCGAAGAACTTGCAGGGGGATAGAAGTGGCTGCTGTTTCTAGGAAAGAAGGAAAATAAGAAAGCTTCAACCTTGTTTACGATTAACTTCATGCGCTAGTCTGACTGTAATAGTTATTTCTTAAACAGGAACAGCTTACAATTTTTTTTTTTTGTTCAGTTTGTTCCCAGTCAGAAAGCTTCTTAGACGTGGAAAAAAAATGTTTGAAGTTAACCTACACTGAAAACAACTGTACTTTGTGCTTAAAATGGAGGAAAAAAATTAGATCTCTCTTCCCACATTTCTCATTGTTCCAAAATAACTGTAATTATTCTCTCTTTTTTTTTTTTGTTACCGAGTTCTTCCATCGTCTAACATGTAGTTCTCTTCGTTAGCAGAGAGAATCAAATATGTCTGGCCTTTAATTTCATTCTGACCCTAATCTTTTTTTAAAATTTGATTATAGGCATGACTCCCTAGTGCCTATTTTGTGTCTTTCTAGCATGAATGGTCTATTGAATGATACCCAACCACTTTGTTTATCCTTTTTATTTTTGCTAATGGCTGTCACTAGCTTTGCAGCTCTGTGTTTCTTTACCTTGCTGTAAATCTGGTGTTGATCAGCCTGAGCAAAGCTGAGAACAGGAGAACAAGACGGAGCAGAGGAGCGGTGTGGTCCAGGTGAAGATCTGCCCTCCTTATTGGTAATGCTTGTCCTATTGCTTCCATGTCTGGGCATCCTCCATTTTCACGTTTTTATATTTCAATTCCTGTGACAACCAACGACCTACCCACCCAGAGATTTATCCGAAGTCCCAGTCAGCCCCTGGGACCAGAGCGCGCCTGAGTCTGTGGCATGGTGGGAGCCCACAGGGCATCCAGCTGCCGAATCTTTAACCCTCCCTGATCATGTGCGACCTGCTCCTTGTTTTCCTCCATGGGCCAGGTTTGGGTGGAGCGTCCCAGTGGTCGCACAGGCTGTACCTGACACAACTGGACCCCAGAAATCCCATTTGCACAGCCTGGGGAAAGCTGGGGTGTTTTATAGAAAAAAAGGTCACTTTTATTTTTAGTAAAATTATTTTCAGAAATGTCCAAGACATTGTGACTAAAATTTTTCAGAGAAACAAGAGCACAGAATGTGACTTCTCCATCCACCTGGCCTCTTGTCACGCAGCTATAAGCAGCTGGGAAGTTTAGGACGGTGGGAATCCGCAAGGAAAAGGCAAACCTGATCCTTCTGCATTTTTCTCTCAGCTGTTTTTGGCTGAAAAAGTCAGAGGAACTGCAGAAAATTTTCCTTTGCCTTTTAACAAATGGGCGAGCCCCCTCCATTTCACTTCCATCGCTGCTGGCACGGAGATGTGTTTTCAAAACAGCTCTTCTGTGCATGTAAGTGTCTGAAGTGGTTTCGAGCTCTTCGGGAAATGCAGCCACTTATGGTGTGACCTTCAAGCAAGCATGAAAGAATTAACAGTCACGGACGACTCCAGCTGGTCCCAGTTACGAGTAGTAAGCTCTTAGGAAAAACTTGTTTAATATTCAGATATAATATAATCTCTCTTTCTTTTTCAGCTGTTATTAGAAATAAATAATAACTGTACCATAGCAATAGTAAAATGAGGAGACTAGTCTCACCAGCCAGTGAGCAAGAGAGAAAAGGCACCTGAACTCAGAGAGAGAACAAGATCCCAGTTTGCATGGCTGAATTTGAGATGGATTGGGATAATTTTGTACTTTTTGTATTGAAACAGAAAACTGAGCACTCAGCCAGTGACTGTCAAACATAGTTATTTAATATAAATTAAATACTAAATAACAAGTATTAAAGTTGTCGGCTGTAAACACAGCAGCAAACTTTAGTAAATTTTGGGTAGAGATTAAATCACAGCATTCGGTTATTTGCCTGTTACAGCCATAGCCACCCCTTAGTTGTCTTTCTGCCATGTATTAATTCACTTGCCACACAATTGCTGTCTCAAAAATCTGACCCTTATTTAGTAGCTTTAACCTCAGACCATTTCCCTGGCAGTTAATAACGCTCCTGTGGAGGCACTCATGACGTGCGATTCATCCTTGCTTTGCAGGCTCTTTAACAATTAACAGCATTAACAGTGCTCTTAATATTATGTCAGCTGCACAGTCATTATTCAGATTCAGTGCCGGGGCTGTAATTGAAACCATCTGTTTGAAGCTTTCTTTTCTGCTCCAGCTTGCTGGTGGAGCTGCCATCTCCGGCTCCTTGGTATCAAGCAGAGCCTCGAGGTAAGAAAATGCAGAGCTGGAAGCGGCCGCGTCCCTGTGCCGCCTCCAGATGTGAAACAAGGCTGCATGATTGATGATAAATGAATATATTTATTAATATATCATTGACCATAATGACAGCACATGGTTTCTGTAGAGCTGTGCTGGCTGGTCTCTTGGGTATGGTACTGGGGCGTATTCCCTCATTTCCTAGACTCTCCAGCTGCTGGGGCCCTGCTACCTTAATAAACGGAGCAGAACAGCGTGCTTCGGCAGCTCTGACTGTCGCGGGGGCACCCAGTTAACCACTGGCCGCTCCAGCACCCCTGCCGTGGTCAGACCAGCTCTCGGCCACGGCGCACCCCGGCAGCGATGCGCAGCGCTGGACCCAGCATCGCCCTGCTCGCCTCCTGCTGTGGTCCTCTGGGCTTACCTAAAGGGAAGCGGGGGGGGGGGGGGGGGGGGGGGCGGTGTATTTCAGGACTTAAGGCTTTAGTTTTGTGAGCTTTGGGTGTTTTAAACTGCCACCGCTGGGACAAAGGAGCTTTATTTAGTACTTCAGCCTGAAACAAAGTCTCAAGTCCAGATCAGGTCTCCACAGTCACTGCAGGGCAGGTAATTTTGCTGTTGCCTGTTCATACCGGTTGATAAAACACAACTGTCTGTTTCAGTGCCCGGAAACGAAAATATTTAATTTTCACTAAATGAATCAAGACAAAACCAAACTACGCACTAGACTTTCTTATCCTCTGCAGCTTTTGATATGCAAAAGGTTTCATGCCCTGTGCTGGGTTTGGTAACATCCTCTAACCTTTGTGATGGTGACACTGAACTCGGTCATTCCACTGGCCAAATCGTGGGAACTGTAACTAATAATTTAGCTCAAGTGTAAGTGTTAAACTTTTAGGTGCTGAAGGGCATGCTTATATTGTAATTCAAGCAGACAAACCTGAGCTGGTGTTAAAGCAGCCAGGTCCCGCAGAGATAACGGTGTACCTGCACCAGTGAAGGCTCTAGCAGGTTGTGCAAAACCAACCCAGAAACACGGGCATGTCCCCAAGAGGAGCCCATACGGGGCTCGAGCTTTTCTCATCCACAAAGCTAGCGCAAATCTGAGCTAGCTGACTGAATGCAGCTCAGTACAGCGAGAGAAGACAGTTGAGTCTTTGAAGCTATACCCTAAAATCCTACCTCAATTTCATACTCTAACTCATTAAAATACCTTTGTCACTTTTCTGTTTATATATTTGTGTGTGGTGTATGTTTACACATCTAAAAAAGTTTGTTACTTGAAAAAAAAAGTGACTTGGCATTTAGAGCCATGCTACACATTTGAATCGAGCTTTAAAAAGAGTCGAGGTTTCTGTAACAGACAGTAGATGAACTCTTCTATATTCCCTGTCCTAAAGGAGAGTATTATAAACTGTGCTGTCAAGGTAGAAAGCCTCAAGAATGCTGCTCAATAAATCATACCCATTAGTAAGCACGGTGTCAGTTTTTCCTTGACTTTTGGACCATTTTAAACGTGTGCTCAATTATTCTTTCATGTGCTTGAGTATGTGCAGTGGCTTTGACACAGCGATGAAGCCAGCAGTCAGCCCATCTAGCCCGAGCCACCGCTCGCCACTCCACAGCCTCCCGCTTCTCCAATTTCTCAGCTGAGCAGCCAAGCTGTACGGCTCTGACTCAATCTGCAGGCATCTCATTTGCTTCCCCGGCTGCGTGGAGGGCTTGGACCACCCGTACCCAGCGGTAACAGCTGACTTCATTGGCCTCGCGTTGGGGAGCAGCCGTGTCTTCCGAAAGCAAAAATGATGGAAAAGAATAAACATTCTGTAGTTAAAATTGAGTTAAAATGAGAAATTGGTGCTCATATATAGGCACAGATAAGCAACAAGTGGATTCATTTAGCAGAGAAAATGCACATATTTAACAGGGACTCCATCTTGCTGAATGCTGATGACTTCCACGGTGGAAAGCATGAATTCTCCACAGCCGAGCCAGGGAGGCAGCTAGCAGATAGGGTCTAAAGGGTTATATAAATCTGCATTCAGCACCGTGCAGATAACTTCTTCCTTGAATTGGTTGCACCACTGAAAATAAAATCTGTTTTAGATAGGATACATCTCTCAGATTTCCTCAGGGTGGAGGGGAGCGCTCTCCTCCCTTTTTCGTAGGCACTGAAGACTTTCTTGGGAAAGGCTCCACGGGGTCACCGAGTGCTCGTGGGGAATGATTTTGTGCCAGCAGCAGGCTAGCCTGGCCCCTGACACCTTGCTGTGCAGAACACCCGGGGGCAGGTTCTGCGTGCGCGGGGAGGGGGTGCTCTGCTCTCCCTTGGCAGGACTCGTGTTGGCTTCAAACCTAGCAAACAACCCGGTGCAAACGCGGCGAGAGTCATCATCGCTGCACAGCACGGGCTCCCTAAATTGTGCAGAATTATGCATGCAAGTTGCTTTCTGAAATTAGCTGCACATGTTTATATTAACATGCAAATAAAGCAACTCAAATAAAACAAAAATACGAAAATGTCTATTCATTAAGTTCAGTTTTACGGCATAATTGATTTGTGTGGGGTGTGCATGTCTGGCACTTGCTCTGATTACCTTCGTGAGGTTGAAGAAATCCACAACAATCATACTGATAACAAACCATTTAAACATATTCAATTAAATTACTGGTAATTCTGAAATGGCTCAATATTGCACATGGGTTAGTTTAATTTTTATGTAAATTCTACTCCTGATTTAGTGAAGTCTTAATTGTTTAACAGCAGATTAGGCTAAATTATTTTAATTGAATTTTATGTGAATTTTTTACTTCTGCCTTTAAGGAACCCATTCATAAAGATTTTTCTTTCTGATGTTGTGCATAGAGAGAATCGGATGCTGGTGCCTGTTCTTCCGGCTTCACTTTAGGCCACCATATATTTTAAATCCAAGTAAAATCAAAATGTTGCTCATTTCACATGGGATGTTCAAATCAGAAAGATAAATACTGAATTTGGAAATGGAATTAGAGGACAGCAAATGAAGGATCAAGGTCTGGGGACACTTATTGCTGAAGTTGAATACTATGAGGGTTTTGGCTCTTTTATATCTTCCTCAGCTGGATTTTTGCATTGCTGAGATTTAGATTCCTTTGGATTCGTGCTGCCATACTTCTGATGGCTATATGTGTACCTACGTACACAATGCTGAAGTTGTTTAGGCTGCAAACTTAAGCAACTGAAACATAAGTAGTGTTAAGTTAAAGGCTGCCCATGCAGCTGATGAGCAGAATGAGGCAGGAGTCCCTGGCTGAGGGTCGTGCCTGAGCAGGGCTCTGTGAGCACCAGGTAAGTAATTCTCACGGGGGCTGCTGGAGCTGAGATTGTGGGCTGAGCTCGTATTTCTTATTTGCCAGATGAAGGCAAATGGTTACTGACACAAGAATACGGGTTTTCTTTTCTGAAGGCCTGTGACTACGCCCCAGGACAAAATTTGCCTTCCCACTTCTCCAGAGTTCAGAGGTGCCAGTTATCACTGTCCGTCCCCCCGACATTCCTCCTGGTATTAATGAAGAAGTGACTGTGAATCTTATTCCCTGGCACTACTACTCAGAATTGCTTTTTTTTATTATTTAGGTGATGTGTTGGATTTTGAACTGTTTCTTGCTGACAGCTTGCTTAGAAACAGTATCTAAATGGCACCTAAAACGTTGGCATGGCTGGAATCCATTTCCATGGGCTCGATTTTACGTTTCCATGTGGCTCCCTGCTAGCCCTGGAAGGCTGAAATCAGGAGCCGACACTAAATCTGGGACTTCACGTGGCAGCACAGGTTGGTGCAGCCCGTGCTGCGACGGCGGCAAGTCAAAGGCGCAGGCTGCAAAAGGCGACGCGAGAAATCTGCAATCAGACTAGCAGGATCTCCTCCACGTTTCCTAGAGCACCAGGAGACGCTTTGCTCTCACTCGCTGCAATCAGAGCAGCGCTGGGGAAGCGAGGTGGGCTTCGCTCGCAAATGCCTTGCCTGCAGGTGTCCCGATTTCCATGTTCAGAGGAGAATCTGGTACTGAAACCTGCCTGATTGTTTTTCCAGTAGATTAGAGAGGGGATTGAAGCTACGTACTTTTCTTTTTTTTCCCCTTTACTTTCTTTCTGGCTTCGTAACTCATCTTCAAGCTCCTAGCAGTCTGGCTTTGGATATCCAGAGATGCTTTTTCTCGTGGAGCGTAGTACGGCCGCAGCAAAGGCAACAGCAGCTCACACAGCATCTGCCCACGTTCTGCGGCTTTTATTCTCTCACTCAAAAATGAAGTTTGTGGAAGTTACATGTAAACAGCAAACTACCTCAGCTAGCGCGTCACCTAGGCCACCCGAGACGCGGCCGCTCACCTCTCATCTCTTTCTAACCCCCCCAAGCCGCGACACCATCTTCTCCGGTCGTGTCACTGCCGCCCACTCGCTCCCCTGGCCGAGGCTGAGCTGGCCCTGCCTGCGTCCCTGCCCGCTCCCCCGCGCTCCCCCGCTCGTCCCCTCCTGCCCTCGCACGGCTCTTGCTCACCCTCGCTCCCTGCGCCTGCTCCCACCTCCCCTCCAGACGCCTCCGCCGAGCCTCGCGGGGCGGCCGGGGCTCCCCATCCCTGCGGCAGGACCGCGGGGTGCAGCTCCAGCACCCCCGGGGACGGGGCTCCGCCGGGACCACCCGCCCTCCCCGGGCAGCGAGCCGCCGTGGCAGGGACGTGTGGCGTACGGGGGCGGTGATACGATTTGTTCTCCTGGTTCTCTAAGCTTTGCTTTCTGTTTATTTTTGTCTCTCTTTTTCTTTAATTATTCTATTAGTACAATATTTTAAATGTCTTAACCAAAACAATGTCAAAGGATTTTTTACTTCGGTATGCGTGCCAACAACAATCACTGCTAAGTATTAAACAATTGTAATAAAATAAGTGTCTTGCTGCTAATGATACCTCATTTGTATTAAAGATGTTTCAGTAGAAGCAGTTTCTACAGTTATTTCAACTAATGCTTATCTGCTATGTCAGATTTTGAAATCAAAGTACACGCATGGAAAATTACAAGCTGTTCTGCTCTGTTCGGCAGCGGCACAGTTATTCCAGAAGCCCAAGAGCACTGCTTGCTTACGGAGATCATTTCAGGAGATTAGAGCTACCTGGAGCAGAAATTACCAGTGTGAATTACATAGAGCCGAGATCTGAATCCTCTGAATGTGGCAGTGGGTAATAACCTTAACGGGAGCCTGACCCCAGAAGAGGCACCTGAACCTCTTGCTATGGAACTTTCCTTTTTTTCTTCTTCTTCTTCCTTTTTTTATTTTTTATCTGCATATAACTCATCATTGGTAAGAATTCAGTTCTGGGGCAAAGATGGTGGGTAGGCTTTCCTTTAGTAAACACGCTGAAAAGGAAAAAAAAAAGGGAAGTTTGTTTCAAGAGAGGAGTCCCATTGCTGTTGTTCTGTGCTGCAGCTTTGGGCTTTGCACACAACTGCTTGAGGAAAATCACTTCCCGTTTCTCCCGAACAATTTTTGCAACAACAGTTCTTGGGTATCAGTGACAAGATTGTTTCTAATCCATAATTTTTCAGATCCATGCTAAATAAAATAGTTTGGATGGAATCTCCTCTTCAATAGCGTTTACCTGCATAAATCAATATAAATTCTATGGTTTGGGCACCTGTTGCCTTGGGATGGTTAAGGGCACCAAATCATTCCTGAAGAAACAAGCATTGCACTGTGCTCACCAAAGCATAACCGCAACGTTACCAAGTCTGTGCAGGTCCCTAGCTCAGCACGCCTTGACCAGGGGCTGGTTTGGGGGTGTCCTTCACGTTACCCTCTCCAGACCAGAGCGATAACATCACCTCCCTACATCTTAACAGGGCACTTCTGGTGCAAATGAGACCCCCACCCCACCCAGAGACCCCTCATGACCACCATGTGAGCTTCTTTGGCCACTGGCCTCCAGCTGGGGTAGCCTGGTCCAGACGCACAGCCCCTGCATCCCTGGCGCTGCTGCCTCTTCTCCCTGGCCTCCCCTAAAATGCCATCTGTGCCATAAACAAAGCACCATAAATCCTGGCACCACCGCGTAGGCAACCTCCCCCCGCCGGCATCCGTGCCGTTCATCTTCATCACCTCCTCTCTGCCTCCAGCACGGAGAGGCGGAGGGAGGGGAGGAGGCTTTCTGCTCTGTTGCAGCTGGCAGCTTGATTTGGAAGCTCTTGCGGTTTTTCAGGGGAGCTGGCTCGACCTAAGCTTCAGCACTGCGAGTCTGCAGCCCCGTGGGCTGCCGGAGCGCTCCGGCGTGCCGCCCGGGCAGGAGCCTGGGGCTGCCACGTCCCCGCGGCCGCGCTGCTGGCTGCTCTCCGAGCGGGCACGGGCTGCGGCGTGGGGCTCAGCTGGGGCCGCTCTCCAGGCCAGCTGCTCCGCTCGCAGAGCCTTGACAGGGCCAGGCTGCTCACAAGCTTTATTTTCAATTAAAGACTGGAGGTAAATCAGGGAAAAAAGGAAGAAAGAAAAAAAAAGCTCGAACATCAGTGTTGCTTAAATGCTGATGAAACACTTGCCTGGCGTAGGTGTAGAAGGTGGTGGGAGACCCCTTCTTACCCTTTTAGTCCCACCTCACATGTACGGGTTACTCTTATACAGTGTTTAAAGGTCTCGTCCTCTTAGTATATGTGTTTTATAATCTCAGTGGATTTATCACTGCACTTTGTTATGAACTGGAGATGTATGTCATTTTTGGAAGGAGGAGTGAAGGCACAGAAATTATGCCTACAGAAGGAGCTTGGTCACCAACTCCTACCTCTTTGCCACATTACATTTGCAAAACTGAATTGTTGGTCCTGAAAACCTGCACTCAGCTGTCACCATTACCGAGCAGCATATTATAGATCTGCTAATCCGAACAGAAAAGGAGGAGAAACAACAGGCATTTCCATTTAAAGCTCCCAAGTGTGGCAGGAGTCTAGAAGGATGGTGGGGCACCTCCGTCAGCCGAAGCACGTAGGGATGCCTGGAGCAGCGTTCGCTCTGCTCTCGCCAGGAGCTGCGGCTCTCCCGGCCCCGTGGGAGCTGGCTCCGGCTGCAGGTGGTGGGACGGGAGGTCCGCAGCGGGAGGATGGCGCAAGAGCACGTGCAGCACAAGCACCCCTTGCTCGGGGTGTATCGAACCTGGACCGGCAGTTTTTTACAGCCACATGCTGTATGGTGGTTCTGCGTATATGGTGATTTTTACAGCCCCGTGCTGTATGGTGATTACGCTGGCTTTGCATTTCTTGCTCTGCTAGACCCCATGCGCCATCCTGCCAGAGTCGGGTCATTCCTCACTGTGTGTGTGCTAATGGTAAGAAAGACCATTGTCATTGAACGTCCTCTGCTAACGACTTTGTGTGGCTGGAGAGGGAGCACACCATCTCGTTTACACTGCAGTGCCTCATTATTTCAGCGTGTATACCCAATTACTCCTGACACCAACCCATCCCAACTGGAGCTCACTTAAATAAAAACAAACACACTTCACAATGCTGCTCTTTGCCCTGAACAATTGCTGATGGCAAATGCTTCCATGGAAGAAACGTGCTGTTGGTAGCTTGGCACTTATTTAGCTGATTTCTGTAGAATAGGCAATTGTAATATTGCTTATCTGAATTAGGGGGAATTTTGAATGCTAATTTTAAATACCGCTTATCAGTTACTTTCAACGTGAAATCAAATGTTTTTCTAGGATTGCAACTCTAAACAGGATTTGGTCCACAGTTTTGAAATGCCTCTGAATTATTCAACACGACCCCGCCCAGTTAGCTTAATTGACTAATGAATCAGTCCATTGAAGCCACCTGGCGCTGGGAGTGACCCAAGGAGGGCAGGAGAGAGCCCGCCGCTCCCAGGGAGTTCATAAAGGGCCCCCATGGGCCGAGGGAGGGTTTCTGCGTGTGGTGGAGGTTTGGTGAGATGCGTGGTTTTTTCAAGCTGTTGGACCGAGGAAAGCTTTGTTGTTTGAGGTTTGTTTCTTTTAAACATTTATATTTCTATTTTAAAGAGTTGTTTAGGTACCTGAACAAAATTATTTTTAGATCCATTTAGGAGCATGTTTTAGTACAACTCTTGTTTCCCAGAGCCATTAAAGAGCTTTCTGGGGAAGCTGTTGCATCTCAGCGCTCCCTTTAGATGTTCCTGAGAGCCCCTGGTAGTGCATAAAGCTCTGGAAATGAGCAGATGAGACTATGATTCATGACTACTATCCTAAATGCATTGAAAAGTGATTAGTGGTGATGAGTAATTGGGATATATTTCAGTGAAGAGCCTCAGGAATTTTTCTTGAACTTGGGCCTGAGTGATCTGTGCAATCCCAGGTACTAAAGATCCTACTAATTCATTCAACCTGGTGATTAATACTTGAGGTTGCTGCTTACAAGTAACTGGCTGAGGAAAAATTGGTGTGAGAAATATGTAGATAATATTTTGAACATTAAATATGTCCCTATAAATTTCTTGGTTTAAGAAGACAAAAAGAATTACTTTTGAATCTGACAAATGAAGTCATATTAAGCATAATATTTTAAAATTTTAAACCCAAATAAATTTAGATTTTTATTTTTTTTTCTGAAGAAAACTAATTTAGATTCAAATGAATCAAAAAGCATTAATTTAACTGCAGGCTCATTAGTCGGGAAGAATCCAACAGACCTCAGACATAATGATTTTTTTCCAATGTCCCTGTATTACACCCAGCTCTGTGGAATGGCCTCAGAGATGTCACTTCACGCTTCGTGCCTCAGTTTCTTGTCAGCAAGGTATTTAGCAGCTCTGCAGGGGCTGTCGCAACAGATGGGGACAGCAGCAGGACGTGTGGATTTAGAGGCCAGAAGGGAGCACGGCGATCATCTAGCCTGGCCTCCAGGGGCAGGTGAAAGCAAGCAGGTTTTACCTCTGTTGCAGACAGAAGAATGGAAATACAGAGTTTGAGGGCAGCTTTTCAGGGGCCCATCAGCATCCTGCAGTGTGGCTCAGCTCCTGGCGGGGACGGCAGGCGTGCCGGTGGGGCCGCTCTGGTGACCCCGCACTGAGGTCTGGGGGGACTCGGGCAGTTAGGTGGGACAGTAGTGTTCAAAACCCCTAATTATGTGTCTAATCTATCTAAATAATGTTTATTTAAATTTTTTTAATGGAATCAGCTGAAACCTGCACTCTCCATGTCCTATCTGCACCATATCCCAAGTTGGCGATGTCCACGGACAGAGAGGAGAATTTCTCTTCTTGCCCCTGCCCTCGCACACTTCCCTGCTGCTGTTCTTTGGGAATGGTACAAAAAATATATCTGGTTTTTTGTTGGGGTTTCTTTTTTTTTAGTTTAAACACAAGATGCAGTGATGTGGAGGCCTTGTTAAGGATGCAAATGGGTCATTGGGAGAATTTACTTGAGTAATTGCTGAAAGGGGACCTGAGCCCAAGGCTTCGAGCTTAGGTTTGTAAATCAAAAAGTGCCATGTAGCATATGTGTCTCTGGATAGCTTTAAGGATCTCCGGTAACCTTTAGAGGTTAGCCCAGTCCTAATTGCTACTTAATTTCATTATCTATCATCATGGGTGTAGAGCTGCAGCGGTGATAAGTAGCTGGAGTCGCAGCCGAGCCCCGGGTGCTCTGTGCTGCATTTGTCTGCTGCCACCTGATAAATCCCTGCTGACTTTTCTGGCTTTTTGCTTGCACAAGGACTGAGTGATGGGAGGTGGCTGGGGTCTGTTTTATTTCAGCTTTGCATTTTCAAGGGGAATTGTAAGCATACTTTTGGAAACCTGTTCTCAGCCTCCTGCGTTGCGCTTTGTAAGCTTTGGTCTTGTACAGGACGGCAGCTCAGAGGGAATAAGCCCATCTGGGTCTCTGGTTATGAACATCCTCTGGCTGGAAAAGGCTGGGGCAACAGCAGAAAACAACAATATTCAGTTCCATTGAGCGTGATCTGCTGGCAGAGCGGGAAGCAGGGTGCTGCCTGGGCTGCCCTCCCCACTGAGCCCCCGTCCCCATCATCCAACGAGCCCAGCGACGCACGGGGCTGCTCTCTGCTTCCAGCAGGGAAGTTTTGTGGGGACTGTTGCACAGCTGGACATTAACATTAATTGCACCTGCTGCCCACCTTGGTGTTGCAGACAAGTTATGAGGTCAGATGAAGTGTAGATGCTGAATATCTGCAGCAGGCAATGGGTCACTAGTGTCCTAATACAGAGAGATGTAAACAGATTTTGGGAGGGCGTGTGTTTACATGTGTTCATGGAAATCTCTTCTGATGTTCCTGTATCCCTTCTACATGGCCTGTGACACCTGCGTATCTGTTAGCCATGTTGAAATAGAGCCTCATGATAATAAGTGCTAACGGACGGTGAAAATTGCATAGAGCGTTTTTTGGGTTGGATATGTGGATGATGAGGTATTTGCAAGCTTTGATTTGGCTGCTGTCTGAGGTGCCCCATGTGGCAGGGTCAAAACCTGCGTCCCACCAGAAGGCCCAGCGGCTGCTGGTTTTTTTGGGTTTGTGCATCAGACCTTGGTTTTCCCGGTCAAGCCGCGATCCTTGCCCTGAGTCTGTGACTCGGCAGCGAGCTGCTGGGAGACGAGGGCTCCGTGCGGGGCGGCCACGGCCGGTGTGTGCCCGGCACACGCGCCTGGGAGCAAGGAGCACGGGGGACCCGAGCACAGGCAGCGCCGGGGGCTTCGGCCACTGGGGATGGGGGTAGAGAGGATTTTCTTTAGGTCCCTCATTATAAAACTTACAAAACCCTCTTAGCATCTCGTTTGCAGGGGACCATGGTTACATGGGAGTGTTTGGGGTATGCCTTGTACCGCCAGTGGTGTTATCGCAAAGAATTACTGAAAAACTCCACCAGCCTGTAGGATGCCAGTGGTGCTACTAGAATGGATTAAAGACCAGCTGAAGGGAGGAACGGCGCAGGGTTCGTGCAGGTTTAATTCTTAAATCAAAAAGACAGTACTGAGTAAAATGCATTTATTCATTTACGCCTCAGACTTTATCACTGAAGTGTGGAGAAGGAGAAACCACTAACAAGTAAACTTCAGGGAAGAAATTAAAATATATGCAAACACAGATGTTGCTTCAGGAGAAATTTTGGAAGTCACATTTTTAAAAGTAAATGTGAAAATATGTAAACCATTTGCAACTTGGCAAAACTCAACAAGCTGTGAAGATTATCAGTTGGACCATGAGAAAAAAAATTGACTTTCTTCAGTGGTAATTAAAAAGTAAAATGTGAACACCAAAAGAAATAGGGATTTGGGAACATGATGAAAGTGGAAATAAATGGGTTTTTGGTTATGTTTTCCTTTTTCTGTTTGAAAAGCACATCAGTATGGAAAGCTGCTAGCTTTTAGACTGTGAAAGCTTATATTTAATACTGAGTCCCTAATACTGGAGATGAATGGTGGGGGCTGAATATGACCCCAGAAGGAAAAGCAATTATGAAAGCAGGTTGGGAGGGAGTTCAGCTTTTGGTTGGTTTGAGTATGATGTCAAGATGGTTCTTACATCTGTTGGGCTTTTTGTTGCAAGCTTCTTTTGGTGTTTTTTTTGTTTTGTTTTTTTCCAGTTATTTTTTTTAAGCACTAATTAGAAAATTAAGAACATTCAACTCCCACACATCAATTTGTCATGTTCTGCTTTGCCACAGTAATTTAAATGAAGGATTTCATAATTTCACTGTGGTTTACTGTTAGTTTAAAATACAGATGTCTACCTAAATCAGAAATGCATTATTTCATTAAAAGTGCACAACTGTACATCAGAAAAACACAGCAAAGTAGTGCATAATAACTTGTTTACAAATAGAAATATACCTTCCTATAGTTGTAATGAAACAAGGTGATTTTCTTGGAGTGAAAGATTTACGTGAGGGTGGGATTAACAGAGATGAGCTCTGAGCAGTGTCCCAGCAGGCTGAGGCTGTGTTGTCTGGAATGTAAGCTGTTTTTTTGTGTTTTTTTTAATTATTATTTTTTTATTTTAAATCTGTATCCATTAACTTTAAAAGTAATTTCAGCAGTTCAGTGTAAAGGGGACTTCACTGGCATTTCTCTAATAAATTATACATATAGATAACAATATGGAGTATAGGCTTTGTGTGAGGGGAATAATAGTGGTGCGCAGCCAAATATGGTTCACCATTTGCTTAGCCTTCGTGCTTTATGTCTGAACCTTTAATATAATTTAATTTTGCCATTAGTTTCTAAAATCTGCCATGTCTGAGATCCCACATATTCAGAAGGCTTTTTTAATGATGATATATCCATTTTTTTCTCTTTCTTCGTGATATTAATTCTTGAAAATGAAAATTAAAAAGAAGCGATGACTGTTCAGTAAATTTAGTGGAAGCAATTAAACTACAAACACGTTTTTTATGATTGCAGAGAGTAGCCAGTATTAGGAAACATCATTTTTTTTCTCTCTACTGACTATATTTTCCCCTTCAAGCAAAAGTTTAAATTATCAACAGAAACGATGGTCCTTTTCAGAGATTTTTCCTCATCTAATTGAGCATTGCTTTTGTACTCATTTCTTGCACAAAGTGTTAAATCTAATCCTCTGAGCCTGAAAATCTTCTGTAGGCGTGAAGGTCATTAATTTTAATTAAATGGAACTTTTTTTACACTTGCTAGAAAATGAGGATTAGTCTCAATGAGTTTCATTAAATAAACAGAGCAAATTAAAATTTATAATACACCTCTGAACAGATCTGAAATCATCTCATCAAATGCCAGTTAGCCGGGAACGGCCTCGGGGGGGCGGGGGGGATGGAGCAAGGGTGCTCGGTGAAAATGTACAGAAACTTGTCAGTAATGGAGCAGGACGTGCCAGAGGTGCTGGTGGCTTCCTCGCAGTTCCCAAAGCGGGTTTGGGAGGAGAGGTGCTTCGCCGTATCCCGCAGAAGCGCGGCCCTTGCGGGGAGTTCTGCCCCTCGCTGCTGCCTCGGCTCGTGCACGGTGGTGGCTGGGACCAGCCCCGCGGAGGGGAGGAACGACATCACCCCATGAAATCCCGAAAATCTTGAAAAGGAAATGACGGCACGTAAGGTCTGCACAGGCTGGAGGAGAGCTTGTCTTGTACTTGGTTTCGGTATCTTTTTGAAGCATTACCCGCCCTTTTCATTCCAGTTGAATGAACTCTGTCCCTCCTGTGCACACACTCTCTCTAGCCCGGCCAGGCTGAAGCGCGGTCCTGAGGACATCCTCGATGCTCTGCGCTTGGTCGTGCTCGTGTTCTGCAATGACGCTGGAAGGAGCTGGATTTTAGTGCAAAATAATGGACATGAAGACTGCTATAGATCGTGAATTTGTTGGCTTTGGCCATGCTGTTTCCAAATGAAGCGTACCCGGCCGGATCCTGGAGCAGACGCTCTTGTCGGTGTGATTTGCAGCTGTTCTGCTCTCCGCATGTTTAGCGACTCTCTTGAAGAACCTGACTGCTCTGGTGTTCTCACCTGATTTTTAATACAAGGCAGTTTTTGCCCCTGTTGCACAGCCTTTCTTCCCTCCTCATGTGAGCGTGTCTTATCCAAGAACCGCTCAGGTCTTGCTGTCAAGGCAAGAGGCGGACTGAACTCGGCTTGATTCGCACAGCGAAAGGAGACTCGGCGCTTTACCTGCCTCTTACGGCTTTCTATGGGTGCGTGCGTGTGTACAGCAGACAGACTCAAGTATCTAAAAACCACACTGGCAACTGGTGTGTCTAATTTCCCTGAAGGTGTTAAAGTTTATAATTTATTTTTTTTAAGAACCCCCCACACCCCCCCAAAAGCCCTCTCCCTCCCCTTGCAGCCTGTGCCTGCTCCAGCTGGCACGGCCAGCCGATTCAGACGCGCCGTTTTCCATGTGCACTGAAAAGTTCCTGTGCAAATTTATTCATACGGTTTGAATTGTTCCCCTTCTGACTTGCATATACTCTTTTATTTCCAGATGCTGGGATGTATCTTATGGTCTAGCTAATCATTTAAAATGATGCAGTGACAAATGCATTGAGGAGGCTCACAGCCATATCCACGTAGCGTTAAATTCAATACATTGGACCAACACTGACAAGCCACATGTCATTCTGTTTTGCTAAGGATAAGCTAAATGGTCTCTCCACTCCCCTAGTTGTTTTGCATCACTTCAGTCAGTCTAACACCCCCTGATTTCTCTGCCTAATGGATCCTCTTACACATCTTTTGTCCGCTGAGGTTTTTGATGGCTGTGAAAATCAAAGCATTTAAATAACTGAGATTGGATTAGCACTACAGAAGCTGTTCTTCCAGTAAAGGCTGTATCTCAGTTGCCAACTATCCTTTTACTTCAGACTGGCAGAGAATAGCTCCTCTAAGTTATTTCCTTTTGACTTTGTGTTTGGCATGTCTGGTTTATTTGATTAATAACATACGGGATTGCATGCAAATTCCTTCCTGCTGGGAATTCTTAACTATCCTTCATGTGAAAAGGTCTTTCAGCACAGTATTGTAGAAATGGGCACTCTTGCTGGTCAGCATGAAGACAGGTAGCAAATGGTTTGCCAAAATGAAAAGATAAAGCAGCATTAGCAGATTATGTTGGTTGCTTTACTTCAGCCTCTTTTGGTTTGAAAAATGTCTGTAATTTAATATGTTTCCAAGTGAAGTCTGATATTACCTTTAAAAGAAAGAAGCTGGTACAACTTCAACAGCTCAATGTCATCATGGAATTTTTTAGTAATGACGCTGCTATTCCTGGAGAATAAATGGGCCCCTCAGCACCTTTGCTGTGGGTGACATCGGAGGCAACATCTGTAATTCTGCACCCTCCTCTGGCATCATTTCCAAATCGCTGAACTAGCTACCAGCAAAAGCAGGCTTGTATCAGCAGCTTGATATTTATATCTTGGCAGGGAGCTTGTGTTTGCTGGTATAATTTGTCTCTGAAGAACAATATCTGTAGTACATGAAAATACATTTTCTACCCTTCTCCTTCGCCCCTGTTATTGATGTCATCTGAAGCCAGCCATCTCACAGACACCTTTCTTTTCGTAGCACCATCTATTTCTACAAATTTTTTTCATTAAGATGGAACAAACCCCCCACCACTGTGGGCGTTCAGCTGAGCAAAAGGCGAAACAGTCCTTTGCAGCCTCGAGACAAACGTGCGCGGGTGGTTCCTCGGGCCGGGGAGGGCTGACCTCCCCAGTACAGCGCAGCGGGCACCGCTCAGCCCCCAAGGGGTGAAATGGGGTGCTGGGTTTAGAAATTTTCCATTTCTCCATCACCCATAAAAGCAAATGCTGTCAGCTGAGAGCAGACCTCCTGTGCCTGGGGCTGGGGTGATGCCAGCATCGACTGACCAGGCTGCCTGTTACTGGGATTGCTGAGCCTTAGAGTGTAAAAGAGCAGGAAAACCCCAGAAGTTAATGAGTTGACACAATTACTTCATTCAAACAGCCTGTGTCATGGAAACCTTATACAAAGATGGGGACAGCATAAAGCTACAATAAATAATGGTGCAATTGGGCTAGGACGAAACCAAAATTGCTTCGTAAGTCAGGCCTCCTTTTCTCTGTTTTAAGGGTCAAGGGCACCCGTGAAAGAAGCTGCGCTGTTCTGCTGCTGTTCGCGGTTACTTTGGTACAGCTGTATAATATGAGTCCCTGTGCAAATGCACACTTGTTTATGCAAGTAAATTTATAAGCATTTTTTAAAATGCTCTCTTGTTAATTGTTGTTTCTGTCACTATAAGAGCTTTTCTTTAGCTAAAATTAATACTTTTTAAGTACTTATTGCTTTTTAAAGTCTCTATGCAAAACTGAAAAACTTAATTTTAGGTTAGCTTGAAAGAGTTTTATTCATTTTTTTTCAGTAGAACAAAATTTGAAAATAATTAAAGTGTGAATTTGGTGAATCAAAATTATAATCTGAAAATGCCAAAACAAACTGGCTTGAGTTTTGGAAAGATTTTTAATGTTAATTTAGTGAATGTTTTGATCAACTCAAATCTGGTTGATCTGATTTATTGGTTCTGGGTTTTTTGGGGTAAAAAGGAATAGAAAGCTTCAGATCGGTTATTCACTTAATTCCAGGTAGGCTTTAATGTTTTAATGCTAGAGATCTATAAGCATATCCAAACATTTTTATTTGCAACAGGTAAATTTAGAATTTATTCTCACAGAAATAAAGTACTAGGTTGACTAGAATGCAATTATCTTGTGTTAATTTATTTTTTTGTCTTTTTTAACTTGGCCTACCAAACGGTTGATTTGCTGCATGAAGTCTTGCTTTGTCTAACATGAAAAAATGGAACAAAGTCATCACAAGAAAGGTGAAAATGAGAGCTACCCACTGAACTAACCAAGGTAAATGTGCGCATGGAACTGGGGGGGAAGGGGTTGCTGCGTGCCTCTTCCTAGTTTGCCAGTCTAGCCTAGCACAGGGGTTTAGTCACCAGTGTGCTCCCAAGTCTGAACTGAATTAAGTGTTGAACTGGTAAGTAGGAGTAAATTCACTACATGCTTGTCTGCACAAACGGTGGGTGTAATTTAGCAGTGATGCCTCAATGCCTTTCAAAGTGGCATCTCACTTAGAAAAAAATGGAATAGAAAGCAAGCCAGAGGTCTGCAGCAGTATGTCAAAGTATTTTATAGAGCCAGAGGAAACTATAAAACAAACCTGAAAAACCCTGACAGCCAGAAGAAATGGACAGCCTCAAGCAGCTTGCTTTCTGCTTGTGTGATTCAGTGCACTGCCTTTTAAAACACATTCTTTCTGGAATCTAAATGGGTACCGTAAGGCACAACTGTGTTTTCAGCTAGGACAGCTAAGAATTTTCTTTTTTCCCTTCCAAGTTTACCCGGTTTAGGTGTTTTGGGTTGTTTTGGGGGGGTTGTTTTGTTTTTTAAGCAAGCAGTGTGCAGGTACAGGAACTAATGCATGCTTCAGATGGCATTCAGAGGCCTTCCCTTAAGGGCACTTTTCACTATGCATGGAGCACAAAGTTGTTGAACTGCTTGGGAAATCATGTAAAGGTAAAATAATTTTACAGAGGGATCACCAGAAAGGTTAAAAAGTTGAAGATATATAAAATGAGACTTTTTATAGAAGTGTTACATCTTGTATATAGAAAATAAGCTGAGGTGCAGTCTTTGCCTGGGAAGGAAAAAGGATTCCTTGCTGGTACAATCTTTCCAAGGTGCAGTTTCTCTGTCGGGAGCTGCGTGCATCAGGCGGAAGCTGAGTCTGGGAAAGCAGCAACCCATCAGAAAACTGGGGGGCAAGTGGGGGCAATGAAATCTGAGGTTGATGGAGGAAAGGCAATTTGGCTCAAGTCTGTAGTACGTTATGCTGGTAAGAAGTGTGGGGGGGAACAATCCATCTTTTAACTTTGTTGAAATAATCAAGTCATTAATTTCCCTACAAATTTTAGTATTTAGATATGCAGAAACCTAGGTGCAGTCTTACCGGTGTTGTCTGAAGAGGTATTGGAGGTTTTGGGCCTCTTAAAAATGCTTCTGTAAATTTGGGCAGATTCATTCTTGGCATGACTCTATTAACTTACAAGTGTTATTATCAAGAGTACCAAAATGCCAGCAAGCTGTGTATTACAATGAAGTCAGGGACATACAACAAAAATGATTAAGGAGCTTGAACAACTTAAAGGGAAGATTAAAAGAACAAAATGTTTCAATTGGATAAACAGCAACTAAGAGAGGCTGTGGTAATCAGCCACTGGTGTGTGAAGGGTACAAATGCCAAGAGGAGAACGTCATTTTAAAATGGATTTAGCGACTTTTCAAGGGTACCTAGCTTTGCTGTTGGGCAGTAGAGCACCTCAGACATAAGCAGTGTTTGAGGATCCACACATAAACCAGAGGCGACAGGCTCTGAGGAGCCCAAGTTCAGTTGGCATCAATGGAAATGAGGATCATGAGGGCCTAAGCTACCTTTGAGAAAAGAACATGAGCAAATTACTTACAGCTGAATACCCTGGCAGATGGCAATACTTGGAAAGGCATTTATGTACCTAAGGCCAACATCCTGACACCATGAATGTCATTCATTAAGTTCCCGTTCAATTTTCACATAATTCTGAGGTTGCCTTAGCATAAATTCTTACCTGGGAAGTTTGCACTGGTGAGCACGTCAAAACTACCTAAACCCCAGCGTTCACCAGCTGCTCAAAGTCCTGGATCAAAAGTAAGTGCCACCGATACTCTTGCTCAGCACAACTCGCTTATCCACCCGTTTCCTGCAGCAAAAAGGCAAAGTGCAGCCTGTGGCAGCGGCAGTGCAAGGAGGCTTGAGTCTGCCTTAGAAATCTGGATCGCATGTCTCTGGGTGGTTCTGAAAATCCAGCCTGGATTAGTCAGAACTCCCCGGGGATGAAGATACACTAGGAAAGGCAAAATCTTCTGCAAATAGATACAGAAACTGCTGGCTACAACAGCACAGTACAGAGCTTTTCACCTTTAGCAGGTGTGTGCAGACAAATGAGGCCAAATGTGCCAGGCACACGGTTTCTTCCTTGCTCAGCAGTAGTGGTGCTCCTGCAGGAGGGGCTGCAAAAGAGGGGAGCGGGCATGACCTCGGCTGGTCAGTCAGTGATGCTCAGCTAAGCGCTCTGAAGTTGGGATGCATAAAACTGCACCCGGAAAACTCTGAGCCTTGTTTGTTTATGAAGAAGTCTGTAATCAGCAGCAAAACTCATGCTTGTTTCACAAATTGTATTGGGAAAGTGGAAGGAGAATGTCCTAATTGCCACTTTGTAGGTAAATGTGTTCCTCCATTAGTCGGGGTCCCACCTTAATTAACAGCATTGTTTCCTTGTAGTGTATTTCAAAATCGTGGTTAGATAGGGGTGAATTTGGCTTTAACATAATTAGTCTGACAATTAAAGCTTTGTAAGGTGCTTAAATGAGTGAAGCAGAGTTCAGAGGGTGTGGAAAGGGGTTGTGCTAATGTTTTACTAATGAAAGAATTGGGGGAAAAAAATTATAGAGAAATCCCATGGTATTTGAGAGCTTACCCTGAAGAAATCCCATAGGGTGTATTGGAGATGAAATCTGTGGTTTCAACTAAACTGCTTGTGCTTTAAGATAAAGTTGTGCAAAAGTCCTCTTGTTGGTATTTCTGTAAAAGTTACGTTCTGCTCAAATCTACCTCCTCCCCCCCAACAAACTTGACTAGTCTGGAGCCCCGGATAATGACTATGCACAAGTTGGGTGCACCTGTATTTTATTCTTCATGCAATGCCCTGCTTCTGCTACTGATACAGTAAATATTGCAATGGCTGTTATTAAGGAATGTTCCTTTACCTTAATTTTTTTGGCAGTATGAACTCAGACTGCAACTATGTATGGACAGCTTGCTGAGCTGAATACAGTTTCAAGTACATGCAGCTAGCTGTTGTATACTCTAATGTTAAAGCATAAAAATCCCATGCCAAAATAGTATCGTGATATTCATAGGAGGGTGGTGATTCATTGAAAATTGCAGAGTTGGACTAAAATATCAGCTTCTACTGATCTGATATACAGTGTTCACTATAAAACACCAGTGTGTAGGGAAGAGCTATGTTTTATAGCACCTGAGAAATGACGTGAATGCTCTGGTGGAAATCTATTAAACTGTGAGGGGAAAATACCTACAGTGCCCATAAATACTGATCGGTCTGACTTCATGGTTTACCCAATAGAATCAACACAAGATATATTCTATACATACAATGTGGCCAGAAAATCATTCCTGTAGATTGGGTGCAAATATTTTACTGAAGTGGAGAGGAAGTCAAGATTATCATGAAATCCAGGGTATTAGCTGGCTGGCTTTTGCTTCCTCAGAGCCTGCACTGGCATAGTGAGATGCTGCTGGTATTTTAACAAGTGTTTTTAATAAAAGGGGCCATTCTTAGGCTGGGATGAGCCTGGTACCTCTGCAGAGAGTAGGATAAATGCTGTTTGTATGACAACAAAGTACTTAGAAATCTAGCAACCAAAGACGTAACGTCATTTGGCAAATAAGCTTTTATTGCTTGGTGTTTGTTCAAAGCACTCTTGGAAAATGTCTTGGATAGGTTGCTAGTAGAGCAGAGAGTCTTCAAAGTGTTGCTTTGAGGCAAGGTGCAGAGGGGAGAACTTGTATGGATTTATAGCTCTTAGGGAAATCTTTTGCAAATACCTGTTGTATAGCACAACTTGGTCTACCCTGTGGGCGCACAGGCTGTCTTTCAGCCATAGAAGTCTGTCAGGAAAGTTGGGTGTGTGTGTGTGTGCTTCCAAAAGCCTCCAAATAGGTGATTAACTCTACCAGAGGCAGAAAAATCCCTCCAGGCTTTGCTAGCAGTAATGTTTTGACAGCCTTTTGGGAACCCTGTGCTATTAACCAGAGCTTTGGAAGAAGGTGTATTTGGAAACAGCCATCTGAATTTAGTGGATGTAGTTGTGTGGGACAATGAAAAGGCTTTGCTTGTTGCTGTGATATCGATTGGCGGTACCACCTCACTCTCCTCCCGTTATACATTCACACATCTGTCCCAGCAAAGCCACAGCGTTTCCAGTGCTGGTGTGCTCAGGGGCACTGTTACGCAGGGTTTCTGAAGCTCTGCACTGAGCCTGACAGACTGTCGGATTTGCCTGGTGTCTGTACCTCGTTGCCTACTTCCCAGGCACACACTGAACCACCTTTCGCTGTCCCGCCAGCCGCTCTCTGCGGTGGGGGACCTGAGGAAACAGCCTTGTGAGCTTGTCCTGGCCATCTGGCCGCCGACTGGGTTTGAGGGAAATGGGTGCACTTGTTGGAAACCCTGACTAGCCACGTTCAGGAGTGCTAATGGCAAGAGAGTCTGGCGAGAGATCCTTTTATAAACCTATAGGTTTCCAACTCAAGCAGTTTTCTGTGTTACATTTTCTGGCTTGTTTCCATAGTAGGGTGTAATCAACAGGGAACTAAATTGTTCCCTGACATTGTGTAATTCGTGTTGAATTGAAAGAAGACAATAAGACTTACATACCAATTGGGAAGGGGGAAGAGACATATTGAGATTTAGCAGAGGCCTTGTGTAAATAACAAGGCTTGCTTAAATGTTGTGGGAAGGTCACGGGAAAAGGGCAATGGCTATAACTTACTAAATAAGGAGGGAAAAAGACAACAACTATAACTTACTAGATAAGGAGGAAAGAAAAAACAACGGCTATAATTTACCAGATAAGGGAATTAACTCTGCCAAGACTGCACTTCTCCACATCAAAAGACATTCCACATCAAAAGACACTCAACCTTGAGAAGATCAACCGAATCTGCCTAGTAACAAACCTGCACCAGTGAAGAAAGAAGCAGCAGGACAAGGCGGAGACTTACAAGAAAGGGGTGCATGAACTGTATATAAGAAATGTAACTATAACATAAAGTTGCGAGCTGTTGGTGGAGCGTGGACTCCCCGGCTGCCCAGCACTGCTTGCTTGCTATTCTCAATAAATACATGAATTTTATATAGAATTGGCTCTGTTGGTTTATAACATAGGGAGTTTCATGTGGATGGGAATATTGCAGCTGGCATACAGTCTGCCTTGTGAACAGCTTTTATTGAGGGTAAGAATAATCTTATGATGACTTCAGTAGATCCTTTAAAACAAATTCAGCTGTGAGGAAGCAGATTTTCAATTAATTTAAGCTTTCGGTTCTGATCCTAATCACTCTAACAGCAATGCTGTGTATACCAATTGCCTCTTCTGGTCATTCGTTCCTTTGCAGTAAGTTCTTGCAAAGGTGAGATGCATGTGACATCTTGCACAGAAATTATTAGAAGCAGTCACCAACTTACTGAAAAAGATCTTGTTTTTAGTGTTCATTCAGAGCTAAGATATGTCTTGAACCCATGGCTTCATGATGCACTAAGTATATTGATCAACAAAGCTGAATTGTTTATTGCGTTGGTTTTTTTCTCTTTTTGGAGGGGTCTGCATAGGCCAAGCTCTGAAGGTGGATGATACTTGTGGTTGGCAACTGTGAGACCAAAAGCTGAATGAGTTTCTGAAGCCAAATTAAATATATTCATGGCTTTGATAAGGATTGTTGCAGATCACTGAAGTGTCCCATTCTGTTCATCAGCACGCACATTCATATGCTGCTACTGCCCATCCTTTTCCCCCTCCTTTTAGAGGAAGGCTCCTGTAAATACCTAAGCTGCCATTTAGTGCTTCTGTATTAAGTACCCAAGTCAAGTGGCCATAACAACATGCCCAGGTGAAGAGGTTCTATTTAATGTAGATCAGTGATTTGGGTTTGTGTGGTGGGTGGTTTTTTTTTTTTTGTGGTGGGGGACAGGGCTGCTGGGGGTGGCTCCTGTGAGAAGCTGCTGGAAGCTACCCCAGCTCCAAGTCGGACCCTCCTCTGGCCCAGGCCGAGCCCCTCAGTGACAGTGGTAACACCTGCGGGAGAACAGATTTAAGGGGAAACCTGCAGTGGGGGAGGAGATGGGAATGTGAAACCCCCGTGCGGATACCGAGGCTGGTGAAGAAGGAGGGGAGGCCCCCCAAGATGGCCGGGCGGCCCCCCACGATGGCCGGGCCTCCCCGGGAAAGCCCGCGCTGGAGCAGTCTGTGACTGAAGATCGGCCCGCAGAAAGGACCCGCGCTGGAGAAGTTGGGGAAGGGCTGCCTCCCGCGGGAGGGACGGACCCCTCGGCGGAGCAGGGGACGAGTGAGGAGTCCTCCCCCTGAGGAGGAAGAAGCGGCAGAGACAACGTGTGGTGAGCTGACCCCAACCGCCATTCCCTGTCCCCCTGCGCCACCGCGGGGAGGAGGTGGAGAGAAGCGGGAGCGGGGCTGAGGCGGGAGGGCTGGGGGGAAGCTGCTCTCGGGTCGGGCGTTACTTCCTCACAGCCTTGGTTTGGTTTGATTGGTAGCGAATTAAATTGATTTTGTTTCTTCCCCAAGTTGAGCCTGTCTTCTGCCCGTGACCATAAGTGGGGAGTGATCCCTCCCTGTCCTTGTCTTGACCCACGAGCGTTTCTTTATATTTTCTCCTCATTCTGCTGTAGCCAGGGAGGGGGAGGAGTGAACGAGCAGCTTTGTGGTGCTTTGTTACGGCCTGGGCTGAAACCATGACAATTATAAACCCTCCAAGGGAATGATTGCCTTGCTGAACTCGTGTTCAATGCTTATGACACCTCTTCGTGGCTTTGGTGTGCTCCTATTTACACTGGCAGGCAAGAGAGATGATAATGCAAACCAGGTAAGATGTTGGGCAAGGGATTCTTGTGCATGAGTTTGAGGCTCGGTTCATTCAGATGTCTTTCAAAAGCCTTTCCATGTGCCCTAGCTGGGTACTGGTAGCCATCAAGCTGCTGAACCAGTAGCAGCTGGAAGGAGATGCTGACTGTTCAGCTCCCACAGGTTCCTGTCGCCACAGGCTCTGATTCAAAGTTTGTCCTGCATCTGAGAGCTTTGAGTTGATGTAGATAGGAGATGTGTTAAGCTCTCAGACGCGTTAGCCTAATAAGCCCTCTAAATTTGGGAGAGCCTTTGGATTGAGCACAGACTGGAGTTACACTCATCTGCTACCAAAGAGACAGTTTTTGTGAGCCAGCCAGCCTGGTGCTTTTTCTCCGTTCCTGGTGTGATTTGAACCTTAGCAGGAGGCAATGGACTGTATTGTTATTTTCTGGAGATATTCACTTTCCCTGACCCCAGGGGCTGTCTGTGTGCCTAAAATGATGATGGGTTTAAATGCTTGCACTCATATGCATAAGCCCGATTAGGTGGCTTAGTACTTGGGAAGTGAGCATGGGGCGAAGGGAAGAAGGCTGTGCAGTGAGAGCGCGTGGGGTGCCTGCTCTTGCATGTCTAATTATTATGCCTGCAGCAAAGTTTACTGAATTTTGGCCTCTGGGGTCAGGGAGCTTAAATAAATAACATCTTCAGACCCGGAGGGATAAGCGTATTCTATAATGCCATAATCAGTTTGGAGAATGAGCTTTTGCTGCAGCTTCAAATTGGGTCTTCAAATGGTGGTGCAGTTAATAGGATTTTACATGTGCTGTGAAATTTCTGAACCTATCTACACTGTTGTTTGACATGCAAAGTGCTATGTTGTCTTTTTATTAGCAGGGCTGCATGTCTGACATATCTCCGTACTAGTGCTGTGGATAGACATCTTAAAAGCAAATTGTAATCGAAATTCTGAGCAGGATGAGATGAGAATTAGCTGCCTGTCTAGTGCTTTTCTGTTTATCTCCAAATGTCAGCACTCTGCACTGAAAGTTTTGATAGGAAGGCATCTGCTGTTCCAGGCTAGAGAATTAGCAAAGGAGAGAATTAGGGTGTGGGGAGGGAGAGGGCTAATTGAATCACACTGCAGTGACAGTAGCTCTGGAATATGCTCCTGGTAGGTCAAAAGAAGTAACAAGTGTAAGGCACAGCAGGAATGACTCATGCTGATTTGCAAAGAAGCCCCTTATTGAGAGTCATGTATGACCAAACCCCTGAGACAGAGCCTGAAGATAGCGATTTCTGTACCTTAACTCGGAACAGGGAGGGCATCTTGCTAATGTAGCTGAGGTCATGAGCTCACACTTGTCTTCTGATCTTGAACTCAAAGCTCCTTTCTGAAATGATCCAGTTACAAGTGGATGTTTAGGAAGGGACGCAATGGCAAGCTCGTTACTGTTAATCACATTGATTCTTTGTCTGATGTTTGCCATGACTTACGTTGGAAATTATTTGCCTATATATGTTCTGTGTGAGATTTAGTAATATGATGTCATCAGCCTCACAAGCTTCACAAAAAATGTGAAATCACAATTTCACAAGGTTCAGCTGTTACTCTGTATTTCTGGCAAACTTTTGGTTCAGCATATTTATTCTATGATATGATCACAGGTATGTTTTGTGCTCATTTTTTTGTACTTCGAGCTCCACTCTCAACAGTGTTCATACTTCAGGTGGTCTATTAGCTACTTGGAGTGCACTGAAAATAGCATGTGAGCTCTCTGTTGGTCTTCCTTTTGTGTCAGAAGCCACCAAAATCCTACTGGAGCAGCTGTCTGTGCATGTACGTAGCTCTGCTTTCCTTGTTTTATCTGCTTACCTAAGCTGATCATTTGAATCCTGATGTAGCTGTCTGGTTGCTTTCAGAATATATATGAGTTAAAAAACGGCATCGGTATAATAAGGTGTGTTTTTAGAGTGATAGAAGATGCTATGGCTGATAGTGTGTTCCATGCTTTCATGAGATTTTTTGGGGATCAAGCTGTGAGCAGCAGGTTAGCAGTGTTCTTGATAGGATCTCTGAAAGTGAACTGAACTCGGTGCAATTCCTGTGATGACTCTAATTCAACCAGACCCTTTGCATACTTCAAGATCTTTATATATTTATGTATGAGTCTCATAAAATACTGTGTTTCTACTCTTATTTATTCTCCTGTTGATGCTGAAGTCAAGAGTAACATACGTTTAGAGCATTCAGGCCTTATTTTTCAATTCAGCAGGATGATTTTCTCTCTTTTCAGCTATCTTTCAACTGTAAATGCCAGAAAATAGATTTGCAGTAACTTCTACATTCTTTGATTAAAGGACTTGACCCACATGACATCAGCTGCTGTTACAGGGATGCTACTGTAGGGATTGAGCTGCTTTAATACTTTGTATCTTCGCAGTCAAAAATGTGTGTAAATATAGAACTGCATAGTTTGGGGTCTTCTCTAGGTCCTTTTCCTTTGCCCGTCTGATGCAGTGTGAATGGCATTTCAGGACTGAGATGCGCTGGCAGTGTCGGTGGAAAAGTTTATGTTGTGCTTTCCTGGTAGGTGTGCTGTTGAAAGTGGGCGTTGGGTCTCCAATCTTTTAACCCAAAGCCAGGAATTTGTGTTGAATAATCTAATATAATCATTAGATGTGCTGTAGCAAGCTGTGGACCATATCATCATACTGCAGAGACCACAGTACCACATTGCAGCGGCTGTTGTCGCTCTTCTGTTAAAGCGAGTGCAGAACATGCAGCTCCAAACCTGCTTGCGAGTGCTTTTCACAGCATTTTGTCGCTGTTCTCACATATGCAAAACTCACTCCTCTCCCTGTGGCTTTTCAATCCACACTCCCAGCGGGCTGTTTTATTTTTAATACCTGTTCAACACTGGAACTTTCTCACAGGTTCTTGTGATCCCTGGTAACCGTATCAGTGGTGCTATTTTTACCAGAAGCTGAGAAATGCCAGCACAGCACTGAAAATTTTAACATTCCAACTGTGCAGCAGTATCTGCTCAAATCTTCATTGCGTCACTGAGCTTCAGCTCGGTCTGTTCTTTTCTGGCTTTATATTTCATTATTTACAACACACATTTTCTGACCCAAAATCATCATCTCTCTCAGTTCACCCAAGTTAGAAAACTCTGCTCTGAGCCTCACTGGAGTATGTCAGATGATGTCCAGACTGGGAGAAGTCTCACCCACCTCTCCTCTCCCTGTGCTGGTGAGATCTGCAGTGAATGGGACAATTTTTGTGTGCTTGCGTTTCTGTGCTGAGCAGCACATGTAAAACCTCCCCAGCATCACCTCTAGCATGTTATTTACACATTCTTCTGTACCTCTTGGGTATCTGATCCATTGCTACAGCAGTGGAGTGACCCTCGCCATTGTCCCTCAGTCATGCTGGTTGCCGTACTGCATGGCACAGAACAACACCAGTTGCTGTCTCTGTCTCCCACCATCTGTTAGAGAATTATCTGTTCTTTGCTTGTTTTCCTATTGATCATGCTGCTGGTGATCAGCACTCTCTAGAGAGTGTTCACTGCTCCTTCCACTTTCCTCTCACCTTCTTTACTACTGATATTTCCATCTTGGCAGCAAAAATGGAAAGATCAAATAGAAAGCAACCTTTCTTCTGCAATGTCTTCAACCTGTGGCATGAGGTGAAAATCTAACAGCAAGAACACTATTTGATCATGTAATTGGGTAAGGGCTGTATCGTCATATGATAAGCAGAAAGGGCTGTGTTGGACCTGCTTGGCAGGTGAATCCTGGCTTTTTGAAAAATTTAAATAGATTTGGGAAGTAAATTGTCTTTTGACAACACTTTTCAGTTCACCTTCAGGAGTATGTTTTAGACAAAAATTCTTAAAAGTATATTAGAGACCTGAAAGCTCAAAATGCTGCCTGAGGTTTTCTGTCCTGCAGGATGAATGTTACTGAATAATCTTGTGTTCCTATGCAGTGCACTCCAGAGAGAAGATACTTGAAATCTTTTGGATTGCATTTAAATTTTAATGCAACTTTGATGTTGTATCTTGCTTTATGCACATCAGTCCTGCTTATTTCAAGTGCAGCGACTCAGGCTTTGCTCCTTGTGATGAGGTTGCTCCTCCCAGTGCAGCTGATGAAGGTTACCAAGTTCCTGTGCATCAGCTAGTCTGTATGAATACGTGTGGAAAGCATGAGGAATTTCAGTTAGTGTGCTTTTCCATCAGGTTACGCTGATTTATCTGTCTCTCATGAAGCGAGGGTGTTCGTGTAGAGAAAGAGATACCATGGATCAGTTCATATTTCCCTAAGTATCTGACTTGTGTGTCTGAACTTTAGGAGGGAGTAAGGCACCCGAAGCTCATTAGTATTGAGTGGTGTTGAGTAGGATGCAGGAACCCCAGACCTTACTGCCTTCCAATGGCTTTAGGACCCTTGTGAAATCCCAGCTAAATCCAAACCACTTTTTTTCTGTGACTCTGGATTGAACTAAAACAAATGAGAAACATAAAACTAGAAAATTATCAAATTAATTTTTCTCTTCATTTCCTGATTTGGTGTTACTGATTTTTTTCCTTTGAGATTTTAAAAAGACAGCCTGGTGCAATTATTCTGCACCTACTGCTGGGTTTGCTGCAACACTCCAGTGAGTGGACAGTCTATTAAATGCTGAAAAGAAAAATGGTGTCAGCTATTGGAGAAGTTGATCTGGTTTTGGAAGGGCTCTGGGAGAGTTGCTTCTATGTTCCAGACTGCAAGCAGGCATGCTCTTACACAGTCAAAGAGCTACCATAACTTTTGAAGGCTCAAACTGGTAAAGTGACTGATTTTAACAGATGCTCCATCAGAAATAGTGTACATCTCTGTGCAAGTGAAGAGGTACAGGTTACACAGAGACCATGACGGTGTCAGTTCCAGCAGATAACCAGGACAAAGTGACTCCCTATCACACCCTAAGCTGCTGGGATGTGCCTTGGGAAGAAGAGGAAGATTTTCTGCTGACAAAATTACTTTAGCCACAGTGAAATGCCAGTAGTGAGAGTTGTAACTATTCCAGATGTACAGATGACACGGTGCTTAATTTGGAGGATTTGTGGTGAGGCAGCACGACAGCAAGAAAGAGCTGCTACAGAAAAAATGCATCTTCCATGGAAGAGAGAGGAAATAAAAGCAGCGAGAAGCTTATGGTGAAAGGCCAGATTAGCCTGCTGACAGTGGACCCCCAGCGCTCTTGCCAGTGATAGAAGTGAAGTGACACGCTGTGCCGGACCCTCGACAGCGACAGCTGGAGGCGGCTGAGCCGCACACCCGTTTGGCAGGTCTTGAAGGAGAGGAGGGATAACTCAGCAAAGATGCCCAACGGTTATGAAGAGCAACCTAACGGTTATGAGAGTATCTCTGTGGTGGCTGGAGAGAAGTGAGTGGGCGCTAAGCCACAGGAGCAGAGCGGTTGGGTTTGCTCTTCCAGCACATCCCCCCAGATCCCTGGCGCAGGCCGGGGCTCCCATCCCTGCGCGCAGAGCCCAGCCTGTGGGAAGAAGCGAGCGTGACACAGAGCATCCGACCAGTCTCGCAATGTCGATGGTGAGCTTCCCAGAGTGGTGGTTACTGTCTCTTCGAGTCTTAGCGTACGAGGAGACAGAGTGCAAAGTCTGGCTGGTGCTGGAATGAATCGTCTTTTGTTATTATGACAGTGCAATCCAGTATTGACTGCACTGATTATTGATGGCAAATTACAACTGATTATCCCACTGCAAATTGCAACTGAGAACACTTTTCTAGGAGATGTTCTACACCTGGCACCTGGAGCACAGTGTGGGCTTGTCCCAGGCAGAAAGGGGCCCTGCAGGTCTGCTTTTTTTAAGGTGTACAAAAAAGTTATTTTTACGATCATTTTTAAGGTTATCTGTACAAAAGTTATTTTTACTATCTTTTTTATTAATTTATTTGTATTCTGTCCCCGCTGTAAGCACCGTACAGAATAAAGACTCAGACAGTCCATGCTTCTCAGAGCTTGCAGTCTAAATGGAGAAGAAATATCAGGCCTTCCTCCCACAAACAGATTTGTAAGATAATTAGTTCATGATTAGTTCATAAATATAGTTTTTAGAAAACACCTGCCTATAAAATCAGGGTCAAACTGTTCTCCTGCCAGTACAGCTATTTGTAATTTTTCCAATTTCAGTTCATCAGAATGTTAAATGGCAGTGAAGAAGGAAGGGGGAACCATGGCAATTTTTGATAGTATTTGTTCCATTATTCATCTGTGTTATTCCTTATGCGTCATCCTGTGGCAGAGCTGCTTTTCAAGAACGTGTTGCCTAAGATGTTGAGCAAGTGCTGAAAGTGCATGTAGGAGTCACCGCAAATCTTCCAGGAGGAGCGCTGCACTCTTGGAAATGAAATGGAGACACATGGTGTTATTTCATCAGGTGATGAAATATAAGTATGATGAAAAAGTTGGTGATGAATTAAACTCTCGTTTGTGTGTTTAACCTGCAAAATATACTTGTCTTGAGACTGATTTATTACAAAGCTCTCTTATGCAAATGAGTTATAAACACAAATGATGAAGTACTGTCGGGTTCTCTTCACCTGTATCACAGATTACGATCAATGTACAACAGCCAATTAATGTTACTAAGAAACTGCAGGAGAGGGTAATACAGGGGGAGAGTTTGGGAAGAAGTTTTTTTAAAGAAATAGGACTGAAAACTGTCTTTGCCAAAATTAAGGGGAATAAAATAAAAAGTTGGGATTAAAAGCTACGTTCTGGAAATGTTTATAGCAGGAATTTCTCACCCAAGGTGTAAAAAAAAAAAAAAAAAAAAAAAAGTCCAGCAGTGTTCTCATCTCTCACTGCAATGAATAAGAGTCATGATCTTGTCCAGCATAAGTGAAAGAGCTGCTCACACAGCTACTAGTAGTTGTAAAACCAAATGAGCCTTTGCATGGAAGTGCTGCGTAATGCCGAAGATTTCAGGTCAATTCCTGCCTACAGCGTAAATGGGTTTAGTTTGTTAGCTCACACAGTGGGAACTGTGTTGACCTTTACTCATCCATATGTTGTCATCCATGTGTATCTCCATCCTGCCTTGTACTGATCCTACTCCTGGTGAAACTGGGGAGACCTTTGATATCCACTGCAATTTAACATTAGCTTCCTTCGGGGTTTTTTGTCATCTTGAGGTTTGAATAACGGGGGTTTGATCTCGCTCTGTGGGGACTGACCTCTTCATGAACTAAACATCTGGTATACAATATGGATTGGTAAAAGAATTCATTTTAGCTCTGTGAGGAATATTTGGGTCTTGGGAGCCATGGGGAGGAGCAGCAGTCTCCTGTCTACCGGGAGTATCAACTCCTTGCTGCCTTACAAGTTCATATCCACCCCCCCCCTCCCCCCCTCAGCAGCAGCATGAAAGGATGGGAGAAGAGAAAAGAAAAAACCTGAATGCTAATCTCCTCTCCCTACTTGCCTTTAGATACATGTTTCAGAAATGATTTGTTTCTGTACAAATCCTATTTTTTATACCTTTTTATTAAACAAAACCTCCAAATAAATTTTAGCTGCTGTACTGCCTGCCTAATCCTCATGTTTTCATACAGATAAATCTTGTATAATTAGCTGCAGATCGGGAAGCCTGTAGTGCCTGACGAGGATGAAATGAAACATCTCATTGAGCAGCAGCAAGCATGAGTCTGGGGTTCAGCATCCTTCGCCCCAGCTCGGTGTCAGTGTGAGCCCTGGTTAGTGTGGCTCCCACCAGTCAGCTTTTTTTAACTGCTTCAGCCCAGCAGCAGAACCCTTGGTTTTGCCTTTTTAGGGTTGATGAAGAGTGTATTGAAGCCAGTGGGATTTGAAAACGGTTGAAACCTTAAATTTCCATGCGGATAGAAAAGTATTCTCTGTCCCAATCTCTCTCTGCTTGCCCCCCTCTGTATGCAGCTCCCTTGGTGTTCACCAGGAAAATATACATACAGGAAGGAACAAATCCCACCAGCTCGTACGTGGAAATGTCCAGTTGCTGAAAACCGCAGATATTTTAGCTCATGAGTGTTAAAATATGATTCTTATGTTTTCTGTAAAATTTTAAAGCGATATTTGAAATAAGTGAATTGGGTGTTTTATGAATCAGGCACCTCTAAAATTAAGAAATCTTGCTAAAATACATGTTAACCAGTTTTGGTCTGTATGACAAGGACCGCAGAGAGCTGTGGGCAGTTACATTCATTGGCTTGGTTCCAATGCGCATAATATATTTTGAACAGATTTTTGATGTGAACTGTGTGTTTAGTCATTTTCTGTGTTGTATTCTCTCCTTTTTCTTTTAAATTGTTTGTGGTTAAGCTGATATTTTATCTCTAAAATTAATACTTAGCACACAATTTATGGGTTTTCATTTCAAATCACAGAGGTAAGATGTCAGTCATTTATAAATTCATTCAACTGTGCATCATATGGAACAATTACAGGGACTTTGCATAGCACAGGAAAAGCTTGTCTTCTGAGTTTTTTGTGTTCCATGTAGATAGGGACTTGTTTTACTTTTGGTAAATATGTGCATTATTTTTCAGGTGTTTCACAGATTATTTTTTTCCTAAACTATTTGAGAGTGGGGAGAGGAGGGCTTCCCTGCTGTGTGACTGAACTAATGATATCAACAGCAGTAGGACTGACCAGATGATTTTTATTTTTAAGGGTGAACTTTATGTTGAATTATGTTACATCATAAAGCAGAATGTCAACTTAACCTGTTTCAGCTCGCAGCTTTGCCCTCTCTCATCTCTGTGGATCAGTACATGAGCACAAGGGCAGAAGCACTGGAGGATATATGAGCAAGGAGTATTATCCATCAGAGCACTCAGCTATTTTACTTGCTAGCACCATGCATTGGTTCTGGTAAAACAGTTTAAAATGAGCCACCTTATGTTCTTTCCGTAGTCCAAGCTCTGTGCAGTTGCTTCTGTCTCACTAATTGACACAGCTCAATTATCCCATCACTTGGGTGGTTCTTCAGGTAATGGTAATTGGCATCTGAATGTTAATTTCTCCTGCTGGTTTCTTCCATGATCAGACAGTCCTTCTCCCCTTCTTCAAAGGAGACACAGTTGTATATAAAGAAAGTAAAAGAAAAGAGAAATGGGTAGAACTGGTCTTAAACTGCAGGACTACCCTGATCCAAACACACATCAAAGCATTCAGGTATCAAACCAGCCTGGTCCAGAGTTCATGAGAACATTTCCACTTCAAACTACCCAAGTTTAATATTTTTCAAGGAAATTTTTCTTCTGTGTCTTCTCTCTCTATATATATACATACATATATAAAAGATAAAAGAGAAGAAGGGCTTGCGAATCAAACATGTCATTTTTTTAGCGAGCAGAAAAGATCATGTCTGGCTCTCCTTTATTCAGACAGCTTCCAGACCCCCAAATTCTCTCTCTTCTGTGTCATCTCCCACCTTTCCACAGGCTCAGGACTGACACACTCCCAGCATCTCTGCACCACTGACCTGCCCGTTTGCCCACTGAAGGAGCACAGAGAGAGCTTGGTCTTCCCAAAGTACCTGGCACCCACTTTACCACAGAAGCCAGAGAGAAGAGGCAAGAGAGAAGAATGCAGGTTCATCTTGGGAGCTTGGGACAAAAGTCAAAATAGGAACTGGTTTTCTGGACCTTTTCTCAAATAGCAGCTGCTGAAACAAACATTCCTAAAATTCTGCATTAACATTGCCTGTGCATAGCATGGCTTTTACTTACTTTCCATCCAAGATGGGTTAAAAACATTCTGCGCCTTTGCTTCAACTCTGATTGAGTTGAAAATGAAAAGTTCCAGAAAAAAATGAATTTCTTGGGAAGGAAAGAGACTGTGCAACTGAACTAACTGAGCTCAGCTGATATTTAATTCTGTTGTTCAGTCGCACTGGGTATGATATCTCAGACTTCACAGAAGTACAGAGAAAAAGGAAATTCTATTATATAAGAAAGTGGCAGACTGATAAAATTATTAGAGAGATGAAACTTTTGCAAATGCTATTTAGACCTTGCTTTCCTTTCCCCAAATATGAAAATGAATTATAATAGGAGGACAAAGCTTATAACCTCTCAAAATCTTTCCTTTGGGTTTGATTTTGTTTCTCTGCCATGATGGCCATGGCTTTTGCCTGACTAAGTGTTCAGGGAGTAAACTTAGATGTACCTTGAACATGAGTGAAAACTAGGTTATTTAACCATTCTTCACCTGTGACTGGCACTGTGGTTCAGGTGGTCTGGTTAATCTCTCTGCCGGCGTGAACTGCTCTTTCCTTTCCATTTCTGCAATCTCTTTGAAGCTCTGCATTTCCAGAGGTCTGGGCTGGGGGATTTTTGGGAGAACAGAGGCTTGAAGAAACATTGTTGAGGAATGTGGGATTTTCTTGTTTAGTGCATGTAAGCAGATGACTCGTGTGTCCTTAGGTATTTAAGTAAGGATTTTTGTGTGCTAATGCTTAAAAGAAAATGCCCACTGTTTTTTCTTTACCAATGTGATCCCTTCTGATCACTCTGCTATGGTGTTCTTTAAGTAATCTAGGAACAGCAGGGGAAAGAAGGGGTTGCTAAATCTTTAAAATAAAGCTGAACAGAAAATGAATGCATTCCAGCAATAATTGGTTTCTGTACACAGAGATAAGCTGCCAAAATAACAAGACTGTGATTTGAAATGCTGGCTAGCCTCCTACGAGAAACTGTTGGTCTAATCTTTAGCTGGAGTAAAAAAGAATGAAATTCCATAAGAGTAATGGTGCTATGACAGCTTATGTCAGTGAAGCATATGACCCCATCCCATTCAGGGCATAAAGAAATATATTGGTGCAGATTTCTGGAAAGCCCAGAACCTGCCATTTTGAAATAACTCTCTGAAACCTTTTCCATGAAGACATGGTAATTTATGCAAACACCACAGTGGGACCTTGTTGATTTTTCAAAAAAGGCAAGAAAAAAAAGTGCTAGCATGCTCCACTGCCTCTAAGTTGTAAGGCTATAGAATGAAGTTGGCTGAGCAACAGATTATTAGGAAAGCAAATCAGAAATGTAATAAGCTGTGTACATGCCAATGTTCCTAGGCGATTGGAGCGCTTTTCCTGCAAGGAGAAGCTGAGGGAATTGGGCTTTTTTTAGCCTAGAGGAGAGGACTTCAGGGGGATGTAACAGCAGCCTTCCAGTAACTGTGAAGATGTCAAAGATGCTGAAGCCAGGCTCTCTGCACAGATGCACAGAGGGAGAAGGAGAGATGACAGTCATAAAGTGAAGGAGGGGCAGTTCTAGAGGATCAGATTTTGACTATAAGGATAACTGAAAGCTGGCCCAGGGGCCTCCTGGAGTCTGCTTGTGATAGCTTTCAAGACCCAGCTGCCCTAAGCAATGTGGCCAGAACTCGGCATTTACCTTTCCTTGAGCAGAAGATTGGGCTAGAGAGTTCCTGAGGTCCCCTGCAGCCCAAACGACTCCATAACTGTCATGCCTGCCAGAGGAAATGGAAAGGTTTCTTTGGTTAATTGGCTTCCATTAACCCTGCATCAAGCTCACAGCATATTCTTCTGTGTTCTGACTTTGTGTCCATGGAAGTTCTCTATGTTCATTTTGACATGGAGTAGGACCAGGGGCTTGGTGTGAGAAGTTAAAATGTGACATTGAACACAAGGGTGAAATTTTTCAAGGTCCCAGGCTGCCCAAGAGTTTTCACATACAAAAGTCTAGATGCATTCAGTACAAGTATGACTTAATTCTGTGTGGATTCAAGAGAATAGCATATTATCTCCCTGAGGCACAATTTCTTCATTGGGATAGGGGCTCCACTAGCTTCTGAACTGAAATGAGCTCAGTGGCTGACTTCAGTGTTATTCTAAGCACCAGGAACTTTAAAGACAGGCTATTATGTTTTGATAATCATTTAGCTGCTCTTAGATCAGGCACTAAACTCCCAAGGATCTGCATTTGTGCAAATTATGTCCTGATGCTTTGAAACATACTTCTGCATGACGTGGCGGTGATGCATGATCTGAATGCTTCATCTCTCTGTGCAGGCCTCCCTGCAATAACAGATGTCCAAAGAATAGGCTGCTGTTGCTCACTAGGTTGTTAGAGACAGAAACATTCCAGTGTAATTCAAATTATTTTTTAAAATGCACAGTGTAATGCATAGGATGGGAATGAATAGGTTTTTTTAATACAAAAATCTCTGAGAAAAAAAAAAAAGTTGAAAATACTCAGTGAGGTGTGGAGCAGAAATAAAAAGAATTTGTGTTTTGCTCCCCTACTTACGTACAGCTGCTGGCAGTAATTGAATGTATCATTCCCAGGGGAAAGAGAAGCAACTGACCTGCTAGAATTCATGCATTAATTGGTATGAATATTAAGAGTCTCTTAAGAAAATACATGCAGGGGGAGGGGGGCTGGAGGTTCGGTCAGAAATAGATGAATGAAGAATTACAAATACACAGTGGCTAAAATGTTTGAAATCTTAAAGTCAAAGGCTGTGACTGTCACAGTACATTTACAGTAGATGTTGACCTTAACAGATATATAGTGCTGATTTATATTGATGTATATGCCTGCTATTCACTGTGCTACGAAACAGAAAAAGGCACAGAGAAGTTTATAATCTGTGCAGCCGATATTTCTCCAGGTTCATCCTCTTGTCTTTCTCCAATTATAAAAAGGATGCTGAACCTCTCAGGTTTGCCATGCAGTCTCTTACACTGTTTGAATGTTTCCACTTTAAGAAAAGTGGAATTTCCCAGTATTTTCATTCTCTGCCAAGTAGTCCTACAAAATTTTCTTTGGTCTGTTCTTTTGACATAGTTTTTGCTAGCAGAAATCTGCAAGCTTGATTTATAGCAGGGAGAACCCAGTGAACCTAAAAAATGTCATTATTTTTAGATGGGATCAGAACTTTTCAGTTTGGTCTTTCTTTCAAGAAAGAAAACTCAGGCAGTGCTCTTTGCTTTGTGTCACGTCTAGAACATCTACAAAGAGAAATTAGGCATTACATCTGCAGGCAGCGTTTAATGTAGGGTGTACTACTGATCGCACTAGGATGTGCTTTTGGCAACTGCGAGATAATTATGAAGAATCAACAAAGATAAATGATTTTGTGAAGCTGAAATTGTGATCAAACTTATGTTTATACCTTCGTTTTCAGTAAAGTCTTAGACATAGCTCTATGAAGTTATATGCCATGGAAGTGGTTCAGAGCTGCATTTTGTGTGACTGATGGGGCGATTTGGTGCCTCGTTTTACAGCATTGTCATCCCTGCAAATGCCATCTTTAATTTGAATGCTCTGTGGTATGTTTCAAGGCTGCTAGGTACCCTGATTGCTCTGCTGTAAACTATTAATATTCTTTATGAACATTATGTTAATATCCATTTTTTAAGAAATTCTAGAAACTACAGGAGTCCAATAAAAAGGCAATTTTGAAACTTGCAGATACGTAGATTCCCCACCCTGGAATATCTTTGTTTTGGTGGATTGCAGCCATGTAGCTGTGATTATGATGATAGAACATAAAATAAATCTAATCCAGAATGCTTAACTGCAGTTACTGAGGCAGGAATTTGTGCTGAGGAATTTATGCAGATTGCTCTGCAAAATCTTGTGGTTGCTTTAACCAGCTTTTATTTTGCTTATTAGTATTAGGGCAATTTAGTAACTCTTAGCCACATAGGCAGTGGCAGTTCCAGGAATACTTGTGAACTTTTTATCAGCTATATACTGAATTGAATCTCATATTAATTTAAAAATGTGGAAAAAGGTATCTACTGGCACATAGGGGTGACATCTGTTTGTCTTTCCTTTCAAGAGAGCATGCATAACCAATTATGTATGTTAGGAAACTCAGGTTTTTTGAGAGCTGACTTGCGGCATAGTGAAGCAGGGGTGTCAGGTACCTGCTCTTTGCTGGGCTTGCAAACCGGGAGGTATTTTTTCCTCTCTTGGGACTGATGAGCACAGTCATATGAGTGTTTATAGTTGCCTGTTGCAGCTTTCTTTGTTCCGGACTTCTAGAAAAATAACCCCAAAAGAGAGGGTCTTCAGATATGATCTTAGCAAACTTCCAAACAGGAGACTTATGTACACTGGAAGGTGGAGGTTTGTGATAAATATACAGTGATTATTTTTTTTCCTGTACTAAACTGCCTCTGGATCTTTTGGGTTTTAATGTAGTAATTGCAAAAATACCATTCTGTGCTAGTTTGACAGATACCAGCTCAATTAAATGTTAAAATACTAATACTTCTTGCTTTTTCTAACACAAGAAATGCACTGGTTTTAGTTTCTCTGGCAAAGCAGTTTTAAATTGGATTTTCCCCACCCTTTTCTATGAAGTCATAGAAAGTTTGGCATTATAATCATGGCATATTATAATCATCTAATCCTGTAAGCTAGGCTTTATTCAAAACTGTTTTAATCTCCAGAATTTTGGATGCTGCTTAATTATAAAATGATAAAATTTTCTTTAGCTTAACTTAATTACTGTTTATGGAGTATTTACATATAATATGCTATAACCAAAAGCAGGTTTTTGCACTGCACAAAAAACCCCCACAGAACTTAATATTTTAGTTCATGTTAGAGCTTTTACAAAACAACACAGTTTGACATCTAGAAGCTGAGGATCTGGAACGTTATCTTTACTACATGGATTTATAACTTCTTCAATGTTTAGATCTTTTCTTGTAGCTGTGCTTCAACAGTTTTTAGTGGTGTAATCAATGAAAGAGATAAACTAAGTGCAGAAAAATGTAGCATTGATTTTGTGATAGACTTTATTCTTCCAAAAGATTATGTCTGCTTGTGGATAGAGCAGGTCAAGAACTTTGTGGCAAAGTTGATTTCATTGGAATGTTCCAGTGAACAGAAACAGAAAGGCATCATGAAAATATGTCTGTCCTGCAAAACTTTGTTTTTCTGGCTTTTCACCCTGATGAGCCGCTCATGAGTTTCCAGCCCACCACTTGTGCCTTGCATAGGGAAACCTCAGAGGTTCACAACTTGCACAGTGACAGCTGAGAAAGGTAACGGGATGCGTTTAACTTCATGTGCTGGCTCCATGGGGCATATCTCATTTAGGGAATATCAAAATACTGCTTCCAGCATGACCTTTTTATTTCTGTTTAGTGGGAAGTAAAAATGGTTTTGAACTGAATTGGCACAAAAATGAATCTCTGAGTATTAAAAAATTGCTTAAATCAGAGACTGCGGTATGATTTGTCGGTTATTTTATAGTCTAAGTCCATAGAGGCTGAAGGCAAAAGGAGCAGAATAGAGCTGCTTTCAGGAGGGCTGGCAATGAACTGCTGTGGCAGCATCAGTAGGAGCTGGACAAAAAGATTGTAGTTTTAGAGAGTTTTAAGCACTAGGAACTGGATTTGTTACCTCTGAGGTTGCTCAGGGCTGAACTCCATCTGTCTGGACAGTAAGCACTGAGCATGGACAACTGCTTGCTGATACCCAGGGTTTTGGTGGTGCGGCATAGCCCCATCCTTGTCCTCTGCAAGGGAGAGGGGTCATGGCCAAACCAGCCCAAGCGCTGCAGAGGGGCCCAGCCAGTGGGTCTGTCTGTATTTCATCTTCACCCCCCCAGGGTTGTCATCCATAAGGCAGCAAAGGGACTCTTGTGCAGACCTCTTCCATGGACCACCTCTCCTCTGGAGCATTACTCGCTTTTCATGGCATTCTCCTTTCATCCCCCACAGGACTTGAGCTGCACAAGGAAGGTTGAGCTGGGTCTCTGAACTGCTGAGTTATTTCACTCTGTGTAAGAAGTTTTCCTAATTATATATGTTCAGACAGTAGACTGAGGGTGGCTGTCACTTTACTGGTTTAAAGATGCATTTTGGAGACCCGGAGAGAAAAATGACTGCTTTCGCTAGCTGGAGCCCCACGCTCAGTAATAGGATTTGAAAGTCATCCATCCATTAATGAGCACTGTACGTGCCACTGGCTCCTTCCCTTAGCTTCAGCTTCCTGTATGTGCTATCAGCATGAATAAATGATGGTCTAAGAGATTAAATATCTCTTTGATGAAGTTGGGGGATAGGAGCTTTGAAATAAGTGCAAGTCAATCTGAACGCACTCTCATTCTTTCTGAAGTGAATTAGGGGCTATTTTCTGGTTGCCTTTGATTCTTAATAATGCTTAGTCAAATATTAAGTGGACTGTTCACTGGGGAATAGCATAACAAGAAATTTAATCTTGTCAAATCACTTCTGGAGAGAGCTAAGTATTTGTGGACTTTATTGTTCCTGCATATTTTATTATAAAGTCATATTATATGTATCTGTCTCTTCCACAGGTTCATCAGTAATAGAACCAATTGTAGGGGGCAAAAGAATGGAGTTAGTCCTCAGATACAGAAATCAGGTGTGCCTCTTGGAGGACCAAGTTTGTGCATTAACTCTACTGCTTTATTTACCATTGCAGAGCAAGGCTGTTTTCAGGGCTGCCTGAGAAAGGATCAGTCAGCTTTGCAAGTTTGAGGCTTAGAGCTGGCACTTATTCCACACCAATAAACTGTCCCTCAACCTGAATGTTCAGATCCATATACATGTGCAAGTCTTCAAAGTCTAAAACTAAAGCATAGACAAATAGTCTATTCCCTTTTTCATTTCCATTTCTGGTGGAATAAAAAGGTGAGAATAACAGCAGCAGAAAAAAACAGGAGGAGGAGAACTAACTCAGACCCATAAAGAACAAAAGTAAAGAAAAAAAAGAATCAGTATTATGGCTTAGTTTGTTCCAAATGTTATGCCAGAGTTGTTAGGTTTTTTGAAAATAAATTCTTGCTTTTATATATTTCTGCAGGATAAGGTCTCTGGAGAAGACAAAGACACAGAGCCAGTTCTGTGTAATAGTTTGGAGGGAGAGAGAAGGGATGCAGGAGACTGGGAAACACTGTCTAAATTATGTGCTCAGATTATCAATGCAGGCAGAAGGATGGTTTTCCAAAGAAGGGAACTGAAATGAATGCCATTTGTTATTTATGCTAGGTATGAGATGTTGAAGTACTAACCAGAAGTAGATACCCCCAAACAGTATCTGCCTTCTGCTTCTCTCCTTGCCCCTCCACATGCACTTCTCCTTTCAACACTACAAGGCAATTCTCAATAATGAGATACACAGAAGACTATAGGTCATCCTGCAGCCTCTTTCGCCATAGTTATCTGTTCTCAGAATGGGAGATACTGCTTTGATTAAAGTGCCAAATGATTCTCGCTCACATTACAATGAAATGTGACCACTGCTCACCATGGAATGGGACATTTTTGTCACCTCTCCCCTCTCTTCTCTAATAGCAATATCTATCTGCTGCATGCTAGATAATGTGAATGTCTATTCACATTTCAGTTACAGTGTGATGACTTGTGCTTGACAGATCTCATTATGTCATAGATCATCCAGTCTAAAATTTACATAGGCTTGGATTAAAAACCATTAGGCAGTAGTCTTCCTCTCTACGTGGTTTCAGGTAGGCAAACCCCTCTCCTTATGTCTTTCTATTTTTTAAAATATAATCTAATACCAGAAAATTGCAGAAATGTAACAAAATCCAATCAACATAATCAGGGTTGTCAAAGACTGTGATTGGAAATCATAACCTGGATTTGCACAGCTGGTCTGAAAACAGTGTCTCAGTGTTTTTAGACCTTTAAAGCCAATATTCTTTCTCCTCATGAAATTTCATTATCCCTGAAGTGATGCCCTCCTGTTTTTAAAGCCTGTATTAGTAATTGAATACTGGGATAGACATTGACAAAATGAACATACACCTAATGAAAATCCATAACAGATATTCACATAGTTAGATTTCTTCTCAATTGTCGCCTCACAAAGTTGTTACTTTCCTCCTGTATGGAGGGACATCATGCCAGAGATTTGCAGAGTCCTCTGGGCATAGTCTCCAGAGGGTACTTTTGAACAGTGGAGGCAATCTGTGCCCAGCGAGCAAACTATGTGTATGCTTGTCCTTGCAAAATTGAAACATATGGTAAACAATGGGTGCCTAATTAGAGGCATTCAGGGAAACTTTCATTATGTGACCCAGGTATCTGAGCATGATGATCCAACAGATAACAACAAGCTATTCTCCATCACGTGCTGCTTTTAATATTACCCCACTTAAATAACCTTGGGATGAGAAGCTGACCCATCCCTTGCAAGTTCTGCATCTTTTTTGGACTGCTGTCTCCTTCAGATCAGGGCTTGCCTTCTGCCTGCACCCTCTTTCAAACTGGATTCTGTCCCCTCACACCATTATGATTAGCTTTGTCGTAGAGGTGGTTGGTTTTATAAAACAAACAAATAAGTGATGGGTTTTTTCTGCTTTAAAAGAAAAAAAATACTTAGAGCTACATCTGTCAGTCACCAAAGAAATATTCCTATTGGCTTAAAATCTGACTGTTCACTTCCGTTGTATGCTTATCAGAAAGAGCTGGAGGCTCTGCAGGGAAAGAAAACATTAATCCATTACTGCTTGCCAACTAGCCTTTGTCTGAAAGGGGGGGACTATGAATTTAGTTTTGTTTTCCCAAACTGTGTTTCATGGGACCACATACAAATTCTGCAAAATTAAGCTTATCTTAAATATGTAACCAACATCCTAATTCCATATATGTTCTTATAATATGATCTCGCTGGAGGGATTTCCGTTAACTGTATTTGCAATGCTTTTTCCTTAATACTTCGACCTAAACTCTGCCTGGGTGCCAGTCCATCACTGAGGCAGACCAGAAAGGATTATTATGTAGAAAAAGTCTCCTAGGTTGTATATGTAAACACTCTTTGGATGTATTTGCAGGGATATTGTGGAAAACACAGAACTGGGTAGAGAGACACTGCAAAAATGAGACTGGTTTTAACCATGGTGAACAAATGGCTTAAGTCTGTAGATCAAGTCATTTAGATGGCAAAACCAGACAAGTGTTCAGGCACAAAAGCCTGCCTTCAGGGTTGAAATTGAAACAAACTTCAAGGTAGGTAAAGGTTTGGAAGAGTTGCCCTGAATTACTCATTTTCTGAGGTGATTTGAGATAAAAGCAAGGCTGACACCTGAGGAACAGAGGAGGGTGTCAGCAAAACTAGAGGTGGTAGGGTCATTCCCCTGTGGGACAGAGGGACAGGGAAGCAGTAATCACTTACTGAGACAGGGGGATTGCTGATGGTATGTTCTGTATAATGCCATATGGGATTGATTCTGTAATTTTTAGTATCCAGTGTGGTTATAAATTTTTGTTCTTCAAAGGTATTTTGTAAGTCTTCTGAGAATGACAAGTAAGAAGCTGGCAATGGAGCAGCTGTTACTTGGGAAAGGTTTGCCCATCAGTAAGCAGGAGCTTCTGCCCTTCCCTGGCTGGCTTCAGGAGCTCATTTGGACACATGGTGCTTGATGGCTGTGACAAAGTTTTGATTGAAACTTCTGATGCAGTGGATGATAGATGCTACATGCTAAGTCTGCATGTGTGTAGGACTCAGGGATTTGTTGGCAGTGGGGCTCACTGTGATGGCTGCAGAGATATGTTGGCAAGCGTATGCCAAGGCATGGTGGAGTTTTATTTAATGTGTATTGGTCAGCAATGTCCTGACCTCATCCGTAGATAGCATGTGATGATGACCACTGTCCCAGCTGCACGGTTTTCCCTGGGTTCAAAGGAAGGTGAATTCATCTCTGATACACAGCAACTTCCTAAATTCCTATTGAGAAAGGTGCTTCAGCCTTTTTTCATTCCATTGTTCATAATCTGTGTTAATTTATTCCTTAAACTTACTGGGATTCTGCTGTCCCTCAAGAGACAAAAGAGTGAAGCCAGCTGCTCACAACAATAACAGCCAATATGTGGCTAAGCTTTTCTTGATTTCAGCTGTGCCTCAGCGTGTCAATGTGAAAGCATTCATTGAACTGGTATGTCTCCTTATAAGGTCTTCAGTACCTTTGTGTCACCATACCTGCATTAATGACACCAGGTTAAAGAAGTACCTAAACAAGAATTTGTGCTGCTGATGGTTAATTGTTCTCCAGTTGCAGCAGTTTTTTAGTCAACTTTATTTGGGTCAGAGTAGCCACATATTTCTCCTCTTCTAGGGAACCAGCAGAACTGCTTAATTATTACATTGCTGTACAGATAATAAAGGGATGAAGCTAGGTAGATACCTTGTACTTTTGGAAATCTGTGCACTAATGAGATTTTCTGCATGGGCAATTTTGGAAAAGTTCTGTTTCTGTACTCGGTTTTACAAGCTAGGCAAAACCTTCTCTTGATGTTCCACCAGAGAGTTGATTAAAATGCCTCAATTTGAAAGATTTCCAAGGAAAATGTAAATATACAGAAACATAAGTGTTTATCAAGGGTATCTTCAAGTCCACGGTATACAGCATACAGGTACAAATCTTGAGGGATAGAACCATTTTTTTCCACAAGAGCTGTTTGTATGGTAGCCACCACTGGGCAGTGAATGACCCCGGCTGCGAGCCCCTGCAGTGGCCAGGGCTGTTCTGAAGGTCCATGCTGACCCACACATGGTAAAAATCTGCCCCTCCGTTTCTGACGACTGAATAGACCTTTTAAATAGAAAATCATAAGAGGTCTTCAACAAATAAGCTGGAATAACAGAGGAAGGGTCTTTGTTGTTCATTTTTGGCTCCAGTGTTCCCTGAATCTGTGCATTAGCAGAAGTAACTGGTAAATGTACGAGGGTTGGCTTAGAAAAGAGGAAGGAGAGATAAAGCGTCTCCACATGAGGCACATCAGCTGCGGTCCGTCTGCTCAGAGGCATGCTCAAATTAAGTACCTATGTGGCACTTCTTCCTTGTACATCTCTCAACCAGGGTTAGTCCCTTCCAGGCAAATAGAGTCCGTGATGTTTCTGCTGACAGAGAACAATTTTAGACCCATCTGTTCAAGCAGCAAGAGACTTTTCTTATAACTTTGTAAGTCAGCAAGAATTACTTTAAGTTTTGCTCTTTTTCCCTTCCTTTCCTAGCCCTTTGTGGAGTGTAGGTTTATATTTTGTTTAAAGTTTTCAGTTTTTTCTAGCCTGTCCTCTAGATTGCTCTTTTGTGCTCTTCCATCTCACACACTGATGAATACCTATTCTGGCCATCACATCTTTTTACTGTTCTTTTCTTTTTGTTGCAGAGGGATTGGGTTTCATATTTTGTCTGAAGGTTTGTGTATGTGCTTTTCAGTAACTTCTTTTTTGTCTTTCTGCATTATTTTTGTCTGAGTTTTCCAACAGCTCTTCAAGAAATATCATTAATCTGGACTTGATTCTTTGGCTACTTTACCTAATGATTCCATCATGGGATTGAAACACATTCATTGTGGTATTAGGGTTGGAGGAACTTTTGTTATTGTTTATGGTTTACCTGTTCTTTGGAGAAAACACTTTCATCTTCAGCACCATCATTATAAACACTAACTGGGTTAATGAAAGTGAGAAAAGAAATTGTGTTTGTGCCAACGGTGGGAAAAAAATACGTAATTTCTCCATTAGTCTATCAGGTTAGCTCATGTAAACAACATGATTAAATTTGTCGGCGTGCATCGTGCTATATAAATAATAATGATAATTAAAAAACCATGCAAGGCCCAAAGATAACAAGATTATGTTAGGGAAGAGCTAGGAGGGGGTAGCAATATTGAAATAAGCAAAGATATACTTAATTCATTAGTTCTAGAGATAGCCTGGACATCAGTGACTGGTGGTGCCATTTAGGGGCTGGAAAACGAATGTGGAACCAAAGCTGAATTTCCCACCACCCTCAGTCTCTGTAGTGCTGTGTGTCCAAGGAACATAGTGTCATAGAAAGGAGTAGAACCTTTATCTGTATGGACACTTCTCATGAGGGAAAGCAATTTTAAGGAAGCGAAAGAATTTTAACGAGAAGCAGGCTTCAATTTCAACGTTTCACTAAACAGTTTTCAAAGCTAGTGCTTTCAATGTTGTGTTCATACGAAAAGAAGTAGTAACTTAATTCATTGTCTTAACCCTTTAAATAAGACTGTGGAAGGGAGTTTGTGGTTATGAGATTCCTGCGTGAAACAAAGCTTTTGGCTGCTCTTTGGGAGTTTCCATAAGATGCATTATATGAAGTCTGAGTAGCTCTGATTAACATGTCACTGGTGATTTAGACTACTGTGAAATGGTCGTCATGCATTTCTGTGATCTCTGCTAAAAGCAGAATTCTCCGGATATTGCCCAAGACCTTGCGCGGGAAGAGCATAAATTCCCTTGCTCTTCCAGGCGTGGCTGGACCCACACAAGCCTGGTGCAAGGCGAGCAGCAAGAGCAGTTCCAGACGAGCAGGAGCAGCTCTGCGTGCCTCACGGCCCTGGTGAGCTTCCTTAAATCAAGGGTTCTTGGTTGCCATATGGAGTTTTCCCTGGGCTCTGATAGTTCTGCTGAGTGCATACATAAATTGGAAATAAATTGGAAATGCACAGAATGAACTAATTCACAGGCTACACTAAATTACAGAAATGGTCAGTGCTTTGGCACACGCAGATGAGCAGCTGGTAGATGAGTTCAGCAAAGCTGCCTCGATTTTGGATTTAAAGATAAAGCCGCTGGATCACAAGAAACTCGAAGGTGGGTTTTTTTACCTCCTCTCTGTGTTTACTGATGTCTTCAGTGTGCACAAATGACCACAGGCTCTGAGGTCCTGTCTGAAAGAAACAGTGTTAAATAAATAAAAAGGAAAGAGAGGACCATATGAAATTATGGAAAGGCAGCATTGAAACATTATGGAAATTGGTGGATATTTGCAATAGTATCATTTACTTAATGTTGTGTTGATCTGATAATAGCTGTATTTCCATTATGGAAAAAAACCCCGTAACTTGGTGTTGCTTTATCCTTATTTATTCCCGTGAGACTACCTAGACTGTAAAAAAGCCTAACATGCAAACATGAATGCGTATGATTTAAGGGCACAATGGACCACGAGAAATCCATGAGAGTCTCATGAACTGCTGTAACACCATCTGTGACTGCTCAGTGCTGTTGCCTGTGGAAAAGGAATAAGGCTGTCCCAAAGCTGCAGACTACAGAGCATTACCCAGCCTGCATCAAGGGGAACTGTGACTTTAAAGGTTTAATGTATATGTGCCTTGCCATGGCATTCATGTTCACTCTTACAGTATCTAATGGACCTGCCAAAAAAAGTTCTATTCACACACTTTGGAGTCTTCAGCAATAAAAGATCATATTCCGTCTAAGAAGGAAATTCCCATACAGATGTTGCCTGATGGCTTCTTTGTCTTAAGGATGTTTGCATGAATAATATTATTTATTTAGAAATACAAAAATCTATGGATGCTTGAGGGTTTGCGGTACTGTTCAGTATTGTGATTTTTATCAGAATTCTTCTAAAGCTCAGTAACAAAAGATAGAAGTATCAGATGGACTCTGAAACACTGTAGATTTGGGACTTCACTGCAAGCCCATAGAAGGCTTAAGTCAGTGTACTTCTGTGCTGTGTTGAAGCCTCTTCCTATTAGGGACTGCAATACACTTAAATCTAAATCTTCAAAGATAATTATAAGTCCTATTGAGGAAGTGTTAAACATACAAGTATTGTTAAAGGTCGTGACCTTGATCTTTAATTGTGAACGTAAGGAGATTATTGTGATGGTGTGAGATTAACAGTACTACATCTAGAGTAATTAATTTCAAACTTTAAACACAGTCTGTCTCTCGTGCCTAGGGAGGATGTAAGGCACCGTCTTCCTTTTATGTAGAAAATGGGAAGCATAGGCAGGAACCTTTTGTTCTCACTTTTCAGAGCTGGTCAAGGATTGTTGTGCTCAGCCTGGGAAGGGCAGCATGACCAGAGAGGAGTGAAAAGACTTTCCTGGCGATGCACAGCGCTGGCACAGACACCCCAGCTCCTGACTTAAAACACTTTATTTCTCCCATTTGTCAGTTTGTGCTACTTTGACTGCGTCCTCTATCCAATAATCATGAAAGCTAAACTTACCTCTGTGAAGGCATGTCTATCCCATCCCTGGTTTTGAGGTAGTATTGCTGAAACTCAAAGGAGGGGAAGAGCACCGATAGGTTTGCTGAGTACTGCTGTCAGGTGGCTTCTGGTTTTGCACGCTTTGATTCACAGTTTGGTAGGCAGATTAGCAAATCTCCACGGCAACCCCATGTGCACCATAAAATTGTGAATTATCTTGTTTAGAAGAGGTTCATTAGGAAGATTAATGAGGTATTATTTTTCTCTCATTCAATGTCCTGATACAGAGGGGGCACAGTAATTTTCCCAGCTGTGCACAGCAGCAATTGGTCCTCTCCAGGGTCCCCAGCATCACTGCATTGTGATCAGTTAAACTGCTCAATCTTTGGAAGTGTTATTTGTCAGCTTAATTAGCCCTAAAGGAAGCACTTGTTTTAAAATAAGACAACAGTTTTGTTTTTCCCTGAGAAGGACATAATGTTGTTAGAAGTGGCAACATGGTTAAATAAAAGAGCTTTTAAGCTGAGTTTTATATGAACCCCTAAGAATCCTTTAGTTTTTTTTCCCCACCCCTGAAGTTGCCTGCTTGTCTGTACCCTGTCCCCTGTGAGCTGCCAGCCTCATCAGTGTCAGATTAGTGCAATTATGTGGTTCTGCAATGGGTCAGATACCATCACACAGCAAGGAGAGACAAGTAAGATGTCTTCATCAAGAAGACGGGGTGAGCTGTGAAATAGTCCTGCTGTCTAGCTTTCATTTTCAGCTGGGATATTTCTTTCTTTGGTTTATAGCAGAAGAATTCAGAATTTCTTAGTGCACTGTTCTTCCAGGGTAAAAAGGTCAGAACAAGTCTTGGATAAAGCCACAGAAAGTCATAACTGTGGGTGAGTCTGATATTATGTGTTTGCCACAGACAGATATGACCACAAAAATCAGTTCAGGCTAAAAATAGCTAGAGAGGTTTTAGATAGAATTAAAATATGTGGAAGCTGTGAAAGGGTAGAACCTGGTGAGCATCAATAACCAGATCTGTAGCCCTATTCCCAATCCAAGGATGATAGCTTCAGTAAAATTCCTTCCTTCAGAGAAAATTAGATGTTCTTTTTTTAAAAAAAAGTAGTATCTTAAAAAAAAAAAATTACACCTGAACATTTTATTTCAGTCAAGAAAATGTCTCCTCAGTTTCAGGAGGTGTTCTGTAATTATGATCACTCTTAAATATCTCTTTATTTATTAATATTCATACTATGTGTAATGATGGAGTTTGATTTAGGGGTTTTTTTATGCTGTGCTTAAAAATACCAGGCTTTCAAATGTGTTTACTGGTCTGTGTTTTCTGTCCTAAGCGATTATTTGCAAAGCTAGAACTCTTGTGAATTAATATGCCATTTTCAAATCGCACAAGTTGAGGCTGGTTTTGGTGCGTATAGGAGGGAGAAGGACTAACTATGCATTGGTTCAACAAGGATGCTTTTCAAATGTGAATGACCAGCAGGAGAAAAATCAAATTCCTTAATTTCACTGCTGTATGAACTGCATTCCTTAATTTCAGCGCTGAGCTCTGGAGCATGGCTTTAATCAAGGGGTCTGGCCCTTAGATAGCACGCTTGGATTTTTCTTTCTTTTTTTTTGGTTTTTGTTTGTTTGTTTGTTTAGTGATTGCATTGTTAGTTCCCAGAATGGCTGTAAGAGCAGCAGCGCAGAGCCCGGTGACGGCTGGTCGGAGGCTGTGCGGGCATCGGGCACCACGGAGCCCCGCTCCCTGTGCCGGCGGCTCTGACATACAGGTTCCTTCCAGTGCCCATCGGAGACAGGTACAACGCCGCTGCCGAGGCTCCTGCTCTGCCTACAGGGTGTTACGGGTGGGCTGTGTGCTGCCAATTAATTGCAATTTCAGACAGTTCTTATTATTGCTGTGCTATTAATTACTTTAATGATGCATTCATTTAGATTGAAAATATGATACCAGTGAAGTTTAATTAAAAAAATCAATAACTCATTAACACATTATTGCTACACCTACATGCGTCAACCATATTAATCTGTGTTGGAGAAGCAGTTGTGCTTCAGCTTTGTGTCTGCAGATCTTTTTGTTAGAAGCAATTTGTTGGTAGGATAATCACAAAAGGAGAGTTATTTAGTCACCACTTTATTTCTTTATAGACTATGGACCACAAGTCAGATTGATTCTTCTCTTTGGGCTAGGCAAAGCTGATGAGTACCCCAGGTAGTGTTCATTCTAATTTTATTCAAAGAGAAAATACTGTTTGGATGTTTGTGTATCTGGTTGAAATTCCATCTTTTCACAGTGTCTGGGAAGGATTAAGCCACTGAACTTTTAATTAGCGGCCACAGTTTTGGGACATAGCCCAGGAATTTTATCAGTAAAACAGCACACCTTGCTGTTAGGGATGAGGCATCCCCTGTCCTGCTGTCATACCTCGATACCCGATATCGGCTTCAGTTCGATGTCTGCCTGACTCTGCCCTGGTGCTGAGGGAACAACTGGTGCTTTCATATGCCTGAGACGTATCAGACTGTATAACTGAAGACTTAACATCTTTTTGGGTTTATATATGAATGCCTGTGTGTGTGCGTGTATGCACAAACAGAACTGTTTTGTATTTCTCAGTAGGACAGATGGGAGAAGGAGCAACAGTGAGCTACTGGAAACCATCCAAATGTTTAAATGAGAAGTGAGCTGAAGAAAGAATGTTTCCAAAAATGTATTTGTTCCTTAATGGATAAAATACACTCATTACTGGTGTGTTCCCACACATCAGTTATTATAGTCTTTAATTAAATTATCCCTGACTGATATAAAGTCATAGTCTCTCAGACAGCAACAGAGACTCATGCTGCCCAGCAGAAATCTGGACAACCTGTGGGGAATATTACTGTGCTCTGCAGACCAGTAGGTCCAGTCCCTGACAGACCAGCAACAGAAGTGGACTCAGAAGTTTCTGGTTCCCAATCATCAATCAAGACACCACTGCCTGCTGCTCCAGGCTGAAGAGTACATCCTGACTGATCCAGAAATGGAGCCCAAACTGTGCTCCCGATTTCAGCTACTATTCCAGGAAGAACAGTGTGTAACTCTGGATTTCCACCAGTGAAACAGAAAACAACTGGTTTTCAAGCACCGCAAAGACTCCCATTACATGGGTCTCTGTTGATCTGCATCAATGCTGTGGCTGCCCATACGAACGGCTTGGTAACTGGGACTGTTGGTGTCATGAGGCTACAAATAAAAGGCAGTGGCTTTTCAGGTTGTGAGTTCCTCCTGTTTGGAGGCTGAATTATTGACTGCAAGCTCTTGCCAAATACTATGGGGTTTTTTTAATTATTATTTCAATTTGTTACAGCATAGAGTAACAGCAAACTTGGTCCCATGCTGCACTCCGTGCCCTGAGGGCACCTGCCCAGCCCCCACCTGGGACCCCCACTGCTGCCCATGTCCTCGTGGTCCCACTTCAGCTGGGGGCCATTGATACCTGCCCCAGCAATACTGTAGGATGCTGATCTCCTTGTAGTTAGGAGAAAAAGAGCGGTCAGCTGAGTGGGGAACTACATGTCTGCAGGCATCAAACATCATTGGTTATCCACCTCTGGTCTGGTACATGCGTATTAAGCAACTGATATGAAAACTGGAACTTGTCCAGCACTGTGGGGCTCCAGGACTGAGCAGGGATGAGGTCTCAGCTGGTGCCCGGGCAGTGCTGCTGGCATTGCCATGTGTCTTCCAGAGGACATCGGGGTCTTCCCTATCCATCGCAAACGGCCGACTGGAGAAGGTATGATAAAATTTGGATAAAATTTTAGAAGATATTATCTCAACCAACATGTAAGGTTTCTATTTCTTCTTTTTTCCCCCCTGATATCTGTTTGTGAACTAGCACTGGACTTATAGTAGTTATTGAACTTAGTTTAATCAGTCACCACACAAGCAGCTCTGCTTCTCATGCTACTTAAAGCAGTGTGCTAAACCAACAGGGTCCTCCAATAACCCAGCCAATGCCCGTGACCACAGGCACTGTCACAACCCTTGTCTCCAAAGAATCTCCAGAGGAACATTGTTCTGACATAGGGCTTTCCCAAATTTGATGGGATCCCTGTGGTAAAACAGAAAACTTGCAGTTTTCTGCTCATTTCAGTACAAGTGGAATGGAGATGTGCACACAGCAACAGGAGACAGGGCTGGGCACTAATGGAGCCTTCTACCAGTAAAACCACCAGCTGTGTCTCCAGTCTGTTATTAGTAATTCTGCTAGTAGCTGATTTCTGTACCTGTCCCCTCTCCTTCTTTGTGCTTTGTTCCTGTTTGTTCAGCTGCAGCAGGACATGCTTCTGCTGGTGACTGACCAGCTCTGGTCCCGCTATTGCCGGTGATGCAGGTTACCTCTCCAAATGTCTCCTCCATCCCCTTTGGGCTTTCTTCTAAAGAACCAGAACATCATGGACAAGACATGACACAAGGTATTTGCTGACATACAGTGGGTTTGGGGAGGAAGAGTGTAAGAAGACATTTTTTCCAGCTAATTAATTTTTCTTTTAGGTGATTTTTTTTTTGCTAGTTCATTGGGTTTTTTTTACTTAAGAGAAAGGTACATTCATATCTGCACCAATTAAAACTGGCTTTGTCATTTCACTAGACCCAATTTTCTAGATTCACCATCTAACTACTCAAGCTTAAGATCCAAGGTTCACAAGAGAAACCCTTATAAGTGCACCTTATTGCCAGGCATCAAATCACACACTGAGTTTCTGAAGCTATAACCATGTTAACAATGCTAACAACGATTCATTATTAATAATTATGCTCTAGCCAATGTACAGTGCTTTTCATTTTCATTGTGCTGTGCATACATTAACTAATAAATCTCCACAATATCCCAGTGAGAGTGGTAAATGCTGTTATTCTCTTTTATGGATGGCAAAATGAGATACAGAGAGGTTAATAGCAAGTCTAATTGGACAATAATTACCCACTTACCACACTGAAAATTAAGAAATAATCCTCCTATTGTCATTACATCAGCAGAACAAGGAGAGAGCAGTGTTCATATCCTCCCCATCCCACCATTTATCCAAACAGCTTACATGCAAATGAAAGCAAAGGGAGTGCAAGAGCAGATAAATAAATTGTTCTTTTTTTGTTTAACATCTATTTTCTATCACTGAGTCCCTTCAGGATAGAAAAGAATTATTAAATTTCATCTGAAATCTGTTAGGAGATGATTTAAGACAAAGTCAAGCTCCATTTGTAAAACATCTTTTGGAAAAGAAATGGAAGAAATGGGATTTAATTACATGCTATGGACTGGTTTCACTTAATTTTTCTGAGGAGACAAAAATGTGTAGTAAAAAATTTTCCAACTTAAGACAGTGGGAAAGCCAAGAAATCCAGAATTCTCCTGTGACAGGTATGGTCATTGCTATGTCTGCTTGTAGGGGCTATCCTTATCCCTCCTCACCCTCCTCATCCCTCCTAGCCCCATGCTGCCAGCATTTTAACACAGTTTTTAGATCAGATACCTAGCACTTGTACTTTGATTTGCAGCCCTCCGCTTGTCGGCTGATATGTTTCGTGGTACCTCGTTTGAGCATTGTGCCTGCGTGTGTGCCGTAGATGTGCAGTGAGCCGGTTACCACTCCTTCCTCTCCAAGGGTAAGTATCAACATAATTGTTTTAAACCATGAATAGGTGACATGAGCCTTTGGGACTTCTCAAGTCCTGTTGTCCACATTTAAAACCAGATGTAGAAGTGTGAAAACCAGCAAGGAAATGGGCTGTGTTTTACCAGAAAGCACCTGCCAGCTGCAGCCGTCTTCAACAGCCGTGCTGAGATTGTCAGGTCGGACATATTAAAGGGATATTACACACTCTGACAGGTAGCTCCAGGTTTTCACTCTTATCTGAGGCCCCAAATGGGTGACAGTAACATCCAAAACCGCAATGCAGAACATGAATGCCATATTAATGATGAATCTGCCCACCCCAGAGCAGAGGCTGCTGGGGTGGGTCTTTATGATAGCATCTCCACCAGGCTATGTCCTCAGTGCTTGGTGCGTTGGTTCCATGTGGATAAGGAGATAAATGCACCTCCAGACATCACCTTTCCTCTGTAAACCTTTATCCCCCATTAAAATTGGCGTGGGGGAGGACGGGAGTACTCTTGCATTAACCAAATTGATTTTCCTATTTGTTAACCTTAGAATTTACAGATTTCCTTTCCAACATTTCAAAATTCTCCAAACATCACTACCAAATAATAGACCCACAGCTCACTTGAAAGAAAGGGAAAAAAATGTCTACCAAATATCTGGGACCCAATTCCTAACTTGCATAGACTGTATTAACCGGCTTTTATTTTCTTCTTGCTTACATGAGCACAAGCCAAGAGCTGCTCCAGGGGTGTTAGTGTAATGATGTCAGTATTAACATTCCCCCCAAAACCCCAGATTCAGTGAAGACAGCCCTGACTACAACAACAGTTTTGTTTTCCCTGAGATGTGATAATGTTCCCTAAGCATTTTGTCCCCAAAAGAGCTGGCTGTAAGTTTTGGGGAACTGTGGCACTCCGGCTCTGTGACTCCCTGGGAGAGAAACCCGCTGCCCTTCTCCAGGCCTGTTTCTGTCCGCGCACGGCTCAGGAGCTCGAGGCCTGCAGGATCAGTGCAGCTCCCCCGGGAAAGCACTGCTGCTCTGCAGCCCCTGCCCCCCAGCACCCATGAGCAGAGCAAAGGGCTGAAGGTTTGCCTTCTGGTGCGTACGGGAACTCTTCAGGAGACTAAAGGGATGCTGGAGACACTGTTTTTGTCTTGCCTGGATGCAGAGGGTGGCCCAAAAGAGCGATACTGTCTGCTTAAAAACATCCTGAGCTGACAAGCAGACAGCTCGTTGGACCTTCTTCTGTCTCTACATATCTCTTAGAAAAATGGTGGGTCTCTGTAATTTATCTTCACCTTCCCTCATTTAAAGGGAAGTTGCTAAACCAGTTACTGTAGCCTTCAAGCAAGTTTACAGCTGCCATGTTATGTGGATTTCAGTTGAATCAAGACAAAAAATAACTGCTCAGAGTCAAAAGACGCTGAGTGAGGGCTCAGCAAATATAGTTGCCTCATGATGAACTGTCAGTCCTGGGCACTGCTGGAATTATGAATTTCCAAGATTTTGATGGTACTGAATTTTGCCAGTAGAATGAATCTTTAAGATTTTGATAGTACTGAACTTTATCAATAGGATAATAATACATTACTCTAGGTGATAGAGCATGATAATCTATGGTTTTGTATTTGCATAGTTCCACTAATTTTACTGGAGCACATGATATTTTGTCCCAAAACTGATGGTGACTTGGTGATGAGACTATGAGGAGTAGCGACTAGTGCTATACACGTGAAAATGATGGCTAGAAGCTTACTTCTGTAATAGTTTCAGAATAAATTACCAGAAAATATAAAAGCTTTGTCTCCTTTCCAAAGGAGAGCTATTTTTACCTGTAACAACTAAGTTTTGTTTTAAGACTTTTTAAATTACTTTAATTGGGGAAAAAAAAAAAAAAAAGGTGGAAAGGATACTTCTTCTCTTCTTAAATTCACTCCTGTGAGAGCCAGACCCTGCTCCTTGGGGAAGGGGCTGAAGTGGCCAGCACCTGGGAGGGCGATGTGAGCGTGTGGGATGGCTGAGAGGGGGACAGAGAAAAGATCAGTTTGTTTATGGGCTTACAAAAGGAGATGTCCCCATATGCACCTGCACCATTTAATGCAGGTGGCTGCTGGACTGAGGTAGCTCGTGAGGAACCAGAGTACTTGATCCAGAGGTGGATAATTTCTCCCACGTCACTGGGAGGTGACTGGAAAATGCCTTGAAAAATTGTGAAATTGTAACTTTGGATTCTCCTTTGTCTTTGCATCTCAACCTGTGATTTTGGATTACGCGTAATAGTTTTGTGCCAATTTCCCTGTAAATCCAGATCCCAGCAGTGCTTTCAGAAGAAAGGGAAGATAGCAGTGGGCAGGGCTGGTGCCTTTGTACAGCTCCTAGCACAGCAAGGCTGTCTTCTTACTTCAGGTTTCAGGGCACTTCTTTAATACCCTTGTTAAATGTAATAATAAAAATACCTGCGAGTTGGACCACTGTTTCAAACACCATTCCAGTCACCCTATATGTAACAGCACTTCATCATTCTCACATATGCTGGGGTTTTTTAGCTTTTATTTTCCCTTCTACTCTCATCAGAGTGTCTGCCAACTGTTCCTTTAATGGAGATTTTAGGAAGTCTAAAATTCACAACACTTGCTTGTCATTAGTCCATTGTGAAGCATAACAACTCGCGATTTTTGCAAAAAGCTTCATACTGACCTCCGATTTAATATCCTGGATATTAGGGAAGCGAAGCAAGTTTTCTATAAAGCCAGTTCCTCAGCAGACATCAGTGCCATTAGGGCACTTAGGGCAATTAGGGCAGGTTCTGCTTTCAGTAATATTGCTCAATTTAGAAATACCTTCCAGGTTTAGGTGGTGCATATCCATGTGGGCCTAGGGATGTATCCTTAAAAATTGTGGTTTACATAATGAAATATAATAGTGCTTCAACCAGTTGCCAGAATATGCCCTTAAAATTGTTCTGCTCCTGTGAGTTCTTACACAAACAGCAGCCTGCTGCAAACATCTGGGGCCATGGGGTTGTCTGAATACAACCTGGGGACCATGTTTCTTTAAAGGAAGTTTTTCTTTTCTGTGGTTTGAGTTTGCACTGATGGAGAAACGATGTCACTTAGTGGGTTTAGTGTGTTTAAAAATAATAAATGCTCAACAAAAACAAATGATAGAAGTGTTTTTTAAAATGGATTAGCTGATGGCCAAAGACCTAGCAGAGCTGACAGAAAATGTTGATTATGTTGGTTCTAACTGGCACTTCCTTTTTGTGGACATTCAGGCCATTGAGTTTAAACTCTGACTTGTTTCTTTCTGTCTTTTTATTAATTGCTTTCTGTTTGACATGCAGGAATATCACCGTGGCTTCCATGTTAAAATGATTCACATTTCGTTTACTGCATGTTCCCATATGTCTGTATATATATATGCAATACATGCGAGTATGCCAGTTCACACACACACTGATGTTTAACCAATAAGTAGAAGGCTATATATAACAGTGTTAATTATCTAGATCTGAGCAGTGAAATTGAATATAAATTGAATTAAATTGCTTTACTCCTTTCCACACAAGAAGAGAAAAGCTGGACGAAACAGAATAGTTCGCACAGTTGCACCTATGCTCATATAAGAGCATGCTTGCTCTATGGTTGGTTTTCAGTGGTAGTAATCTGTTAATTCTTTTTTTTTTAATGTTTGCTCTTTCTTCTATCAAGTAAATAAGACCATTATACCAATGACAGTATAATTTAATATTCTGAATGTTAGGTTTCCAGTGACTCGATTCAGAACAAAATTTTTTCTTCTTTTGATATATGCTGGAACTCAAATTTCAGTGTTATGAATGAAAGAAAATCATAAGATATAGTGAAGAAAATGTTTTATTTCATTTTGGGTTAGCATTTGAATTTAAGTCTTCTTTTTGTTTCCAGTTTTTAAACCAAAATACCTATTTTGAAGATGGCACTTAAAAATCTATTTGTAAAGAAAAGGACTGATTTAAGTTTCCCTTGGGAAATGAGAAATTCAGCTTGAATTTTTATTTCGGTGAGTGAGTGTAGGGACTTCTGCACTTAACAAATGTGAGCCAGGTCCAGCCTCCGCAGAGGGGAAAGCACTCCAGTAAATTGTTTAGTCATTTGGAGGTGATGTGACAGCAAAACAGTCTTAATGATTTTCTTCAGTGACTCCACTTAATCCATAATGGAATAGATTGGAGGAACCTGATCTCGGGCACATCTGGCTATTTAATGGACTGCAGCTGAATGACAGGGCTTGCGTCTTCCGCTGGGGTTCACCTCTCAAGCACTGCTGGAGCATGGGAGCTGGGGATGTGGGAGCACGGGCAGCAGCTCCCGGTGCTGCTCCTGCCCCTCAAAGGTGGGGGCGATGTCCTTCTACCCCCTTCAGGGGAAGGACTGGACGTGGTCCAGCCCCGCTGTGGTCAGGGTCCATGGTTTGGGCCTTCCACTGAGCGTGTGCTATCCACTGGTGTAGACACTTTTGAGTGTTGAGGCAGTACTCTACTTAAAAAAAAAAAAAAGACCTTTTAAAGAGTTCTACCAGGCCAAATTGTCAAAACCACCTTTGTCAAAAACATAGAATCATAGAATGGTTTGGGGTAGAAGGGGCCTTAAAGATAATAAAATTCCACCCCCCCTGCCATGGGCAGGGACACTTTCCACCAGACCAGGTTGCTCAAAGCCCCATCCAATCTTGAACACTGCCACGGATGGGGCATCCACAGCCTCTCTGGGCAACCTGGTCCAGTGTCTCACCACCCTCACAGTAAAGAATTTCTTCCTTACATCTAATCTAAATCTACCCTCTTTCAGTTTAAAGCCATTACCCCTTGTCCTTCATGTAAAGTAAGAGTTAATAATCAGTGATTATAAAAATTCAGGCAATAGTATTGTAGAGGTTTTTAAAACTTTATCTCTGAATTAATTTGAAAATGTGGGTCAAGTCCTAAAACCTCTTTTTAAACTCTAAAAGCTTTCTAAAAGTTTTACCTGAAGATACTGCTCTGTCAGACTCCCAGAATGGACAGGAATAGTTGCATGCAGGTAGAAATAAATGGCTGCCTATGCAACTTAGATTTCTAGTATAGATAGCACTTACAAAACTGAAGCACCAGGATAACATTGCCTAAATAGTCCTATTTCTGTAGGTGTTTCTTGATCAGTACCACATAATGTATTGTGGAACAGAACTTATGAAATTCAAAAAAACACAATAGTATTTTCCAGAGTTTTTTTCAAAACTCTATAATGTCCACTATAAAATTGTCATCTTTAGTTGTGAATTCTGTAGCACAAATGTAACTTTTGATTAAATTCTATAGAGACGATCAATAAATCTGCAAAAATCTATTATTTGCAATTAAATTCTTTAGAACTGTTCCGTAAGTACACAAATTGTGAGCTCAGAAAGGAGGTCAGCCTTTTGATGCATCAGTTTTTTATGTGAATGCTCTTCCTAATAAAAAATTATGGCAAACAAAAATAGATTTTCTGTCATGGGTGGAATTGTTCTTTTTCTTAATGCACTCCAAATATTTCTGTAAAGCATCATCTGCTCTTTAAATACATATTATAGAACATCAATGAAAGCCGATACCTTTTGTCAATGAGTAAAATATTAAAACTAATGATCTGACCTGTTTCTTATTTAGCTATTGATTCTGCCTCTCTCTTGTTTCGTTTTCCTGAAAAAACACAGTTAGGGATTTGGTTTTAGAATCAGATAGAACAGCCTACATTGGAAGGGACCTCGAAAGATCGTCTGGTTCAAGTTCAACCTTTTGTGGGAAAGGGAGCCCAGGTGGGATTATCTAGTGCCCTGTCCAGTCGCGTCTTGAAAACCTTCAGCGATGGGGACTCCACCGCGTCCCTGGGGAGGTTGTTCCAGCAACTGATTGCTCTCACAGCAAAAAAAATTCTTACTTAAATTGAGATGAAATTTCTCCCAGTGCAACTTGTACCCATTGCCCCTTGTCTTGTCCATGTGGCCACCTGGTTTTCTTTTCTAAAAACAAAGTGGCAGGGGATGAAACGTTTAAAAGCCGTTTCAGCTATCTCTTCTTGATCCAAGTAATTATTCTGGCTGTTTTTCTGAGCCAAAAGCTAACAACAGAGTTTATTCTGGTCAGCTGTAAACAAAGCAGTGTGCTTCTATTTACCAAATTACTTTGCTTTTATCTGAAGGTCAGGATGAAAAAGACTGACTGAGAACCTGAGATAAGTGGGAACTATCGCCAGTGCCCAGTGCTTCCCAGTACCCTGCCTAATACCCTGGCAGCTGCTCCAGCTTTCCTTCATGGACCTTCTTCCTTCTTCATGGTGTGCTAGAAGATGCACTTTTTGTTCAAATTGGATTTCTGATGACTATGTTACTTCAGGCAAAGGTAATCTAGCTGTAGTTTTACATGTGCTGAGGCTGCGTGCCTGGGGAGTGTGGCTCCTGCACACGGGGGTGGCTGGCTGTGCTTTTGTGGCCCCACGCTGAGACACACTCTCTGTCCTCTCATGTTGGCGTTTGAACACCTTACGCACACCCATCCCGTGGGATAAGGCTTGAGTCAGTGGATGGGAGCGTTGCACAAGCCTGAAGGTACCAGGCACGGGAGTGGGACGGGGCGTGGGCAGTGGGGAGCCGTGGGGAGCACCTCCGCCACCACCGTGCCACCCTATGGCTGTGGTGGGCTCTGCCCCCCCACTCTGCGGTCAGAGGGGTTTTGTTCGATGGTTTTTCCCATTCTGATGGGTGAATTTATTCTTAAATTGGCTTATGTGAATCAGTTTGTTCAATATGGTGCTGGAAAGGTGAGGGCTTCTGCTTATTTTATTTACATTGATGTTGGTTTTTGTGGGAAAATAGTGGTGTATAGATTTTAATTAAGACTTGGAAAGAGCCTCTCAAAGATATAACTAAGATTGGATGGAAAAATTCATTTTTGTATGAGTCTGAACTGCTTGTTTCTGTAATTCAGATGATTAAAAATTGAACTGGAGATTGAAGATACTAGATTAAAAAAACAATAGAGTACTTTAAGTTATATTTAGTGCTGTTGCAAATAAATTAAATAAGTGGCTGGCACAGGAGTGAAAGGAAGAGAAGCAATGTTGCACCTTCAGTCCTGCTTTCCGAAGGCTGACCTGTACATTTCAACATTAAATGGCTTAACCTGATGCACGGTTTGAAATGTTTCTGAATTACAATCAGTGCTGCTCGGGGAACCCAACGTTCCTATGGTAATAAGCTCTTACCTGTTGCCCTCAATTATTCTTAGGTTACTGAGCACAGTTCAACAGCCTGAAAATGGAGTCAGGTGCGAAGTGGGAGGGGGAAAACCCCAAAGTCCACAAAGGACAAAAAGAAGTTTAAATGGTTTAAATGGGCTGAGTGGCACCACGGGCAGTGTGTCTCTGGTCACCAGTGCCGCTGCTGGTGCTGCCCCAGGACACAAAGGACATTCTCACTGCAGAAACGAGGATGGCAATCTTCCACAATTCTTATAGAGACAGCTTTGCAAAGGAATGCCCTCTGTGCCTCAGGGAAGGTGCGTGAGCCTTCTGAAGGCAGTGCTGGGAAAAACAGACTTGTAAACATCTGACAAAAACGTGCCTTTCTAATGAGTATTGAAATACACCCTTCCCACAATTTGGGCGTATTAGTTCTGGCACTGGTTCAAGCCTGTCTCTTGTGGAGTGATTGATTTCTCTGTTTCTGTTCTCTCCTGCCAGTTCCTGGGAACATGATTGAGTTAAATCTGGAGAACCTTAAGAGTGCAGTGAATTTTTCAGGGAGTGGAATTGAGGGTATTTGGGTGGAGGCAGGGCAGGGCAGTATCTCAAGCTGTGCATTTGGCCAAGTCCTGCAGAACAAAGTAATCTTGAAAATGTGTTTTCATCTGCTCATTTGAAAGGGGCTGGGTTGGGGACGTCGGGGTATGAGAGAGGGGATTATTGACCCAAGGGGCATTTATGCAGGGGTATCTCCATGCTATAAAACATCAATGCTTGGTGGCTGGTCATCAGTTGGGTCTCCATTGGCATCAGTTGGTTCCCGCCACTGAACTTCAGAAACCCATTTTCTGTATTTGTGAAAGAAGGCGGTGTAGAGCAAGTCTGCTGTGTCTGGCAGGGTATTTTCATATCCTTAAACTGGATTTTACTGTACATAACTGTGTGTATTTCTTGCTCATTCTTTCCTCCTTAGACCATTGTGCTCAGGTGGACCAGCAGACAGCTGCTGAATGCTGGGCAGAAAAGATGAAGATCTGATGCTGAGGATAAACAAAGATCAAGATGCACAGGTGACACAGTTACGTGTCAATTGGCATTTACCACATAGTTTCAGTATTTCAGTTACAGAATTTAAAATTTAAATCAGTCACTGTTGTAATAAGTACAATATCACAAAAGAAGGAAGCAAGGACAAGTTTCAATAGGCAGTATTTCTTCTATTGTGCCAAGAATCTAAATGTAAAAAGCAGGTGCTGCAGCAGCGGCTGTGCAAGGAGGATGAGTGCAGTTGGCAAAGCACAAAATTCCTCAGAAGCAGAAAAGAATCACAAGCATCCAAAATGCCACCGGGGAAAGCTGGAAAAGCACTGTTTTCTTTCAGATCAAGACAATTTTACCAGCATTTTTCAAACAACTCATATGCTAGATATTTGTTCATCCTTGTTTCTCTCGGAGAAGGACAAGCTGCCACCCAGCCCTATCTGCTCTGGGGCAGGGAGCATTATCTTGCTTTGCAGCCTGCATGGCATTTTCCGGGAGCAGACAAATTAAAGAATGTTAGTGACTCTCTGTTATTTACATATGTAATGTTTTTGTTTCCTCTATGAATTCTTTGTCCCAAGATTTAACCATCTCGGTAAGTGCGGATGATGGCTGTTGGCTGACATTGGTGTCCAGAGCCCTAACTGACTGCTAGGAAGTACAAGAAATAACTAAATGGTCAGTAATTCAGCATAAAAACATTTCCTCATGGGCAACATGCAAATGAGTTCTTAAGCTTAAAGCATTTGGAAAAACTGCACTAAACTGTGTTAAAATAATGGTTATCTCACAAAAGAGTTATTAGCAATCCTTTTTTTGTTTATTTTACTGGAAGTTGTATTCTTTTATAAACTGGCATTGTTTTTATACCTCACAAGAATTATAAAACTTAATGTTTTTTAGTTAGTTTTCATTATTATTTGGGTCAAGTCTTTCAGTCAAGCAAAACTGTTGTGAAGCACAGGATGTGATTTTTAATTAACCATTTTCTTCCTAGGACAGACAGTGCCTCAGATCGCAGCAGTCTGCCAGTACCTGTCCCCAGGAGCTCTCTGCCGTCCTGGACTTTCTCCAGAAGCATGGAAACAAGTTCAGCCAGACATTACTGAGAAGCAGTCCAGAAATATTCTGTGGACAGAAGGGATAAGGGCAAGGTTACTGTTTGGGGGGGTTGGACTATTTCCCATCTGCTGTCAAGTAAACCATCTCCTAACCTTGCAGAAACTTCTACGTCTCCGGCAGAAATAGTGTGTAAAGTGAAGGAGTTATGTACAGTTTAGCAGGAAACTGTATGGTGCATAGAAGGAAAATAGCTCTTGATTTTATAGACAGATTTAATTGATCTCTTTAGCTAATCTCTTTTATTTCATATCTACCTGCTGACTGTTTTAGCCTGTTTTTTTAATGAAGGCTTGAGCATTGGGTAAGATCTTTAACAGATATGACTAAGGAAATGCACAAAATTAAGATGACTACCTAACGCTGCACTGTTCAGCAGACAAAGCAGGAGAGAGAATAAATGTTAAATGCAATTTAATATACAACAAATTTTCAGTATATGGCATCGCAGTACATCAAGAAATTTTGCTTGCTTCTGGCCAGGAAAATGTCCTATTCATATTGCTTGGAAAAAATAATTACACTGCTCATGCTTATTTACACATTCACAGCTTGCTAGAAAAAAGCTGATTTTCCGCCACGCACTTACACAGTTCTTTGAAGAATTCCTGCTATTTCGGTATCAGCAATACTGTACCTGTTGGGGGCTCTCGTAACCATGCAAGAGCACAACCTGAATGACGCAAGACCAAAATATTTCTCCTTTCCAGACACATCCAATGACCACCTATATGAATGAGAAAAAATTAAACACATGAACACTTGAATCAAGATCCTTTTTCTTCTTCTCTTGCAAACGAGGTTGTAGAAGAAAGGATTTTTTGGTTTGGGGCATGCTTGCCAGCCGGTTGCAGCCCAGTTTCCTGGACAGACGCGAGGCTGGCGCGGTGCCCTTGGGTGCTGAGCGCTGTGCCGCCCACGCCTCCCTCCATCTGCCAGCCAGCCCACCCACTCACCCAGCAGCCCGCTTGCCCAGCAGCCCGCTTGCCCAGCAGCCCACTCGGTGAGTAACTGTGGAGCAGGGAAGACTGAACACAGCTTTTAAACCTTCAGCGCGAGTTCCACAACCACGTGGCCACAGGCAGGATGCTCTCTGCAGCGCTGCGAAGAAGGACAAGGGAGCCTGTCAGCATCGCTTCTCCTCTGGGAAAGATTCGGATTAAACAAGTTGAGTGAGTTGAAGATGTTCCTGAAAACAGCTCCCTAAGTCACGGGCAGAATCCTGACCAAGGCAGAAAACTTTCACATACTGCCCTGTGAAGACTGCCCTGAAAAACATCCAAGTAAGGATATGCAAATCCAAATTTATCCCTCCCTCATTTTAAAATAATTTAAGAAACCTCAAAAAAATTAAATTTCTGTTAATCCTGGATGAAAGGAAAGACTGCAGATGAAAGTTTCCCCAGATCAGTTTATTCTCCCAGGGAAAAGCAGAAAAAGAAGAATTTTTCCTGTGCAAGTGGAGCTATTCTTTCTTACTTCAACGTAAAAACAAATAAAGCATTTGGAATTACAGTGAAACCTTATAAAGAGCTCAGTTAAATCTTCTAAAAAATTTCTAAGAGTTTCAAAAAAATAAAAATCCTTGCTGACTAAAGAGAATAGATCAGAACATTTGGGGGTTTAAAAAGAGTGTATCATATGTTGGGGAAGCCAGATGATAGTTTCATCACACTACAGGTATAGGAATGTTTTATCTGTAAGAATATATCAATGGTCCAATAAAAAAACCTCATCTATATGTGTAGAGTATGTATTCCCAAAGCATCTGCAAATACCCAGGCTGTACCTCCATGTCTGCAGACTAGCAATAAAGAGGTAGTTATAAAGTTGTATAAATTTAAAAGGCTTTTATAAAGACAGATTAGGATTGAAATAGGAAGGAAAAAGACCATCATGATTAATATAAAATCAGTGGAAGATAATAGCCCCAGGATCGCAAAAACGCTGGTCTGGGACACAAAACAGGAGGTGGGGTAAGGCAATTCAAACATCATCTCTTGCAGAAGTTAGAAGCACAGTGGGATGTGGGAATTTCCCCTTCAGTGGAAAAATCGATAAGAAGAGCCAGGAGGAAGGGAATTATTGGATTACAGCATCAAAAGCGTTTAAATTTTCCATTCTCAGGTAGCCTGTCTGTATTTGATGGATTTCTAGTGAGTGTGTCTCCTTAGCTTCTGCGGCATTGATATTTTCATTTCTCTAGTCTTCAGGGTTGTTTTCCAGGTGATCTGAAAGAAAACAGCAATGACAATTAATACGTAGTTTATCTATAACATTTGTCATGGCTAGCATTCAGAGCAATTATGAAGTTACACCATTTCTGCAAGAAGGGCAACTGAAGTGGATGCTGAAAGACAAGGATCAGAGACAGGACCCAGCCTGGGCTCAAGCCCAGTTTGGTTTCTGTTCTCTCCAAGGAGTTATTGAGAAACGCCCTTGTAATAGGTCTGCAAATAATGTCAACGCACCAGCTCTTCCCATCCCCTGCTCAAGAGCCGGTAAGTGCTGCTTTGGAGTTGACGGATCCCTTAGTATTTCACAGGGGTGTTTAGGCACCCGATCCCGTTTCCTTCATCGGGTAAGTTTGGTGTGTCCTTCCTGACCTACGGGCGAGTGCCATCACTTGTGTGTTCATCTCGCCTTGAGAGTTGCCTTGCTCATTAAAGGCGTCTCTTTGTTACGGCTGCACGTGAGCTCCCGGAGGTGACTGCGGGTTGTTCAGCCCCGTGGGTGCAACCTTCAACCCGCCCGGGCCAGCCTACAGCTGGGCGAGAGCTGCTGGAGCCGACGGGCATTGGGAGACACGCCAGCCCAATTAAAGCCATCTTGGCACATCTGCAGCACGCTTCTGGGCTGGGGCATGGTATCTGTAGCGAGGGAAATAATTTTCTTTTACCTTTTAAGCAAACAGGTCTCAGTTATTGCCATCTTAACCTGGCAGCAATTGTTCTGACTGGCAGTCACCTCGCAGGTTTGCAAATGCATCTTGAGGTTTCTTGTTGAAGTGAGTGATTTTGTAGTTCGTGCTTTTCCCTGTATCTCGCTTACCTGACCTTATGCTGACATACGCGTAAAGCCTGTGCTTCCGAGTCTCGGCCAAAACCAGAGCCCGTCTTTCAAAAGCTTCAGGAGAAATCTCTGTTGCAGTTGTTTTGCATTTCTGCACGACTCTGTCCTTACCAGTCAGGGGTTGTACTTAATTCTGCAGTCCCAGGCTCTGGTTGGCTTGGAAGAAGACGAAGATGAGCCGCCTTTCAGATCTCCTCCTAACTCTGCTTCTAGTAATAGGGGGCTTTATGGTACGTGCCTTTTTACAAACATACAATAATATTGTACGTGCCTTTTTACAAACATACAATAATGTTGTGACCAACACTCTCTGAAGGCTTTCTGAATTTCAATGCTGCTGGCTGGTTGTCCTAAAACCTGTTTTCCTTTCTACCAAGGCAGGGTTGTGATGAAAACCTTTCTTTTGGGTTTGGCAGCCATGCTCTGGTGAGTTCAGCGCTCTGCTGGCTGCACTGAATTTCTTCTCCTGTAAGGGTCAAACAAGCCTTTTCAGTGAACATGTAAATTTTCAAAGCAGCAATAAGAATCAAAGCTTCTGCTCTAGTTTTGCATTTCTAGAACATGATTTATCATCTATTTCACATATCTAGGGAAAAACATTGATTTCCAATTAAAAAAATTAATTCTCCAGAACACAGCAAAACCAAAGGATTTTACAAGGTACGTGTATTGGAAGGGAATATCGGTGCTGAGGGAAGGGTTGGGATAGCACCTATCAAACAGAAAACTTGTTCTCGTGTATGTACCCAGTAGTTATGTATCATCTTCCATTCATTTTCCACGTTCATTTTCACTGCAAAGTTCACAAAGCAGCATGTAGATCTTATGCATGTCCTTTAATGTCAGCAAGAATTCTTAAATCCTAGGTGCCACGTAGGAAAATGTGGATCGGTGGCAGGCTAACCAGCAATGGCGTGTGCAGGGCTGAGCGTACGGATTTGCAGGCATGTTTCTTGTTAGTGACTCGATTAACTGAAGCCACCCGCTGAGAAGGGGTGAGCTGCTGGCACAAGGCAAGAGAGATGGTCTTTTCCAATGAAAAGTCACAAAAACCTTCAATGAAGCTTCATGATGACAAAACAGTGGCCCTCCTCCCTTTTTTCCCATGCTAAGTTTAATGCAGCTTTTCACATTTCACACAAGGATATTAAGAAACAAATTAGCCTAGAAACTTCAATTAGTTGTAATCCCAATGAGGTCCCTGGGAAGGGATAACCAAGCACGCAGACTTCTTAACATTTCCCCAGCCAGGCCAACTGGCAGGATGGTGCTCTCCAGAAAATTAATCTAATCAGTTGCCCGGAGAAAATTGCCCAAGACGACTTTCTCAGTGTTTACAGGAACTTCTGCCAGGTGTTAATGCTATTTGTGTGGTGTAGGTGAGTGGAAAGCTATAAATCATACGAATAACATAGGGGTTTTATATTGCCCTGCTAGAGATCTTACACGCCTTCTAGACAAAGCTTCAGCAGCTATGTCGCTATTTCAGACAATCAATGCTAAGGCAGGACTTTGGCATTTTGCTGCACAATTGATCCGTGTGCCCTGGAGATTTTCAGTCTCTCTCCAAAGTTTCTTATGCGAGACTATTTAAGATCATAAGCCAACCTAATGGGCTTTGGCATATTTTATGTATCAGTTCTCTTGTTCCAAACAGGGTGGAGCTAGACAAAATTACAAATTATCGTGTGCATTTGGCTTTTATAACAGAAGATCATGCATACACAGCTTAGGACCATAATAAAATAATTTTAATAAAATACAATCCCCTCTCTTGGAGCCCGTTTCCAGACACGCCTCCAGTGCACCAAACCCTGTGGGATGAGGACACCTGGGACTACCTTTGGCTGTGACAGCAGTGCTCACCTTTCAAGATGTCATGCACATGGAAGTGGAGAGGAGTGCTGTGAGCGTAATGGAGCTGATGAGGTTTACTCATGGACTTTACTGTTTGTGAGTTTTGCTGGCAATTACTGGAGCGAGATAGAAGTGTTCCAGCAAGAGAGGAGCAGGAGGAAAAAAAACCCCAAACAACCTCTAAATATGCAGAGGATTGTCTTAGTTTTACAGATACACATAGCTTCGATCAAAATACCACCTGCACACCCTGGCTGGTACCCTGGATTATACAGTTTCCCTCAGCTTACAGGATGCATAAAATATATGTTTAATGAAGCAGTCACTGGTTTGTGGATCCAGGCAGCTTAAGAGGTGGAGTATAGGATATATATATATATATATATGCCCAATGCCTGTTCACAACAGATTATTTGAGAGCAAAAGAGGAAAAGGGATCCATTTCATCATAGTAACTACCGTTAATTTTAATGACTTAGTAGGTGCAGTCCCAAAGTGTTCAAAATAAGTTCAGATGCTATCTGGAGTCGTTCAGGGACATGCAGGTCCTTGTAGCATATTTAGCAAAGCTGGGCAAGCTAAGTAAAGGCAAATCATTTAGCAGCGTAAGCCAAGGTTCTTAACCTCCAGATCGAGATGCAAAGAGGAGGTGCCAGGGGCTCCGCGGCAGTGCAGGAGGAGGCTGAGCCGTGGCCACAGCCAGGCAGAGGTGACTGTGGAGCGGGATAACAGCCACCAAATATTGCTGTGACACGGAACTCGGTCAAGTCTTTTTCCAAACCGCTTGTCTGAAGTTAGCTCGGGTACGCGCTCACTGGTTGATGTTCAGGTGCTGAATTGAGAAGCTGTGGGCCGTATCACCGTTAGGGGCGCCTGCATCTCTGAATTGACTGCACAGGGATCAGAGGATGGCTGCACTGGGATGTCCTAGGCAGGATGAGGCCAGGCGGGAGTCCGTCTCTGCGACTCAGTGTCTGGCTGGGCTCCTCACACACGGGCAGGTGATAACTGCAGGCAGCTCGGCTCTGTCCTCTCTCTGCAGCCCTTTCCATGTAGTTTGGGATCCCGGGATGCCTCCAAAATTGGAGAATATTTCATATAAATGTGCATCCTTCATCTTCAGAGCTCCTCTTGAGAAAGCCCCGTGCTGGGATCCCAGGGGCAGCGTGAGGCAGGGAGAAGCAGGCGAGGACACGTTATCCTCCTGCCCAGAGCTCTGCCCGTCTGTCCTCCAGCACCCACGTCTGCTTGTGACAGGGATGGACGACACATTCAGGAAACGCTTTGGTTCAATTTGAATTTATATTTTCTGTAATCGTTAACAACAATTTCTAATCAGAATGATATCTGCTGATGGATGATGATAGTCCCCCAGAATTGAAATGGATACTTGCCGAAATCTTTAGTTCAATCCTTATTAAAATGTCAGTGACTGCCAGTTTTAAATACACATTTTTAATCGTGAAAATTGTTGTTATATGAATTACAATCAAGTCCTAATATGCCCAACTTAGAACAAAATATATCGGAAAATACATTTCAAGCTATTGCTTGGACTGCAGCCTAATACATCTTAACTGTAATAATTGCTTTCTCTGAATAGATCTGGTCACACAAGAAACACTTTACTAAATTTTAGGAGAGAAAAAATGGAAAAAAAGAACAGGTTTTTTTCACACTATTTTTATTTCAGTGTGCATCAAATCCTGTTTTTATAACTTATTAATGATAAATTGATCTCAGGAGATATTAACTCTGTATTTACAGAGTATTTAGACATGCTGGGGGCTGTTTTAAATGTACCAGCTGCTCAGTGCTGCTTTAAGTACACAGATGTTCTTATTAGCATAACATTCAAATTCAGTGCCCTTCTTATCTGCATCCTCCAAATGCACAAAAACAACAGCACCAGCAGCACAGGAGATCCATGCAGGAAAAGCCCCTTCTCCCCCTGGGACCTCCCCACGGGCTGAACGTGCAGCAAAGTGCAGCTCCATCACCCCATCGTACCTCTGTGGGTCCTCTCACGGTGACGACACGTGTGATCCCAGCATGGAAAGGCGCACGGTGATGGAGAGATGGGCTTCTTGCAGATGATGCGGTGAAGCCACACAGGCTCAAGGCTGGATATACTTCGGGTTACACATAAACAACTCAAAAATAGAGACGACCTTCTGCTTAGTTTTGTTTCGGTGCACTTCGGTGTGTTTGCACAGTTATTGCTGCTGTGCTTTCCTTTGCAGTGATTTTTTTCAGCCCTGCTCTTGCCCTTGCTTTGTATTTTTGAGGCATGAGCTGTAATGGGAAGTAATGTTAGTGGTCTTTGAACCAAAGGAACTGCAGATAATGACAGCAAATTGGTGTCTGGCTCCGTGAATTGCATGTTACAGAAATGTACCTGAATCACATTTCAGGACTTGAGTACTACAGAACAGAAAAGGTCGAATCCAAACCCACAGTGACTCTTTTCTGGCATGTTTCAATGTTGCAGGGAGGTCTATCCAGCTCGTTGGTGACAAAGTAGCAGAAGCCTCGTTACTGCTTTTCTGAATCATCTCAGAATTCTCCCAGGCTTTCACAGTAATCTTCAAAGTTAAAAAAGTTCATTTAAGTTTTCTTTCCTTATTGAGTATTTTTAAATATACTTTCTACTGCTAATCACAATGAAAATTACAGCAATTATGACATAAAGTAAATGTTATTGCAGCGGATATAAAGCCCTTTTACAAAGGGACTGTTTTCTCCACGTAGCAGAGGTGTGAGAAGAACCTTTAGCTCCTCATTTTCAGTTTTCCATTTCAAGTCTGACATTGTTTCCCAGAGAAACAATGATTATTACAGTCTACCCATGAACAGCAATTTTATGAAATTTTGCCAGGAAATCTCGATTCATTTCAGTCTAGCCTCCTAACCCCACTACGCTTCCATGGTATGAATAAACCCCTGGACTTCTGAATATTTTAGGTCAATATCCAATTTTTAATTTTTTTTTTTTTTTTTTTTTTTTTTTTTTTTTTTTTTTTTTTTATTTGACCTTCCACCATGCTTTATGGCTGTTAAACAGCTTTGGTCCCCAACCATTTTCTCACTGGAATGTTTTATGTATATGATTTTCTACATATATATTTTTGTTCTTCATTTTTCCTTGCAGCAACCTTGAGCAATACCTCATAGCATTTGATGCCTGCATTTTAATACCTTATGGTTTTAAACTGTATGCTTTTAATAACTGGAAGCTTCGCTTAAGGGACCAGGACCATGTGAGGAACACAGAAAGGAAGGCTGCTTGGTGGCTTCTTGCTCCCCCATAAGAAACATCCAGCTACCCAGTAGAAATATAAAGTAATGACAACAACAGAACTGGAAATAACTTCAAAGTCAAACTGATATCTCATGAAAGATGAGGAAAATGTTACAAAGAAAATATCAAAGGCTCAAGAAGGATTTTCCTAGGCACTTTGTTACAGAAGTCTTTACCACCCCCTGCAGAGGCAATCAAGACTATCAAGACTAATGGGAACATTAGTACAGCAGAGGACTACATATCAAAAGAGTCCCTGGAGCAAATAACACCCAGTAACTAGAGCATCACTGGCACCGTACTCCAAACCACCCCCCTCTGTCACAGAAATGAGTAAAAGGGTCGTAAACAGCAGAGAGAAAATTTTTGCCTGGTGACTGCAAATAAGCACCCAGCAGAGCTGTTAAAAGTTGCTTGCTGAAGAGAAAAATATGATTCTTCCAGTTTTATGGGCCATGTTCAGACAGCTCTTACTCCTATACCATAAATCCAATTTTCACATAGATTAAACGGAAAGCCATCACAGACTCTGCTGAATAATGCACTGGATTGTCATGTCTCTGCTGCGTGACGTGCACCGAATCAATCCTCTTCTATGCTCACATATGGCTTTGCGGTGCAGTGGCATCCATGGCTGCGGTGGCTGCCAGCGGCACTGCAACGCTTGCCACCTTGGTGCTTGGCTTTACAGCAATACTTGCCACTCTGAGCATGAGAAACGCCACAAATACCTTCACAGGTGTTCGTGTGGGGTCCCAGTTCTTGCATAAGGACTTACTTGGATAATTTATGTAAATTTTTAAACACAACTTAAAAACAAAAAAAGGTTAAGATAGAGTTTAAGTTAAAAAGAGGTGGCTTTGGCTCGAGCAATACCCGATTTCGCTATAGAAGAATGCTCAGAGGTCGCTGCACTGGGGTTCGGTCACCGCAGCATCCAAGGGCACGTGAGAAGGAAAGCAGAAAAACGCATCTCACAAGTGTGGCATTTCTCATCCATTTAGAGAGCGTGTCTTTGTGCACTGATGGCAGCAGCTCACAAAATGCTCAAGTTCAACTGTTGGGGCAAAGCTGGAGATCCTCCCAGGACCTGATGGCTACGCTTGTGGGGAACTGTTGCTTTGCAAAAAGAGCTTTTTCCAGGTGTAGCTTTAAACACTGGTTCCCTTCTCAAAAATCGCAGTGTCCTGACTGGTCTCTCAAGTACTCTGGTGTTTGCTGATATCGCCATAAGTGTGAATAACAGAGCTTGAATCTTACTGATTTGCAAGAGCTGGGGAATATTATGAATATGAAGCATGCTGTGCAGGGGAATGTGGTGCCACAGAAAGTATGCTGTGTGCCATGATTAATGCTAAACGAAAAGAAATGCTGCTGACTGTTATCTGTTTCGAATAAACAACCTGAGTTAGCTGATGCAGCAAGAGGTTCTCTGAGGTTGCTCCTCGCTATATTTAGATCAAAGGAAAAGATTGCATCTCTAACCAAATACTGCCTGATACACGTCAGATATTGCATCATGTATAGGGCAGCACCCCAGTCACTCAGCTATCAACATTTGTATATTTTTCTTAATTTTCTTTTTATCCTTCAAGTCTTTATGGGTATTTGAGGAATGTGACAGGCTTTCCATGTGTGCATTTATTGATGGCCAATTTGAGACACTTCTCTGAAGGCATGGTCCTGCTAACATTGCAATCAGTGTAAATTTAATCTTCCCCTGGTTCGACATCAACAGGGTTGGGCTCATTTGTTGTTCTGCATTCCTGGCACTACTTGCTTCTGGTCTGCCTGCCTGCATTTCTGTTAATGATGATAATTTTGTACCAATTTGTTCTTGCGCCGATTGCTGATCCTCTGTTGTGTTTTGCTGGGTGCAAGTACGCTAGGGAGTGTTTGCCTGTATCCTTGTTTCATCACTTAAAATGCTTTAAGGGAGGGCTTAAAAAAAGTCATTCCTATTTTTATTATTCACATCAACATGTTGAAATTAATCTTCTCATACTAACGTGAAAAACAAAATCCCCGGCACGTTAAACTCACTGGGTTTGGGGGGTTTCCTTTGGCTTCACGTGAACCAGGCTTTCACCCAGGGTTGCTGCACCCTTGTTCTTCAGCCACTTCCACCAGTCAGTGTCTTTGAGGGACTGATAGCAGGTTTAAACTTCTGAAAATGCAACCGGGCTGACTCAGGGCAAGCCACCTTCTGCTAGAAAGCTTTACAGAGAGATCTGTTTAAATGCCTGCTGTTCTGTGCCCTCCAGTTCAGCGCTGAATACTAAACATGTTTTGTTAAAATGAGAGCGAGCTTGAATGCTTTGGACTGGAATCTTATGTGAAAATGGGTAGCTAAAAATAAACCTATAGAGATTCCTGGAAGCAACACTGGCATGTGGGTGAGAGAGATGGGCATGATGTTATTGAGATGTCAATTCTTTCCTCACTCAGTTGGGTTGAAAAGATTAAATTGTAAAAATTTTCCTGAAACCGTATTCAGCATTACAAATTTGAGTTCTTAATCAGAGCATCACGTTTGGATTTTATCACACCGTAATTTCTTCAGGGTTTGTCCCTGGAACTTCTTTAAACCAGAAATGAGCAACAATTTCTGAAATGTAAAGTCACTTCAAATCAGAAAATATTTTTTCCAAAAAATTAGGAATGCGAGAGGCTTGTCAAAGCTAAACCTTCATCACACTAGTCACCGCCTACTGAGCTGATGTTGCCCAAGAATAAAATTTTTTTTGCAAAAGTGAGTAATCCACAGATGAGAAATTACTCTAACATCCCTGTCTGAGATAAAGGCCAGGTCTACGCGTGAGCCTTTGCCAGACACAAATGGCTGTGTTCATGGAGCAAGCACCCTGAGGAGTTCTCCGTGTCCTCGTTCCAGCGCTGACACGTGTGGGGGTGCCTGGGGGGCACGGGCTGCGGGTGGCTCCGGACCTGCTCGTCTGTGTCATTTCATTCAGGTAACAATTTCAGCTGGATGTTGACAAGTGGAGTCAAATTTGTGTGGGGACACTTGCAAAAGGCCAAGTTTTATCACGGTGGTATAGACGAGGCACAGTGCTTCTATAAATGTTTTATGCTGTCTAGATTGCAATTCAGTGTAGAGACTAAAAAAGAAGCGCAGTACTAAAACCTACTGTGGTCGTGCCGCAGTTCTCCTCGCCTGCTTCCCTGCTCACTCGATTTCTTCCCTTCCATCCAGTCCCAGAGCTGCCACCAGCCCATTTCTCTCCTGAGCAGCTTTAACTCTGTTTCTGTCTGTTATCTTCTCTCTCACTATTAGGAGCTCAGCTGCCTCCCTGCTAATTGCACTGCCTTACATGACATCATAGGTATTTTCATAACTCCAGTAAAAGCCGCTTATTATTTTACATGGTGATTTCCAATCTGTTGTCAGATTAGTTCCTGGCAACCTGAGTGCAAGCCACTGATGGCTGGATAGCTTCATGCAAGTTTAATGAAGCACAAGGTAAGTGGAAATACAATGCAGAGAGGAGGTCAGCAAAATCGCCTAATTAATTAAATAAGATAGAATAACTTTAATTTCAGCAAGGGAGTGTTATCCTTCTGGAAATGCACCTAAATGCCAGTTCAACCAAGAAGTGACACGTGAGCTTGCATTTAGGTGCACCTCAAGAAAGATAAAGGTCTCATCTCGCATGTGACAGGAGACATTTCATTTCAAACGAGACAGTCCACGCGCTTCGGATGACACTTGGATGTGGGAATTACAGATAAAGTCAAGGCATTTGTAAGCGAGCACTGTAGCCTTACATTTCTGAATGACAGAGAAAGCATCGCTTAAGTGTTGGGAATAATTAAAGTTTGTAGTTGCCTGCAAGGCCTGTAATCTATTGCCACAAAATACGCTACAAAATGGTAAGATTAAGCTTTTCTTGATTGGGTTTTTTTGTTTGTTTTGGAATGAGGAAACAGAAAGACAAAAAGGTGAAGGACCTGCCCGTCTCCTCCCAGTTCTGACCGAGCCCCCCCGCACGCAGCGGCAGCATCCCCGGACCGGGGCTGGGAGCAGGCGGCCGCTCTGCCCAACCCGGCCCAGCGTGGCGTGAGCGTTGTCCTTGCGAAAGCGCTCTGCTCCGCGTTGGCTTTGCTCTTTATCTCTTTCCGGACTGGCCAAGCCCTCCCTCCCAGCCGCTGCGCCCCAAAGGCAGGGACAGACCTGGCCGCGAGCACCGTGCTGCCGAGCAGACCCTCCAGCCCTCCCCTCCCTGGCGTTCGGCCGCTTCGCTGAAGCGCTTAATTTGTTTTAAAACACTTGTTCTCATGAGTTATCAGCTGACTCCTGCCAGCTGAGTGGAGAAGTGATTTAATTTTCCAGTTTAAGCATGGCAGATGTGTGTGTGGGAGGGCTGCGAGGGAAAAGCCGGGGGGGGGGGGGGGGGGGGTGTTGTTGTTTTTAAGGTGACCAAAATCTGGTCCACCAGATTTAATCTAACCTACTTTCAGCCCTCTGAAATGGTGAAGGCTGACACAAGGCTTCTTACGCGGCAGGGATGCACGGCGGGGTGTGGGGCACGGGGGTCCCCGATGGGGCAGAGACGCAGCCGCCCGCGCTGGGGTGTGACGAGCCCCAAGGGCAGAGAGGCGGCGGTGGTGTGGAGAGCAGCTTTTGGGTGCTCAGACCCAGCTCCAGGTCTCCCAGAAGCCACGTCCCCCCTCGGTCTTGCCACAGCGTTATTAGCAGCAGGACAGGCTCAGGCTGCACTTTGCAAACCCCGCGTCGTAACCTGTTCATCCCGCCACAATCCCCTCTCGCCTCCGACGCGCAGGCATGCCTCCCCCAGCCCGCCGCGGATTTACACGTTACTCGTTTGACTTGAAGCGTGTTTTGCTTTAGCATTCAGTCACACGTTGTGAAGGTCAGAGCCCTGCTTTGAGCTGGGCCTAGAAGGTGAGAAGCTGTACTAGAAAATGGAGTGTTAGTAAGCTTTTTGCCTTCCCACTGTAGGTGCAGACAAGACTTGAATGGTGCCGGCAGGAGTTGAAGGAGAGCTAGATTTTATTTTTTGTTCTTTTCTTTCTGTTCTTCAACAAGAACAGCCAGTTGTAAATACTTGGGAGGTAGGCTTCAGTAATTGAAAGGATAATTTGGCACAGCAAATATCCAAAGACAACGGCTCATGTTAATCAAAAACCTGTGATAAAAGAACAGTACAGTCTGTTACTCATAATTAGTCCTATCTTGAACTATGGAGGCTAACGATATCCAAACCAGCAGTTGTAGCTCTGGAACAGTGAGCCATCACAATATGCAGCACAGCAGGAGGCAGAACTGCTCACCGACCGCCAGCCCTGTCCCCGCTGCTGCACCTCCTACGTGTGTATCGCACCTCTCCCTCACTAACGTGCTCCAGCCCCTCCTATACCAGTCGTCTGTTTTTCCAAACAGCCTGCACTGTGCCTTTCCCTAAGGCAGAGGGAGGACACTATCCCAGGCAGAGGGATGCAATGGGAACGTCCTTCTCCTCTGGGAATGCCAGGCAGCAGGGAACTCCAAGGAAAAGCAGTTCAAGGAGTTTCCCTTCTAGGTTTGAAACACTCACCCAGGAATCTAAATTTCAGTGTCAGTGGTAACAGCTTATTAATAGAAAGAAGAAACCAGTGATCAAGGATCTCACAGTGGAAGAAACGTGATGTACTTTGAATTACTCTGCACAGAACACAATCTTCAAAAACATCGTTTTCCTTTACACTTGAAAATTACGGTCTCTTCTTTTGAGTTATTGGATGAGGAAACAAGAAGCAGCATTTGTGTGATGACTGAAGGAGAGATTTCTCTACAATGTAGAAATGAAAATTCATTACAAACATAATGCAACAACAAAGAATGCAAATGTACAGATACAGGTAAATGGCAAATAAATTCAGCAAAGAGAAACACTGTGTATTTAGTGGAAAATGACACAGTAAGGTGTCTCTGCACACTTCAGATGAGAATCACATTAATTGATTTCAGACCTGGTTCATTCCTGTCTTCTGATAACAGTGCTACTTTGCGTGGTAATGGTGGAATTTGTTCTGAAAGCCTGCTCCATCCTCATGGAAGATCCGAGCGTACGGCGGGGCAGTAGTGGCAACAGATGGCAAGAGAGGGTAACCCAGTTCGGAAATTTCGGGGGAAGATGCAGAGCACTGGTTTTGGGTGGTGGTTTAAAGTACGACTTGAGGCCACAGATCTGGAGATCTGCAACCTGCTCCATCTCACTGGAGGTGTCCTGGAGCAGGACGTGGAGCCTTTCCCTCTCCCCCGTTGTGTTTAGGAGGTGAGTACTCAGCTGCCTCAGATCACGTGTGGGAAAGCAAACAGGGGAGGTGGTGTCATGGTTTACTTTGTTCACATCTGTAAAGCATTTTAAAATCACCATAGGTAATGCAGCCTCAAAGGTCAGGGTCAGTTTGTTTCAAACCATGCACTGCAAATACACGGTACCGAACATTGCACCAGACCGCGAGTGAGCTGTAACCTCATGTCTCAGTACTTCTGTGAACCTCCTGAGCCAGACCACACTGCTCTGCACTGGGAAGGCTTTGGGAGGTCCTTTCAACATGTCTCAGTGATGCAAGGGTTGGAAAGGTGTTGTGGTTTTGGTTTTTTTTCTTTAAATCAGTACAGGAACTGCTATTGTACCATTGCTATGTCAAAAATTGTCAGTCAGAGGTTTGAGGAGGTTGTTTTTTCTCTGCCCCTTTTAACCTTCTCTGGTTTTGCAAATTAAAAGAAGTTTTCCCATCAGATTCAATTTCTACTTCAAATAAGTAGCATTTATGCTGGGGAAAAACTCTTCAAACCGCTCAGAAATTGAGCAGTAAATCAATGGCAGCTTCAGAACAAGTTAGCAATGCTGAGAAACTGAAATGAAGTCATGGATTGATGGGAAGGTTTTCAGAATGACACACAAGTTGAAACTACACCTTTTTGGTTCAGCTCTCTGGATATTTGTCTCCGAGAAGCTGATCCTTTCCCGACTGGCTCAGAGAATTGACAAACCTCCACGAGAAGGCAGCTATACATTGTACTCTAAGACTACCCAATTTAGTAGCTATTTAAGCACACTCCAGATTTTCCAGCACCAGATAAAATCCCACTGATGCCTTGTCTCCATGCCCAATATGAAACATTTGCTTACCTGCCTGGTTTTAGATAGGAGTAAATGCTCCTTTTGCTTATTCATGAGTAATATAATTAAGTAGAAACAGAACATGCAGAAACCAGCTTTTAGGTGCTCCGAGAGCCAGATTCCAACCCCAAGAAAACTAAATATTTGGGGCTGAAGATATACAAGGAGATACACCGTTGGTAATCAGGAGTAAATGAAGCATTAAGAAGGAACCAGCTGTTCGGCGAGCAGAACTGCACCGTCCGCGAGGAGCGAGGGTGCGCCTGAGGCAGCAGAAGCTTTTCTGTTCCTTCTTTTCTTTTTTTGGCTCTACCTTGCAGCACTTGTAGGCAAATGAGAGGGGAGAAATGACAAAGGGATTTGAGTCTCAGTTCTGATGGCTGTAGTATTACGTGCAGGTTTCCCAGTGGAGAAAGCACAGTAATGTATCTTACGTATTTTTAGGGTAAAAGGACCATTGAGCAAAGATTAACCATTCTGGAGTGCTAACACTGCGTGAAAAGGCATCATTATATTTGGCAAGTGCTGCTTTCTGTCAACAGCAACCTGTTATTTGATTTTACTTATTTATCTTTGTTAAATGAGGGGTACATTTCCATGCAATACATTTTTAAAGTGTTAACCTGAGGATTGGGATATATTTCAGTGGACACAGGGGCTATTAGCTGTTTTGCCTGTCTCTGTAATGTGTACTGCTCATCACTCCAGCCATTTTCATATTGAAGCTCCTTTGGAGTGGCTGACACCCTGTATCTGTAGGTCAGGCCAGCAATAGAAACGCTGTTTCCTTTAAGTACATCACTTTGGAGCAGGATATGGAAATGATCCAATTAATCATCTGCGGTTTCTTGCAAGCACATTAGAATGAGATCACGGTGTTCATGCAGTGGAAATCTTTTCCATGGCCACACTTATTTTGTTGAATAGTCTCAGTGCTGTCACACCCTGACTCCCTTGTACCTGGTGGTTCATGCTCAGGCTTTTCTTGCTCCTAGACCCATCACTCAATTAATCCTTCTTCCTTACGCTAGCCCTGAAATGTCATCTTCTGCACTGGCTTAGTATGTCTGTTTTGTGATTAATCTGCCTCGTACCTGAGCTCTGAGCCCATTTAAAAAGCCTCAGCAGCTTGGGACTTCCTACGAGGTTTTCCATTTCCTTGTCTTATTTACTGTAGAAAATTGCTGATGGAAGGAAAAAAGAAGTTCCCCTTTTGCTCATGGAAAATACATGAGAAACTGAATGCAGCTTCAAGGAATAGCTGAGGTCCATCCGGCTAAAACAGGAAGGCAGAAACAAAAAAGGAAAGATGAGAGTGAGAACATCTGGATTTTGGTCCCAAGATATCTGTGTAATAGACTGAAGGACTGAAATACCTAACCCACCATGTTCTCGCTCACCCTGAAAAAGAGGGATGGAGAAAGGGGAGGGAGGATAAGCAGGGATTATATAGAATATTAACTAATGTCAGTTTATCATCCAGAAACCTGTTTCCTGCAGTATATTCTTTCCTCCCTCCCTGACTTGGGTTATTCTGAACCGCTCACTCTGGTGCCTCATTACAAACCTCCGGCACCTTCACGATGAAATAGGGTTCAGCAAGTACAGGTTTCTTCTGGAGCCAGGGGATGCTGGAGCACGTTTCCATTCTGCCCAGCCTGTCTCTGTGACCTCGGCAAGCCTCTTCATGTGGCTCCGTTCTTCATCTGCAGAGGCCAGTACCACCACGCTTCCTTCTGCTCTGGGTGCAGAAGCATTCGGGAGGCGCAGGTACTCACCTGTGCTATGGTACAATGATACTACTGTATAAAAGTTTTCTGTACTGAAGTACTTAGAGGTGACTTAAAAAGCAAATACATGATATTTTTATGGTTGGATGTGTTTATCACTGTATCACAGCAGTACCTCATGACGTGAGTAACAGTTATAAAAGCACTTTGAGCTTACTTGACAGTAAATGTTTTGTGGCTCTTCTCTATTTCTTCCCCTTGTATTTTAAACTCCTGAGCTGTGTCATCATTATTCATTGGCATCCGAACTCCAGCACGGTGCGCAGAAGCCCTGTGCCGGGTAAGGGGGACCAGACAGTGCCTCACCTAGGGCGCACCGGTCCGGAAGGCTCGGGGGGGGCTGGATGCTGCTCTGGGGAGCTCGGGCAGTCCCCGCTGATTTCACATTCTGCGGCAGAATTCAATTTGGACACCCTGTGGGAAGGAAGGTTTCAGGATCAGGTGAAACATAGGAGCTCGCTTTCAAGCGTTGTAAATTTTCAGGTGGGCAGAACTGAATGGATTGCCCTTTACCCCAAAATGTAATTTCTCTGTTACAGAAGAGTAGCATTTGTAAAGAGGTTTAACCTGGGTAGCCTCTGTGTGCAGTCTCTGACCAGTAACAAAGCAGTGTCTCATGGGGTACAAAGGCAGCAATAAATTCTATATTGACACTGAACAAAATTTAATATCTGCTGCATTTTCCTCTATGTAGGAGGGTACTTACTGCAAGGTAATGTGCTGGCAATTCTGAATAATTCAAGTAGCCAAAGGCACTTCTAGATACAGGCATATGTACTTCAGACCTGCATCCCTTCCTGAGATCCCCTTCTTCAGTTCTGGTACGCATCGAACCCCTCTTCTCCTCTTCGTAAGGATGTGATGCACATCTGTTAAATTATGATGCTTTACCTTCATCAGCCTGTGATTGCATTACCTTTGTTTTTACCCCAGAGTGCCAATTAAAAAAGGAGCCCATGCAATCCTACAAAAGAGCATGAAAGCAAACATGGGAGACTTGTCACAAACTGCTCCCTTTCCATGTCACCACGCACACCGGGCATGACTGCTCCTGCTAGTTGAAAGTAATTGAAACAGGTGCTGTATTAATATTTATAAGAAGTTCTCACTAAAACACTATTTGATCTGCTCATGAGAAATGCTGCACGTGGAGCACTTTCTGTGACCTGGCTCTCAAGTGCCCCCCATTCTCCCGTGCTTCTTGCACACATTATGCACATTGCCGGTGGAATTTCATATTAATAACTTGCTTTTTATATCTCAAAATGTCTGAATAAAGACATCGCTGTCCTTTTTCTCCCCAGATCTGGCCAGGGAGCACTGGTCTCTAAAAAGGAGCCTCTGCTCAACAAGCTTAAAAATAATCATCAAACAAGCAGGTCTACAGATGCTGGCAGGCGGCTCGGAGGATGCCCTTCCTCCAGCGTGGGCTTGCTGAGCTGCCTGCGGGATTCGGCACTCCGAGCTCTCCTGGCACCAGGATGGGGAAATGGCATCGCCCCCACATATTTCTTGGGTTTTCCATGAGTGACATCAGTGGGGAGCATTTCTGACCAAAACCGGCCGGGGACAAAACTCTCCACCGGAGTCTCAGTTTTTGCACGGCTGGCAGCTCCCCGCTCTGTCTTGATATTCTGCTGGTGTAGCAGCCTGTAAGTACTCGCCAGTTCTTTTCGGCATGTCATTACTGGGCTATTAGCTGCCTGTGAACTGTGTAATTGAGACAGAGCGGATTATGTGTACACACGAGACGTTGCCTCGTGTCCTCGCCTTCCCCCAGACCCGCTGGCACGTGTCCCCGGCGGTGGCCGCGGCTGTGGCCGCCTCATCCCACAACATTGTTCGTTGGCACTGGCGTCTGGTATTATTTCTGCAGCTTGGTTGAATGGGCATAAAGACAGGAGAATAATGAAAGGTCAAGACTGTAATGACTTTTCCCATGAATTCGTACCAAATTTTGTGAGGACTGATGGATATCTTTATGAATAGGTTGCAATATAGACACCAGGTACTCATTTATTAGGGAACAGTAGAGCCAGGTAAGCCTTAATTCCATGACTCTTTTTCACTGAAATGTCAATGATCCAAGTATTTTTGTTGCTTTTTTTTTTTTCTGTTAGCAAACTCAAAAGCCAAAGCAACCACTGTGAAGTCTCAACTGACCACTTGAGAGCACAGGGACAAAATACTTCCCATCCAAACCTGCCATGTATTGAATGATGTGCTGCAGAACTACAGGGTCTGATCGGAGGTGATCTGCCATCCTGGAGCACCAGATGACATGGTGAAATGTGAACACTTTTTTTTTTTTTTTCCCATTAACAGTTTCAGTAAAAAAATAGAATAAGAATGTGAAGCCTAGGGACAGATGGACAGGAATACTAAGAAGCATCCATTCCAGAGGCTCAAAGAGTAGCACAGATGTATGACAGTGTCTTGTCTTGGGTATATTTTGAGCCCTTTTCCAATTTATTATTTTGTGACAGTAGAATTCAAATGTCTAAACACAGGTGTGGCTGCAGCTTACCACATGCAATGATGCCTTCTGGTCAGCCATGTACCAGAAAATAGAAGAAAAATAACAGTGCTTGCAGAGCCGTAGTTTCCAAATGGTTGCTTAGGCATTTAAATAACTAGGTCTAGGAATTACAGCAGGGACTGACGTGCCAAGGTGCCTAGGAAGAGCTGGTCGAAACATTTTTTATGAAAACAGGAAAAAATCTATTGCAGTAGAAATATTTTTTTCCTGGATATGTTTAATAGTATTCTTTGAAATGTTAGCAATAACATTAAAAATTCCCATGGAGGAACACAGAGCATTTCACCAGATGATTGGGTGGGTAATAGACATTTATTCCTTTTGGTGACTGGTCTCTTGTTCCGTTCCTGTCACTTAATGGTGACTCAGTAGAAGCCTCTGGGAACCTGCTCAGGGCGATGTGCAGCAGCACCTCTGCATGAGCCCCTGCCCGCAGCAGCGGCCCTTTCTCAGCGGTACGGCTCCCCGGCAGGATGAGACCACCTGAGTCCTCCTCTCCTCTTCAGGGCATCTCTGTTGTGGCAACCAGGGCCGCAATCCCCCGCCGCCCGTGAAGAGTGAGGCTTCCCACAGCAGCCTTCTCTTAAAGACTTCACTCAAAGCAGGAGAAAGGAGAAACTGGTGCTGATGGTGAGATCTCACTGGTTATACTTCCTGGGAAAGGCACCATTTGGACAAAGGGAAATTTCTTCATGGAAAGGCTCAAGGAAGTGAATGCAAGTGAATAAAGGTGTGAATTTAGCTAAAAAGGCACTAAAACCTATCTTGAGTCTCCTAAATGAAGGTAAATTGAACCAAGGTCCCTTTGATTCTGAAACCATTTTAGAGATTTAATGATTCAGCTAATTGTTTTGCCTGATTGATAATGCATGATTCATTGTGAACTTAAACTCCACAGAGTTCAGGTATTTTTTTTGGTGTGACATTTTGGTTTAGCTCTTTGTACGTAGGGAATCATCAGACGGATGTAGGGAGGTAGAGAACCAGAGGGAAATCAACCTGCTGGAGGATTTGCGGCAGACCTGGAGTCAAAAGACTTTTCAAATCCGTGTTGATTCAATATATTTTTTTATTGCTCTGAACTGCGGAGAATACTCAAGGGGATTGGCAACTAGAGGGATTTCATACAGGCCGTCGGTGGTGCCTGCTGCGAGTAAGTTGGGTCAGATCCATCCCGCGCACGGACCGTAGCCCTGGGGAGGCGAGACCCCCGCTGACGATGACTGGGGGGCCCTGGCACAGCACTGGGAGAGTCGGTGGTGCGTCCTGCCACGTGCACACACGCGGCTTGCGCGGCTGTAGGCACGGCTGAACCAGCTGCCGGGACGGGAGGTGATGCTGCTGAGCCAGCCCTGCTTAGCAACAGGACTAAGGCAAAGGCTCATGCTATTAAATAGCCCACTTGAATACGCTCAAATCCATTGTATTTGAAAACACCTGTTCTCTGTCCACTTTTTTTTTTTTTTAATTTTAAATTTAAAATTTAAATTTTAAATTTGCTTATCACAGGACAGCGTTGTTCTTAAGAGAGCATGGATTTTGTCTGCACTTGGTTTGCTCTTCTAAGCTTTTGCCTCCTTCTCGTCTGCCTGGTACTGCACACCATTACTGGCTCAGATCAAATATGCCAGAACAGTCTTCGGGATGCAAGTGCACTTTTCTTTTCTCCCACAGATGCCTACTGGCAGCAATAGTAAGAAAGATTTCTCCCTACATAAAACCAAAGTAGAGGTGAGGAGATTTGTTCTGCCAGCGCAGTGATAAACCACGAGAAATCGAGTTCCATCTGCCAGACCCGGCTAGGCAGATCTCTGCCAGCTTTCACATCTGAAGTGAAGACTAGCAGCATTGCTGCACTATGTGGGCAGGAATGAGCCAGGGAGACATTTCCCAGCATGGGGAGAACAATTCTCTTCCTTTCTCAGACACTTCTTCAAGTATTAGCAACCATGGTAACTGGAATAGAAATGTAACCAGAGCGCCGTGCATTCAGCTTGACACAATTATCTTTGCAGAACAGTCGTGTTAAAAATAAACACGACTTGCACCAGATTCCTCAGCCACCTTGCTCTGTGCCGTGTGGGAGACCTGCCGAAAGTTCGGTGTAGTTTGGATGAGTGCGTCGCGCGCCGAGGCCCGTGCAATCTCTTGGATGTTGATGGTGTGTCTGCCCATCGCCATCAATTCTCCCTGAGCTGCATCTGGGGAAGAAGAGGAAGACCTCGGTGGGGTCCCCTTGTCCACCCGCATGGAGACTCTGCAAAAGAGGGAGAGGCCCCGGGGTGGACGTGCCCTTCCCCAGTGAGGAGACGTCGGCATCCGCAGGGTGATGGGGCAGCAGAAGCCTCCACGTGCCCCGGGGAGGTGAGGACCTCTGTGTGTGTGTGTGTGTGGTGGGCAACCACCCTTAGGACTGTTTTGTGGCAGCGCAAGCTTGGTCGAAGTTAAACCCACGTAACGAGGGCTGTGGGCATGGTTTCATCCATTTTAGCATTGTGGCTTTAGCTCTGCAGTCCAACACTTGCACAGGGTATATCTTGCTGGTAAGCTCTGTGCAGACGGACGTACACCTTGATCTTTCTTTTAATCGTTATTTCTGATTTCATTCTTATGTTATTTAGAGAAATCCTTAGCATTCACTGAATTTATTGGTACACCAGTGCATTTACCTACTAAGCACAGCTATTTTTCCCCTCAAAATAGCTTTTGAAGAAGGTAGTTAGTGTTCTAGCAGGAATTACTGTATTTATTTAATATGGCATATGTATTGACGTGCTAAAAGATCTGGAATCAATGTTTGCTCTTATAACTGTTGGCCTAGATCAGTAATAATTCAGATTTGACTGATAAGAGTGCATCATCCATTGACAGTAGAGCAAACCTTGGATAGCAAGGGACTTTCTTTGGAGATCCTAGGCAAGATCAGTTGAGGGTACACAGGTTGTAAGCTGTGTCTTAAAATATTTGCTAGAAATACGCTTAGGAATAAAAAAGGATTTGGATACTTCATTTTGTCAATGAACATACTGTGATTTAAAACTCAGAATACTTTCAATTTGACATCTCTGCCTCACATCATTATATGGTCTACAAGAGATGGCAAAATGCGGGGAAAAATCATTACCAAATTGGTCTTGTTTGAATTCAGCCATCCATCATTAGTTTGTCCATTTCAAACTGCATTCACGCTCAGTGTTGGGCTTGCAATATAAGCTGTTCTCATTTGTAATGTTGTGATGAATTCTTTCTCCATCTTCAGCAGATGAGTAGGATTTAAAAGAGCCACGTCAAATACTCCTCCAGTTTTGTTTGCAAGCCCAGCACATTGGGCTACTGTGTTCTGTCAGGAATAGGTCACTGATAAATTCACAGAGGCAAACACTTCAGAACCCCAAATAACACAACTCAAATCACTACTAAGGTGCTGTGGTCTTATTTCCAAACCCATAGAAGAAGTTCCCTGCATTTGCACCAAAGTGGGTGAGGACATCCCAGCTAACTGCAGAGGGATGGAGGGAAGTGTACCTCGTGCACCGCATTGCTCCTTGTCAGAATAGCAATTAAATCATCAAGCAAAAGCATGTGGAAAGAGGGAAGAAAGTTTGAGTGTAGGAAGTATAAAAATTTTTCCTCTTGTCTTTTTTAATCAAGGGAAAGGCACAGATTGCAAGTTCTTAACCGCTAAAGATTTTTGCAAGAGTCATTTCCGCAAATGTCTTACATTCCATGTATAGATCTGGAGTCTATGCTTTTAATGGACTGACAAATGTACAATAACCCCAGATGACTGTTACTTCATTGCTTGGCTATACAGATAAGAGGAATGCTTTCTTTTGATTGAGATCTTAAATCAATTGTTCCTTTACCCAGTGTCTAGTGGTTATTATCCAAGGAGAAGATAAAGTTCAGATGCTAAATTGTTAATATTGTAAGAAAAATGTCTGTTGTGCCCTGCTTAAAGTTTCCTGTCTAGATGAAATACATTCTCCTATAATATTTAAGATTGTGTGTAATCCATCAGAGTACATATTTGATCAGTGGCCATATTCGCTTGCTCTGTCACTGCACCGTCAGGTTTTACAGTGCAGTTCTGCAAAATCTGCCGGCGCTCCGCACTCAGCAGCAGCAGCAGCAGCAGCAGGGAGCAGAGCCTCACTCCCCGGCTGGCCTGGTCCTCCTCCTGGGCGAGGGACGAGCTGCTGGGAAGCTGGGCAAGACCCTGTCTGGCTGTTTGGGAAAGGAGCCAGCCATGCCGCAGCAGATCCCCTTGTCCTGCTCCAAAATATCAGGGACTGTGCTGCTGGCAGCATGGAACTGGAAAAAAGCCCGAAGGGGTCACTTGCTTCATGCTTGCCTGCCGCTGCCATTTCCCATCAGTGACACGCGGAGGTGGAGGAGAGCAGGAGCTGTAGGTCAGCCTTCGGGATGGAGCGGCGGGGCGTCCTGCCAAGGCCATGCCTACGGAGGACTTGTAGGAGAGAGCATCGTGAGCTGTGCCGCATCACGAGTCAGTGTCGATGCTCGGCAGCGCAGGGTATATACATCAGGCAGATGAACATCGTATAATCCTGTGCGTTCCCATCCACTTCCTACAGCTTCTCCTCTGGCGTTAGGCGCTTTGCAGGGTTGTACGGTCTGTGATGGCCGCTGGACCACCGGGCCCTCTGCTCTTGAGCCAGCAGCACTTTGAAAGTGGAATCCTTACGATGCTTTCTGGGATTATTCATTGCCTTTTCAAGTTCCGTGGCTACAGTAATAAATAAAAAACACTTGGATGTTCTTCCTTTATATCTTTATATCTATGTTACCAAAGATACCAAATTTCCTCGCAAGCACTCAAAATACATAGTCTCACATTTGCTTCTCAAATGAGCAACAGCTCTAATTCTTCATCTGCTCGTCTCTGATTTAGTTTGGGTTGTAATATTTCATACCAATTTGCTATTGAATTTTCACCTTGTGTTATTGAGAGAAATAGTTCTGTTATTTTCTAATCGTGACTCGTGTTGCACCTTACAAACTTTAACTAGTCTCAGGGTCATTCTCATTGACAAATTGCTGTAGGCTGCTCAAGTAATTATTCGTCCTTGGGAAGATGTATATCCTGTATTGAAGGTATCCTAAGAATAAAACAATTTCACTATTCAAATGTCTGCTCTATCACTAGAAGATTAAATACTTATCCTTTTGACCAGTTCATGCTAGTCCCTGAAAGGCAGAGATCTAGCAAAAAGTACTAAAACCTACTCCATGAAAGGCTAGCTGTAGAGAAGGTATATAATTAATATGACTGTATATAACTAATTCTGATACATTTCTCTGTTCATTTTGTTTTGTGTTTTAGATCTGACAGTGATCACCAAGGAAACTAAAAAACGCTGGTGGCTCTTCACATCTCCAGCAAAGCTGAATTGTTAGATGCTCCTGGTTTGGGGCAGTGTGCTTCACTTGGGTCAAGTACAAAAAGCATCAAGCGGTCCCAGGTAGTGGCTCTCCTACTTGTCTCTCTCTTGGGTTTAAAGCTCCCACTGTGCTCTCTGACAACTGTTATTGAAAGGTGACCTCTACAACTAACCCGGGACTGAAGGAGGCAGACCAGGAACCCCAAGGGCTTTTCCTGGCCAAGAGACAGGCACAGGTACAGACAGTATCTACAGATGGGACTCTGGTCAGGCTGATATCTTCGGGTGCTGCCACAGCGAATGTGTGCAGAAGTTGATAGCTAACCTCTGTTGATTTATTTGTGCTCCTACATGCTAAGTCTGAGCCCACACAGATATGGCTGTGTGTCCTCTGTTTCGGTAAACAGCTAGAGCAAGGGGGACACCCTGAATCTTAACCGCGTCTGCTAAGACAAGAGCTCAGTGAATGCAAGCAAACCCTAGTTCCATCAAAATCGATAGGAAAACTGAGGGAAAGCTTGCAAACCAGGATGAGGACCCAAATTTGGTAAGGAAGCAACAGCGAAGAAACTCTGCCTTAGCAGAGCCTGGTCACTAGAGCCACAGAGCCCAACTCCATAGCGAACTTAGACCCATGCGTAGGGCGCCGGATTCTTCCCCTCGTGTGCGCCTGTTGGTTCAGATTCAAGGACCTGACCTAAAAGAGAAATCCAGTTTCCACATTGCCCTCTCAAACCCATTTTATTTCCCATCTCCTTAACCCAGAATCTGTGGCAGTGTTGGCTGCTGCTGTTGTGACAGATGCTGAAAGAGGCTGGCAATATTTTTGGTGCTAAAAGCAGTACTTCTTTGTTGACAAACTGTTAAAAAAAAGATTTACTGTTATGGGGCTGTTTCCCCTCAGGGTTATTTTCTAGAGGGAATAACTTTGGCTCTGTCCGTTGAGGATGCGGAGGGGGGGCACAGCACCAGGGGACACGCAGACATCAGGGCCCTCGGGGAAGGACAGTGTCCTGCCTGCTCATGCAAGTTATTCAAAGTAACGGCTTGTCCAGATACGAATATCTATTCATGCCAAGTTCCTTTTCGGTTCTCCTGCACTAATGAGATTCTGGTCTGAGTCTGGTTCTCGCTGAAAGGTAAAGCAGTGGCCGTGAGCAGGTCCCAGAGAGGCAGAGCAGGCGGGAGCACCGACCGGCATGGGTGGGAGCACAGCCGGCGCGTCCTCCTCCTCCGACCCAGCTGGAAATGCCTTCTCCTTCAGCCCAGTGGCTGCCGGCGCGCTGGTGAGATGGGGCCAGGCCAGGCCACGGGGTTTGTCCAGGGCCGCTCGTGTCCGTGGGCTCGGTACCCCGGCGGGGGCTGGAGGAGCGATGCGGAGGATGCCCCGCCGCTCCGCGCGGAGGGCACGGCCGTGGGCTGATGCCGCCAGCTGCCTCTCCCGACGGCCCTGGTCCTCCTTAGGGCGGGTGCTCCGGCCTGGGGAGGGCTCAAACGCACAGGTAATTCTTCTGAAGTTCGAAGGATCTCGAGTGTATCCACGCGCTTAAATTTGGTTCCGCACTGGTGTTGTCACGTATCGTTTCATCGGCTTCCCTCCGGCTGACAGACGACAGCCCCGCTCCAGGGCTCATTTTTTCCTACACAGCTTTGCTAATGACTTTGCACCCGTAGCCGTAAGCGCCTGGGTCCCCCAGTCTGTCTCTGCCTGAGGTCTCCTCATCTGTCTTCCACGGAAGAAAAGGGTGACTTTTCCCACGGGTCTGGTTGACGTGCTCATGATGAACTGCACGTGTTTAATGTGCAGCCAGAGTAAACTTCTGCGTTAGTGCCACTTCATGGACATCATGATGATGTCCCAGTCCATGCCCCGTTCCTCCAAGCAGTCTCTTTTTCTTTAGCGTATCACCTGGAGCGCTTATACCGCACAGTTTGTGCTTTTCTGGCTTTGGGAATAAATAGATGACAGTTGTCAATCTAGGACGTTTCACCAACATTGACTGCAATGGCGTTTTTTCTTCAATGACACTTTGGGGATGCTAAATGATCTTTTTCACTGTTAACAGAACACACGGAGCTATGCAGCTCCATTAAAGGCTTTGCAAATATTCAACTACAATAAGTGTCTTCTGCCTCTACCGCATTCCTGATTTTTTCTATTGACAGGAATCAATAGTAGCGCATATGAGGAAACAGATAAATATGTATCTAGCTAATGAGAGGTAAATGGCTCTTCAGAGCAAGTTGGCCTCACAAATTTCCATTTGTCTCTGCATTTTCTTATTTTTTGGATAAGTATTCAGCTATGCATGTTATCCCGCTCACCTTGAATGTATCTATCTGAAATCTCCAACCTCTCTTCAATGTGTTTTCAGCATTTTGTAATGTCAGATGTTGCTTCCAGCTGTAAGAAAAATTATCTTTTATACTTCTTTAAAGTAAAAGCAATTTAGAGCATTTACATCTGCAGAAGCAGTAGCTCCTTGTGGAGTCCAAAACCCAAGAGGTGCTTGTTTTTGTACACTATTGGACTATATCAAAGGCAGCATTGTGGAGTAGTTAATGATTGCCTTTTCATGTCAGCTTTTAAATTTTTGTGTAGTGTCTTTATTATTCATACCAATCTGTCTTTTACATCATCTTCCACAGACACTCCAGATTAAATTTTCTTCATTATCATTATAGAACTAGATGAATAAGTGGCACATCTGTTCATGAAGTGTTTTATTATCTGTTCTGATGAGGTTTTGGATGAATAGCGGAATGACTTAAATATGGAGCAGAGAAATGCATACAGGTTTATGCATAATCTTAAATTCATAACCAGTAGAGCTAGCTCGAGGAATCTGATTTTATACCGAAGAGGTAATTATTAATTAATGATCTGGGCCAATTTATCATGAGGGCCAACTTAATGAAGGGACAAGACGAGACAGAAAACAAACCTGCATGTGAAATAGCACTAATGAAGACCCACACATTGTTTAACTGGTTCTCGTTCCATCACTGCAAAGGAAAACTCCATAAATATTTTATAAACACACCATTCTAGCTGCGTAAAACCAAATTGCACCAATAAATCTATTTATCCAGAAGTTATTTCCTAATTTCTTACAGCTGCATCATTTACAAAGGAGGATGCTGATCATTTGTCTATCAAAGAGACAAGAAGGCTAAATTTTCCACACCCATATGGTAGTGGTGGTTTCCGCAAACACTCCCAAATTGCAGAGCACGCACTATCCCGTTTGCCTTCGGGTCTGGTTGTCCCAAAGGGAGGCAGAAGCCCTTGGAGGCAGCCCAGGATGGACACGGCAGCCAGGGTTTTCCAGCTGCAGGTCAGGCTCCCCTTTGGAGGGGCTATATTTCTCTTCCATGCCTAAACATTGCTTGACATCCCGAGGACGATGCCCCAGTCCCAGCTGGGTGCCAAGGTGGGAAGGGAGTGGAGGGAATACTGGAGTCCGGAGTAAAAAACTCCTGCTCCACTCGGGTGCGCTGAGCACTCTTTGATGCCCAAAATGTTTGATGGGGCACTTTACTGACCCCCTGCAGATGAGGTAAAATGAAGCATCAGATTCCTACGTGATCTTTATATGTTTGGTTTGGGGATGTGAAATGTAAGTAAGTGGATTGTATGTAAAATATGAGCCCGTGTCAGACAGAAGAGTGGCATCTTGAGCTCCAAGAGACAAATCACTCGAGCTGCAGGAGCTGTCATGGTATACAAGGTTGCCAGGAACAATCAATAAAATTATAGCCTTGTACTACATGGTTGTTTATCTGCTATTATGGAAATAAGGTACCATCAAAACTGTTGAAAATCTTAAGGATTACAGTATGCACAATTTGGGGATATGACAGCAATATTTAATGATGCTATTCTGACAGGTTCTGTTTAGAAAAAAAAAGAAAGTCACAAACTTCTACTGTTGTTGCCTGCATACAGCTGAAAGGATAACAATTAATGTTATTTGTCAGCTGTTATGGAAGAACAAATTTGGAATACTGTATAGTGTCTCAGAAAGCTGAAATCCCCGGAGTAGCACAGGTAACATGACAAACACAAAGATGCTCATTATTAGTATAGCTTCTACCGAGCAAAGGTGCCCATCAGATTGGTAATTCTCCTGGATTTCAGTGGAAATTTTACGTGAAAGAAAAGCAGGGCAGACACGGGCGCAGTACAGCGTTTCGTGCTGGGCTGCAGCCCCGGCGGCTGGAGCACTGCTGCACGACACCGGCTCCACTCGGGCTCTGGAGTTCTCATTTAATGGGGAAAAAATGTTCAGCTAATCCCACTTGATTGTCTTTTGCTATCTAGAGCTGTGTGGCAATATTTAACTTCCATCTGAAAAATACATAAGGAAAGTTAATTTAATATATCATTTAAAGAACAGATCATTTTACTCTGAAAAATCTCTGCTGTTAATAAGGCATTAAGAGCTTAATTTCGGGCTTGAGCTCAGATCCGGGAGAGAAAAGGCATTCCCAGCCTCCAGGCTCAGGCCTGGGGAATCTCTCAATTACAACATGTTAGTATTTTTAGAAAATACCATTAATTGAACAAGTACATTTTCAAAAACAATGCAGAAAAAGCATTTTGCCCCCAAACTGTACTCACACCACATTATTGCCTACAGTTTTTGAGACGCTTCGCTTTTCTTATTTATTTCCCAGATTTTACAAGTCAAAGGGTCTTTACTATGGCCCTCATGAAGAGGTGTGATTTAAACCTAAATTGATGTTGTAGGAATTTTAAATATTTTAAAAAAAAGTTTCATACAGATTGAGTTTAGACCATTGTTTTTGTGATCCGTCACACAGGCAGATTCTGTACTGAACATTTTTGTCTACTTCTGAAGATAGTATCAATCACCTCTGTTCTTGACAAGCCCTAAGGAGAAGAACATTTATCAGTCTCTATTAGAACAGTCTAAAAAAAATTCTAGAAATGACATTTTACAAAGACAGTATGATCTGGTTGGAAAATAGCAGAAGCTTGATGCTTTCCCTCAAAAATTCTGTGCTGCCTCCTTATATAGTTGCTGTCATCACAGCATCCACACACCTCACTCCTCTTATTTTAGGAGATCCTTTTTATATATTTTCACGTCAATCCCATGGGGGAAGATTCCAAAATGGGAGAGCAGGAGGCCAGACCCTATTCAGCTGGCATAAAACCTACCCAAAGCACGGAGCCTACAATTTTCTGTTGGCTCCTGCCCCTACATCCCCAAAGCCAAGCGCTAGGCTATGTCTGGTGCAGGGATTTGAGGGGATGGTGTCCAGTGGAGCGTAATATCCGCGGACGCGGCCCACGCTGTAGCAAGGCAGACGGCTATTTCTCCAAATTTACCTGTCTCCAAATTGGTATTTAGAACCATAAAATCATTTAGGTTGGGAAAAGACCTTAAAGGTCATCGAGTCCAACCGTCAACCCAACACCGCCACGTCCAGGGCGCTTCCTCGCCGTCGCCCGCGCTGCCCATCACGGCAGCCGCTCCGCTTCCACGAGCTCTCCTGCCAGCAAAGGGCTGAGGGCGGGTGGGCTGCGGGAGACGTGCAGGTCCCACGGGGCGCGTGGCGCAGCCCCACGCGGGTGGACTCGGGGCGGGGGGGGGGGTCCTGCCGCCGGATCGCGGCCCCCGCATCCCCTCCGGGAGCTGCCCCCGCGCTGGGGCAGCAGCCGCCGGGTGCAGGTCCTGCATTTCGCGGCGGTGCCGGGGGATGAGGGTCTCTGCTCCGGCTGTTACTCCCCGGCAGAGCGCGGCAAAAAGGCCAACAACAGTCGCTGGTTTCCTTTTTGCTGCTCCTCTGGGCAGGGTGAGCGCCGAGCCCCGCAGCGCTGCGCCCCGTCCTGCGGGGTCCAGCTTGCGCAGCACCGACAAACGAAGCAGGAGGGGTCCTGCCCGGGCACGGGGCGATACTCTTCCCTTTGAAGGGAGCGCGGGTACGGGCACGCTTCTTTCCAGCAGACGCAGTATTTGCCCAGGAACTGTCCAGAACTTTATATGCTTGAATTTGACACCACATACATTTAGCTATAATAGTAAAATCAGTGGGACCATTAAAGCAGATTATGCACTAATAATTATGCAAATATTCCTTCAGTGAAGCTATAAAAATCTCATGAAGATTTAGCACATGGCTATTACAAGGAGAGAAATATGTGGAAAATGAGAATGAAGATCATTAACTTTAAGGAGTTAGGGGAATTTTTTTGCTATCATTTAAATACATGATTTGGGATGCCTTTGCAGGTTTAACCTGGAGGAGACGATTAGTTATAACTGTGCTGAAATTCAACTGCAGGATGAAAATTTGGTCTGCCTGGAGAAATGATCGCTGGAAAACAGAGCTCACCTGTTTTGTCCTTTTAGAAAGAACTTAAATACAGTATTAGGGCATTTATAAAAAGCAGAATAACATTTGTATTCCTAGCAGGTAGATCTAAAAGGAACATCCATTTTCCTGTTTCAGGGCACAGATTAGTGGTTGGAAGGAATTACAAAGGGGTTTGACTGCTTCCCCACTCCAATGCCCTTGATTTTAGCTCTGGCTGGAAGAGCAGGACACTTGCTGTGGTCCTGGCTGCAAAGCAAAGCAAGTAACTTGCTGCCCCACAAGCCCTAGCAGCTTGATATTTCACTACAGCTGATGTTACGAAATGATATAATATTTGACAAAGAGACCACCCAAAGGAGCAAATTCAGTTTAACTTACTGAAGCTGGGTCCAGCATCCAGGCCCTGATATAACAGTACTTAATTAACTTTAAACATACAGGAACCACTGGAAGGGTAGATACCATAGTGACAGGCAAGTCTTCAAGGCTGATGGCTCTACCCCAACAGAAAAAAACCCACCCTTTTATTTTTATTTTTTTTTTTTTTATGTTATGCTTAAGTATCAGCTTGTGTGTGTTGAAGTCAGAAACCTAAAGTGCATCTTACTGTTTGGTCCTGGTGTGGTACCCAGCACTGATCCAACTTCTGCCTGCCCACTTCAGTGCCAGAGAGAAGAGCCTGCAACGCTTTCGGAAAAAGTGCCAGGGGTGGTATAAGTGATGTCCTTCTCCAGGATGCTTCGGCTGTCCAAGGAGACCAACAGGAGAGGTGAGGATGTTACAGATGTGGCTGAATGCATCACTAAAAGCAGATGAAAAGCTGCCACTCCTCTCCACAGCAGCTCTCCGTAGTACTGGGTACGCAGCCACGGTAACAATTACCTGGTACACCAGGGAAGAGGAGAAGGAAATGTTCTTGCTCGTGTTTTGTTTGCTGGGAAGGCATATTGTGCAACTGCAATTAAACTGCCAGTTTTTAGTTCTGCATTGTTAGCTGAATTTATTTCTCATCCATAGTGCTGGAAAAATAAACATGCTTGTGAGTTAGAGATAAGTACTAATACTGCAGTGCAACGCAGGGCATAACAAGCAGCTTGAAGCAGTGGCAGAGGTAAAGAGTTGGAGAATGTTTTCAGTTTGGTGCGGCTTGCTTTAGACATAAAGGGAGGTATTAGATATGACCTGAAGATGTGAGTGATTAAAAATACATGAAATTATGAGGGAAAATATTCAGTCTTTTGTGTTGCCTGAAAGCTGAAAAAATGCATGAAGAGGCTGGTGAAGACTGGAATGATTTCTGTCGATAATTAGATCAACATATTGGATTTGTGGACAACTTAAAGAGCTAAACTGTAATGTAGTGACAAATGTGGCAGTAGCTGTGTGTGGGGGATAATTCAGGTGAGAAGAACAGTCCTAAGCAGGATACAAAGCTGGAGGGAAAGACGGAGACGTCAGGGCAGAGGGAAAACTGTGGCTGAAGGTATCCAGACTTCTGCATTTTAGGGGACTAGATCTTGTTGCCGCTGTAGTCAGGGCCAGGATTTCCCTTTAGTAACAATTTTACCATGAAAGAAGAGAGGGCCGTTGTGTTTGGTTTGGTTTGGGGTTTTTTTCTCTTGGTTTTTGGTTTTGTTTTCTTCCTACAAGTATGGACACCAGTGACATCTGAAGGATAACCTCGCAGGGGTTGTGGGACCCGCCGTGGGAGGTTTAATTGCCCGAAGCAGTGGCAGAAGGATACCACGTCTCTCCTGCAAGAGCTGTCAGCGCTCAGGGGCTGCAGACGGGTCTGTGGTTATGGGAGAGAATTTTGGTCCCTGTTGTCCCGAGCTGGAGGTGGCGCGGTGTCGGGGGCTGCTCCCCAGCTGCTCCTCTCCTTTACCACTTTAGCCAGAGCATCCCGGCGCTGGCGGAGAGGGGACACCTTTGCAAAGCACCCGCTGGCGGGGAGCGAGTTACCCACGCGCTGAAACTTGTGCAAGTCGAGCGACTTTTACTTACATACCCACGCTCAGCACCGGGAACCGGTCGCTGCTTCGTGCAGGGGCTGGGAGCTGCTCGTCCCGCAGCGTGGCGCGTCGTCGCGGCACAGGAGCAGCGGCAGCCGGCGTCCCGCACGGCCCTTTCCCGGGAGCCTGGGCAAGGGACGCACGGCCAGTCATCTGGGTTGAAAGGATGGGCGGACGCTTCCAGGCTAATACTGCTGTTAATTGAGGGATTATTAGAGTAGAGACATATTTTTTAATCCTTCTATTACTGCGTGTGTGGGCATTGACCTTCGCTGTCACCCATCCCAGGTTGTACGTCACAGCCTGCCCGTGTAATTTAGCAGCCCGGCAGCCTGGCTGCATTAAGCACTGGCAATCCTGCTTGGTTATTACTGTTACAAAGCTGCAGCCTTGCCTACATCCTCCGTATTCGTTATCATTTTGCCCAAAGCCGTGCTATTTCAGCCCCTGCTCTCTTCAGCTCTCTCAGGTTTAGATTGGATTAATTCATTAACGCAAAAGGCCAGGGAGAGATCTGGTGGCAACAGGAAAAATGATGTTTTTTTCTCTCTCTCACGGCTCTGTCGCGCGTGGTTATCCTAGCCGCACACCTCATGTTGCCTGAGCACTTTTGACACCTATTTCTGTCCATCTGCACGTCATATACACCATCAAGAGCACAACATAAGCAAAACTCTGCGGTTGTTCACAACGCTCACAATAAGACAGAGTGTCTTATGGCAAAGGAAAGAAGGGAGGCAGATGTAATTGTTCTAATGAATAATTATAAAGAGATCAAGACCTGTTCTTTTGGACTAATGATGAAAATAAAAGCTCATAGCTACATGAGTAGCACCATTTATTTTAGCACTGGTAATATCACTAAACTACATACTATTCCCAATACATTATGTTAAAATTACACATATTAGATGTCTTTATTGGATTTTAAAAAATAATTAGAGTAGCTTAATAACGACTTCAAGTAACACAGGCCAGATGATAGAGAAAGCAGAAATTACATTTTCAATATGTGTCTACGAGCGCCTGCACCCTTTCAGATGTCCTGGAAAGGGACTGTGCCATAGCAGGCTGCTAATTTAACTTGGGGGTTAATGTCTGTGACTAAATAAAAACGAAGGAAACTGCGGATTTATCTTCGGAGGTACAACAAAGGTCATCGCTGTTGCCGTCAATGCGTACAGTCCATTACACACTCGGAGCCCTTTATCTGTTACTGCTCATCTGTTGTTGTAGCTTATCTTCATTTTATATCAACTCATAAAGAAGGAGTAAGGGGTGGGGGGAGCAAAGTTAATAATGACATTAGAGTCAGATGAACCGAAATAACTCCAGTCCTGTGCAGAGGGATTGCGGTGTTCAGTGAGCCCCGGTCGGTCCCCTCCATCCCTCCTGCGTCAGCGAGGGGCCGGCGGCAGAGCACAGCTCGGGGGGGCGGAGGGTCCCCCTGCCCCGGCTCCCTTCCCTCCCCACCCCGCCGGAGAAGCCGGCGCGCATCGCTCCTCCTGACGGTCCTTCTCCCCCGGGAGATCTCGGAGCTCTCCGGGTCACTCTCTTATTAGCACAAAGCTGTCGATACGCAGTGCTCCGACCTCCGGATTTCAGGATTGCAGATGAGGTCTAGGGTGATGGAGCGAAGGCAGAAATAGCCCCATCGCGTCATGTTCGGCAGCTTGGCAAATCCATATGCTAAAATACGTTTACATTAAAATGCGCTAAATAATTTTTGACAATCCAGTACTGTCTGAAGCTCAAATACCTCTGAAAATACTTCCCAGGCAGTTCAAGGGGTTAAATCCCAAGCAGAGTTTCTTCCCGCATTCTTTCTGCTCGCCCAGCTCTATTTCATGGGTAAACGGCCATTCGCAGGAATCACAGGTATTGGCTTCCTGGTTCCATCAGCGCTAAGTCTTGAAATCGGGGAAAATTTTGCTTCAGTAAAGACTAAATAAAATCTGATAAAGGGTTTTAGTTCTGGCAGCCTGGTGCAGCACAGGCACACCTGACTGGGAATTGGATTAGGTGAGATGGTTTTAATACCTCTTGGCTACTGTTTGCTGTGATCTCTGGGGCAAAATAATCTTCATAGCTGCACCTCACTTTCTCCTCCCATAAAATGGGCATAATAATAAAAATACATCTGGAAAGATGCAAAATTTATGCCACAGAGAGGATGTTTATAGTATTAATGCTTTTCGTGATTTTTAATGAGTCTCTGATGAAACCATTTTTTGCAAACTTTTCTTTAGGAGACAGCTAATTTACATGCAGTTAAACTGCTTCAAGTTTTGTTTGTCTTGCTGTCCTTTAAAAATCCTGGGTATTTTGGGATAATTTGTCAGCCATTAGTGATATTTTTGTCATCGCAGTCCAGCTTCATGACTCAGTATTGCACCAACAATCCCGTTGTGGAGCAGGATGCCTTCACAGCCGGTGACGAGCGCGCGGCTCCTCTTCCCACTCTGCTCAGTGGATGTTTTCTCGTTAATTTAAATGGGCATAGGGGCAGGTTTTTATGCTAATGTCACCAACTGCTTATGCCCATGCTCCAACACTGTAGGGAATTTGCAGGGCAGGGTTTGTAATTTAATTCTTATGTTTCAGATGGAGAAGGAAAACTAATGTTTGTAGCTGGAGAAAGCCCTTAGCTGAATAACGCTGAGATGGAGTTACTGGGGCTCTTACTGCTGACTGTCGTGCTGCACCCCCACCAGCACTAGGAAAGGGCGAAGGACCACGGACGGGCTCTGTTGGGAGGGATTCCGCCCCCGCCGAGGGATCCCCCCCCAGCAGTCGCCTGTCGTGTCGACGTGCTGAGGGGGAAGAAAGGACGGGGTTTGTGGTTAAAAGGATGCAGCAGGTCGCAGGCGGTCTGTGCTTTGATTTCTGCCTCCACTACCGATCCCCTACTTGGCTTTAAGCGAGTCATTCAGACCAAAGAGAGCGCTGCTCTGGGCGCCCAGCACAGCGCGCCTGAAGCCGGAGGGGACCTGAGCTCTTGGAGGGTGTCTCGGCGGGGATAGATGAGAACCGCGTCAAGCTGTGGTGCTCCAGAGACAGCGGGGACATCCTCACCCAGTGCCCGTTGCGCTCAGCAGGTTGTTATGTGTGATAACTCAGTTTCAGAGGGATGCATGCATTGCTATGCCTTGTCTGTCCCAGGTAGTGTTTAAGAAATTAAATAACTAGAGTTCATATAGGCATCGGTGCTCGTTTATTTGTATGCATCAAAGGATATGAGGTGCCCTGTGTCAGTACTTTCGTTCAGATAAAAAAATACTTAAAAAAAAAAATCCCATTTACTTTGAACTTTGAATCCATCACGGCTTTGCTTGCCAGCCACAACATGCAGGGCTGCTCGAAGGCTTGCCCAGTGCTGCAGGCTGGGCCGCGAAAGGGGCTGTTTCAGGCTCACCGGTGGCTCCAAACATCCCCCTTGCCAACAAAGACATGTGTGGGAATTATTGTTTCTACGCCGAGAGTACCTCCTCCTGCTGAGAAGAAAATGCACGTTGGAAGCAATGCTGCAAGGGTCTCCTGGAGTTGCCCTCTCGAGAGCAGTTTACAAAAGCCGGGTATCAATCAGCTCACAGATGAACTGCCCTCCTGGCTCCCAGCTAAATGAGTTTTGTCCTTCCCTTTGGAGGACCGTGGCTTCGGTGTTCAACAATGTGGAGCAAATAATACACGATTCCAGGGTTAAATCTGTGCCAAGCAATTCAATGGAACCAGTCACAAAATTAATAGTTTTGGTGTCACTCACAAAGGTCTTGCCCCTTGGACACCTCTCGGACCAAGGGGAAGCTCCTCTCCTCTTACGCCGCTCTCCACGACTCCTCCATAGCCCTGTCCCTGGCTCCTCCAGCTGAAGGCTGCTCTCATCTCCCACCTTTCATTATTTCTGTTCCTGGGTTGCTCCCTGTCTTGTAATCCTCCACCCTGCCTCTCCCAAAATGAATCTGCCTTTCCTCTGGCAAGCTCTCCCCCTCCAACACAACAAGCCGGGCTGGAAGATGCCTCCGGAGGTCATCTGGTCCAGCCTCCCGCTCACGGCAGATGAATTTCCCCTCCAGTTTCGCACCCACCTCCACGAACATCTGAGCTGCCGCTTTGTCATTCTCCTCTCAGCCGCACAAACACCGCTCTCAGAGACCAGGCGACAGCAGGAGGGCTAATTTTTTAGTATACACAGTGCTCTCTCTCAGGTTGGGAACGGACTTGATCAAAACCACACTTAGGTCCTGCCTCCCCTGATTTTGAGGGACCAAATTGCAAATTCCAGGTATTTTTTTCCTTTGTTAAAATTCTGCTAACCTGAAGGACTCTCACCCTCTTGTACTGTTGTGGTTAAACAAGGATTGGGTGGATGAAGTGTGCAGCATAACACTTACATCATGCCTAAAATCTATGCAATTTTCCTGGTTTTCTATTAACCTTTAATGGCTTATGTATATGCATAACTAGGCATGAAAATAAAGGCCAAAACAGAGTGTCCATGAAGTGAGACTTCAATGCCAATGCTGAAGACAAGATTTATATTTAAAGAATTGTTCTTATCTTTCAGCCCTGAATCAATTCATCCCACCGCTCCTCTACAAAAGGTATTCTGCTTCTAATATTTAAAATTAAATGTTTGCAGAGTGAGCAAAAGGTGCTGAGCTGACAGATCAGAAGCAAGCGGAGCTCAGGCATCCACACTTCACCCCCTCAGTGTGTCTGCTCTGGGGGGGGGGACAGGGACTCCCCTTGCCAGGGGAAGGTTCCCTCGGCGGTGATGCACCCCTGGTTTCACCGCCTGCTTTAAAAATGAGTCTGAAGCGGCTTTGAGATCTAGAGCCTGGTTTGTTTTCTAATCAGTATCCTGGAACCCAGCCCCTATGCCTTTCCCAAATTTTGTTCACATTTACATTTCTAATCTACACTTTTGCTGGTTTTTAATTCTTTTTTTATTTATTTCTTATGTGACAGAAAACTCTGGTTTGTCTTGAAATTCAATTTCCGTGTCATATTTTTGATCTAGGAGCAGGATATAGACCGATCACAGCAGAGATGATGTGTGCTGTCGGGAATAAAAAGGGAATTATCTCACTGCCCTCAGTGGAGAAAAAGCCTCCTCCCTCCTGGCAGCTCCCTGTGCTGGTGGTGGAAGAGGGACCAGGGAAGAAAACAGGGGGATGATCACAAGACATCTTCGTGGCTTCGATGCAGAATCCCTCATTTAGTCCACAGCCTTGTGGCTGGCCAGGTAATAGCTGCGTGTTCACCTGCTTATTGGTATATGTTCAATGAAGAGCTTTGAAAAGACTGTCTCCCCAAATTTTAATCTAAACTGTCTGACCGACGGCCGTGCTCACCAGCCCAGCACTGGTCCCACCGTCAGCAACACGGCGAGGATTAACCACGGCGTAACCCACAGCCGAGGACGGGGTCTCCTGTGGTCGCCGCCCCCCCCCAGTTCCCCAGGAGAGTGTGAAGGTGGGGTAAGAGGCAGAGGGCTGTGCAGCCCCCCCGTGACAGGCAGCATCCCCGTTCCGTAAGCAAGTGCACGCGAGTGGCTCGGTCCAGGTCACACATACAACGCCCAATGCCTTTTTTGTCTTTGGTTGATTTTTATTTATCAATAAAACAATACTACAAAACATGGGAAACATCTGCATTAAATACAGATCTGCTGTTACTTTGCCAGCTTTTAACCTGCTGTATTTACAGAGTTCTCCCCTACAGACTTTTCGCCAGCAGGAGCCCGAGGGGTGGTCGCTGCCGGCTGGAGGACGGGGCAGCACCAGCTCCCCGGCACTCCGCAGCAGCAACGGGAGTGAAAAGTCGAGCAAGAAGCGAGTATCTGTTGCTTTCTGCTCTCGCGTGAGACAATCTCGTTGTCTCGGTTCCCTGCAGTAGGATTCCTCTTTGCCCTGCCCCTGCCCTCGGTACAGCGGGGAGAGGCTGTTGCTGCAGGCTGGAGGGTGCGTGGGTCTGCGTCCCAAACGCCGCAGTCCCACCCCAGTCCTGCCTGCCAGCGGAAAGGATCTTCCTTTCCCACTGGATACCATCGAGCAAGCTGCCGAGCTCCTCATTTGCTCTGGTTTTGGGGCACAATAGTGATTGACTTATTCCCCTTCCTGTCAAGCCCACGGATGGCTCGCGCAGCCACACCTCAGCCCTCCTGACCGTTGCGTCTCGTGGGAATTGCTAAGATCAGCGAGCAGAAAGGGTGACGCTGGCACTAACCGGCAGCCTTCCCAACCCAGACCTTCTCCTCTGCATATTGAGTGCTTGGACAGCTTGTCATTTTGGGGCGGTTAGAGGTTACATCTGGGGAGAGGCGTCCTCTCCTCTGACAAGGGTTTGAACAAGCGATGAGTTAGGGCCGTTCTTCCCACCAGCACTTACCTGTGTGGCTCAGAGCAGCACACCTTCCAGGCACGGGGCAAGTCCGGACCTGGCCTCGTGCTGCTCGCTCTGATCACGGGCTAGAACGACTCACTCACTCCGTGAGAGAAAGAAATATACATATGTGTATATATATATTTCTCTATACAAGCTCCTTTTATTATATAGTTGTAAGGCAGATTAAAATTATTTTCTGATATCACCCGGCATCAAAGGGAATCTCTCCTACTTTCCATGCACATCACACAGTGCTGCGTAGGGAAGGTAATTAAATCCTCAGTAATTTTCGTACAGGTGTTCTAACCTGAACATCCACTGCTCTTTCACACCTGCCCTGACATGAAAAGAAGACAAGACAGTGCTCAGAAGTGCTAGGAATGGCAAACTTCAGCTTCCCGCCCTAGAAAACCCCTGGGAAGCCGCAGAGCTGAGCCCCTGCTCAGGACAGAGGTGCGACCTGCCGGGGAGGAGACCCTGCCACCGCAGCACAGAGCGCAGCTGGTTCCAACGTGTTCTCCTCCTTCGCAGACTGGAAGGGCCGAGGGAGATGGGGAGTGAAACCAAACCCCAGAGAGGGGCGAAGCGGGGGGAGCCGGAGCCAGAGCCCGGGCTGAGTCGGACCAGCGCCTCGGAATGTTTCTTTTTTGCTCCTGACTGCTGGAATTCGTCTGCTCCTCAGCAGTCAGTAAAGAAGAACAAGTTGGGGTTTTTCTCTCCACGTGGAAGGGAATGAGGACAATAATTTATCCCGTAACAGTTCAGCTTTTCTTAAGACTTATGATTAGGGAGCTGGCCAGAGCCTTGCTAATTGGCACCTGGCTGAGCAGCACGGTGCGTGCTCGCACGGGAGAGGACTGTCTGCTCACACCTCGGACCCGGAGCCGGCAGTCGTGACACCTCCGTAACGGGGCACGTTCGCAGAGCGCAGCTTCTCCAGAACTACCACAACATTGCCTAAGACGTAATAAGTATTGTCATGAGTGAATAAAGTTGAAAGAAGTGCACGAACAGGTACAGTGCTCCTGCTCTGCTTGTGGTCTCTTGAGCCGCCAAAGGAAAGCAAATCATTTTTACAAAGCAATCTTTGATCTTAAATTAATTTCTTTCATTTTGTCTTTATTTGTCTGCCCAGGAAATTGGAAATAGTCTAGGACATCTAACTACACCTCCCAAAAGCTCAGGAGGTCTTAAAGGACTTTTTTCCTGGGACAAATGTCTATGCTTGTGCTCAGGGGTCTCAGACGAGATGCGCTGCTGCCCGAGAGCCATCTCTGCACACAGGTGTGTGCATCCTCCCAAACCCACTTAAACCCCAGAGCACGGCTTCAATCAACATATGCTAACAAGTGGAGCTGCTTAAAATACGTAAAATGTGCTGTTTTGAAAAAGCCATAGTGTATTACAAAGGCATACAGATGTTGGAAGGAGCGGGGCTGTCTTTTAATAACAGATGCTCAGGTTTGCGAGCAGCAGGTGGCCGGGACGGGGGAACAGGTTGTCAACAGGTCCGTGGAAATGAGATTATTCAGGAATGCAGGGTGAATCTGGGAAACAGGCCTGGATGGGGAAAAAGAATGTGTGGAAGGGGGACATGCCGACATGTGCAAAAATGCATACACTGCCATTCTAAAGATGAAGGATTTAAACTTCTCTTCTCACAAATTCTCATTCTTCAGTTCAAAACTGAGCTAATTCAAACAAAAAAGGAGCAAAAATGGGTGCAATGAATCATTAGTAATTTCTTTTTTGTTTGAAGTGAAACATTTCTTTCATTTCAGGTTAGACAAAATAGTATTTGTTGTTTCACGTTAAAAAAGAAAAGAAAAGAAAAATGTCGATTTTTTGTTTATTCCAAACTGTCATTTTAAAAAAAATAATTGGTCAGCAAAGTCAAAGATCTCATCCACACACAAGTGCAACAGTTCCACGGACATCTGGAGTCCAGCTACTTGCAGTTACTGGTTCATGTTACCGGCACTGAACACCTGCAGTAATTTAGATATATGCCACTGGGACAAAACCACCTACCCAGAGAAGTAACCTGTGTCATTTCTGACGAAAAACTGGCGATAGCAGCGTCAGTACTTGTTTTATTCGCATGAAGGCGAGTGCACTACCCTGTGAGCTGATCTTCACCGTCACCCTCCAAGCCGCAGGGCCCCAAAGTGGCCCTGGCCAAACCAGCCCCACGAGAGGAGGAGGAGGATGCTCCCGAAACAAGCCAGTGACGACCTCCGGGTTTCAAACGCCGCTCAGGAGAAAGCAGGCAGATAAACGGGGTTACAGACCACCAGGTTCGTTTAGAAACAGCAGCAGAACCATCTCCCCATTTCATCCCTGCCCTGTCTCCCCATCTCCTTGACTCCAGGCAAGGGGTGTTTAACTTGGGAGAAGCCCACCCGAGAGCTGTGATGGCAGTTTAGGGACCGCAGGGACCCCGCTGCTGGCTCTGCAGGTGTTGGCGAGCTGTCACCGATGCAGAAGGCAGGTGTCTCCCGCAGAGTCATCTGCTGGGATGGGAATCGCGTTATCATCTGGCTCGCGGTTCTTCCAGCGTCGGCCGTTTGCAGGCTGCCAGCGGAGCGAGCGGGTGCAGCAGGCTGTGACTGCCGCACGGCGCTCGGCGAGCATCACGCCTCGCCATCTGAGGAGACGTAACTTCCAGAAATGCTTTGCTTTCCATATGCTTGTGCAGATACTGTAACATCCAAATCCCTGCTACGGTGAAGCGCCATATGGGGGGAGCTCTGCAAAGACGGGATCTTTCACCTTCTCCCAGGAAGGGGCCCTTGGAAACGGCTTCCTCTGAAGAACAGCCAAGTGCCACAGATTAAAAATAATAATAGTAAAATCATCCCGGGATACTCAGCCCCACAAGTGAGCAATTGCCTGGTTTTCTGGCTTTTCCAGACCCAGCTTGCCTGCAGCGATGCTTCCCGATTCCAGTCGTATTCGTGTGTATGCATGGCTGGAAGAGCAATGAGAGCCGGGCCACCCAGAGCGGCAACGACAGCAGTACCGAGCCCCAATTACCCCCCCGACAGCTGTGCAGAAGGGAAGAAGATATGACAATAAACCCAAATTATGAGTCTGTCATTCCAAGAACAGCACCGCTGGGGGAGAGGATTGCAAACGGCTTCCCCCCAGCCCCGGCAGCCTCTCTCTCTTTTTACCTTTGCAGCAGCTACTGGAGGAACGTAAAGCCTCGCAGCTGGGCACCATCTGCAGACCCTGGGACCTGCCTGGGATGGATGGCGTGGGGACCAGCACCGAGAAAGGCCACAGCTGGCTGCCCCTCCTTGTCCAGAAGAGATAGATACCCTGCCTTTCCCTCCATATCCTTCTCCTCCTGCCCTGCCCTGCGCTCTCTCTAGTTGCGACTCAGCCGCTGGCTGTAACGACGCCGTCCCTTGCCAAGGTGTCTTTAAAATGACAGAGGATGGGAGTATTTCAAAGTATTCTTGGAAATACTCTGGCAGGTAACCCCTGATGCAATGACGGCTTTTCCAGAAGTATTGCTGCTGGTGACAGTGCTTTCAAATCATGGCATCAAAAAATCTCTGTTCAAGACAGGGAGGCAGAAGAATCTCACCCTGTGACCACTGAACTGTTATCTTCAGCCCAACCCAGAAATAAATGAGGAAAAAAACCCCATCACCTTCAAGGGAGAATAATCCCCAGCCTGCAGGGAACCGGTTAACATAAACTGATGCTAAATCACAGTGGGCAAGAAAGCATGTATGTATCTATCGCTATATTTATGTGTGCGTATATATATGTGACAGTTGAAGGATACCAACTTATTTATTCTTGTCTGTGCTCTTACAGTGTATATGCACTGATTTATTTGAATGGCAAGACACAAATTAGCTGCAGTTTTCAGCCACCCAATGCCACAACACTGATAGCTGTACTTTTCACCAGCGTATTGTATAACACCTAACCCGCACATGGAAACGACTAACATGGAGTGGCTCTCTTCATTTATCGTCATCCTAAGCAAAAGGTCAGCTCTTCCGCCAGCAGTGACGCTGGAGCAGAAGGCAATAGCAACACCCTCATTTACCACCTCCGAGCCTCTATAAATAGGCATTTTTTTAGCAGTTGGACCACAGCTACCTGGCAGGTGTCATCACACGAATGACTCCACACAGGTCACAGCTATGACTTGTTTGGTTTTTTCCAACATGTCTCTCTTTCTTTCATGGTGTTATTTGTACCAGGGAAATACAGCAGGCTAAAAGCTACGTGTTTGGTTTTTTTTTTTTTTACATACCACAGTAGAAACAGTTACCGAGTTATATTTGTCACAGTAGTTTATGCATATTTGCTATTCACAGACTGCAGAATATTGCCAATAACCTCACTGGTGGGGACTGACAACACGGAGATACATGCATTCATGTGAGACCATAATCAATGATGTCTATACTGCATTAAGCACATTCATTTTTTTTAAACACCTTCCAGTAAAATCGATTCCTTTAAATTTGTAGTTAAAACTTCTTTTTTTTTCCACAATTACGCACAAAATAACCTGTAAACAATTTGACATTACACTTATGTACAAGTGAACCACGTTGGAAAGTAGAGAGGTAATTCAGTGGGTGCCACTTAATCTACATCAATGTGCAACAGACTGACTCAGCCTCAGCAAAGTCATTAAGTGCTTGTATGAGGTCCGAAAATGTAACATGAGCAAGGCCCCGAAGAGATCACAAAAGTCACCAAGCCCCCCTCTAAATCCTGTGTTGGCTGGGAAAATATTGCACTCGCAGCACTCGCTCCTCTAACGCGCGTACGTCTGGATAAACCGAAGCGCCCGGGTTGGATCCCGTCCTGCGAACACGGGGAAGGGGCCAGCCCCCCCTCGCTGCCCCGCGCGCCCCGAGGAGCGGCCAGGGGAGACGCGCGAAGGGACGTCAGGGAGGACACCCCCCACTGAAGTCCAGCAATTCCCGTTCAACCAGCTGGGCCTGCCATCCTTCTGCTTCACGTTGGTAAGTGTCGTCTGTTTAATTCTGAATTCTGCTTTTTCGTGTTTGCTTTATCATTGCTATAGTTTAAAATCTGTAATATCGTACTTATAAACTGATTTTTTAGCTAAGTGATATAGATGCCAAGAAAAATAAAGAATGTCTTTTTATAATATAAATAATTTAAAAGTGCTTTTCTGTTCTTTTACTATTAATCTACAAAACCCCGTTGGGGCATAAACTATCCATAAGACTGGACATTATTTTGTACCATGATATACATGGGGCCTTATGCAAAAATTACTCTGAAAGTCAAGTCCACGTGCGTACTCGCAATGGTGGAAAGGGCTTCAGGGCAGGGTAAGAAAGTTTTCTCCAGCCTTTCTAGGGCTCGGAGAGCAGCGTGAGATATGGCTGAAGGTCTCAGTTACATTACGGTCGTTGCCAATAAAAATCAACCTTGTTTTCCCCTTCAGCCCACAGCTTTGCAAAGAAAATTAATGAATGGTCTCACAAAACTAGAATTAAAAACCCAAAACACGTTCTCCAGAGTGCTGTGAAGCCTCTATACGGTGCACGCAGATGATTTAGGGAAAAAAGAAAATAATTTGGTCCCCATGGGTCTATGTAAACTCACACGGTCTCTCCCTTTCTCTCCCCCTGATGCTTTGCGTCCCGCTCAGGCGCCTGTCTCGAGGCGTTTGGGCGCGTAACAAAGCCCTCGGAAAACGTCACTTCTGACCGTGAAAGGCATAAGCAGGCGCGGCCCGCGGCTGCGATGGGAGCGGAGTTGAGCTGAGCCCGGGCGCCAGCAGTGCTCGCGGCCAGGACAGTGCCCAGGGCATCGCGTGTACCCCGCGGCTGCAGCACCCACCTGCGAGGCGCTCACCCCGCAGCGCGTTTCGCAGGGCTGTGCGCGCCCACCACGCTCCTCCAGCCCAGCGTCCTAAGCAAAGCTTCGGCAAGGCTACTGAAGAGACCACGGTAACTGAAGACTGGCTATGCAAGACCACCACCAAACCACCAGACCCGTTTGCTACACGCAGAAGCGATGAACGCTGCGAGCAACGTAAGCGGATGTGAATTTTATTACAGCTTAATGGCTATCTCTCAGCCTCACTGACGCAAGTGCCCATTTTTCTGGAGAAAAGGTGTTTTCGTAGAGTCTCGGTCCTACTGAAGTCAATGTAAGTTTTCAAAGTAGTTTCGACAGAACTTGTATTTGGTCTTTGTTATGTGTGGAAAGTAGCCCAAAGCCCAGTTTGCTCCCCAGATATTTTGGAAAGAATAAAGTACTCTGTTAACCAAGTTTCATTTTGGCTTGCTACCGATAAGTGACCAAAAACATCCTAGGGATAGACATGGGTTCTCTCATGGAAACAAAGCCGAATTGAGCGGAGTAATTTTAGAGCTCAAAATTCAGCTACCTTTTAGACAATCTGTTATTCCAGTTTCACTTCCCCCCACTGCATTGCATCCGTCTCCCTTCCTTTCCCTCATTGCCTCATTTCAGCAGGTGAGCAGCGGGGGGCTGCAGCCCACCACCCCTGCACAGCGCCGGGGAAAAGCCCCGGAGGGAGGAAGGTGCCTGGCGTGCTGAGCACCGACCCTAGTTCCCTCCTTCTGCCGAGCTGACGGTTTGGTTTGAGGGATCGTTTTGATGCCCACTTATTGCAGGAATTTCTCCTGCCCCTTCCAACAGTGAGTGAGCGGTGCCGTGTCCTGCAGATGGGGGAGAACAACCTTGCCAAAAAGGCATCAGTATGTGCCTTTCATCCCAAGGTGCGTGTATATATCTATCTAACTATATGTATGTATATGTACTTGTAGATATGTATACGTGTATACTTATGTGTGCGTGACATTTTTTTATGTATGCGTGCATGACATTATTTTTGGGAAGAGGTCTTTCAGAGTTAATACATCCGTGATAAGAAAAATCACCGCCTCAGCGCCTGTACGGCGAGGACACCACCAGCAAGAGAAGGTTCGGTCATTCTTTCCCGACCCGCTGCCACCCGCACATGAACTACGGGGCCATCGTGTAGCAGCTTTTTTAATTACCCTGGTGCCTGTCTCTACCTGGCCATGGTTTTTCCACACCGTCGCACGGTGCCGGCATCCCCTGCCCCCCGGCAGCAGAGCTGCCAGGGCTCGCGCCGGCAGGGTCCTGTGCCCGGTGGTGGCCCTGTGGCCACCTGACGGTGGCAGAACAAGGTGCCCGAAGTGTGGCTCTTTGGTGGGATGTGGTTCTTGCCGCGGGGTATGGGTGGTCCAGAGAAAAGCAGCGAGGCAAGGAGGGAGAGAAGGGGACCTCTGAGCAGCAGTAACGGATGCTGCCCAGCATCCAGCGTTTAGGCTAACCCCCATCGGGGAGGGGGGGACGGCTCCCCACCATTGCCCAGGGGCTCCTCCACAGCACAGGCTGCTCTACCCAGAGCCCACCAGTCAGTCTTAACAGCAAAAAGCCTTGAAGCACAGCCCCTAGCTCCTATACCAAGCCACCTGTAAAACAACTGCAACATGAAGTTAGACCAGAATTAGACCCCCGCAGGAACGCAGCAGAAAGTGCATACAAACACACACACACACACACACGAGTGTGCACCCACACGCCTGGGCACCTGCTCTCCTCCCACTCCATCCTAAATCGTGTTTCCTAGCAGGTTTGGCCTGCCTGTGATTACTGAAGTTTAAGACCTTTATTTCTGTAGCACTGGAGAGTAATAACCATTTCATCTAAAACTGAAGACATGAAGGCCACATAAATCAAGCCCATTCGGGCGCATTTCATTTGGTCTAATTTTTCCACAGTTATTAATCATCGTGCAATCCTGTGCACCCTGAACGTCAGTCTGGGAACACACACCCACCCCCACCCACCACACACACCCACCCCCAGCGCCTGTTCTTCTACTCCATCTCATGTATTTTATAGATTTTATAGCCCAAATAGTTGTGATATTAAAAAGAGACAGGGAATGATCTGGAGTGGTAGGAAGGACAAGGTTTTAGCTGCAGTCTGCTGCCGAGGAAGAGGGGTGATCCATCCCGAACTGCAGACTCAGCTGGAAATCCTGAGGGAGAGCCCGATCTGTTCCCCAGTTTTGTTTGCTTGGTGCTGGAGCTGGGGGGCAAAATGCAGGATATGTTAAGTAGGAAAAGAAAAACATTCTAAACTAACCAACAAATAACGAAGAGGAGCCAAATCTGTGGATCTTGTGCAAAACACTGATTTCCATGTGAAAATGCGCCTTTTGAGCAGGTAAGTGGAGGGCTGCACAACTACCATGCCTGAACTCGAATGTGAGCGAATGTCTTAAAACCTGAATTGGTTCTAGAGCCTGACCCCAAGAAGTGCTGAGATTTCTCACTGAGCCCAGCATTTCCCAGGTCAGACGCTCTATTTCACAATCCTCACTCTGTGTTACCATCACTGCACGTCCACTGTAAGAATTAGCACCCTTCTCACGGTAAAACCTCAGCTGAGATGATGCTAAGCTGCCACATCCAAGCCCTGTTCTCCGAAGACTGGGAGAGGTATTGCTGGGAGGGCTTTTCCCCCCTCCCTACAGCCAGCTCATGCTTATGGATCACTCTGGACACGTATTGCTTCCTTTTATGCTGGTAAGATTTGCAACCTCACCAATATACACCTGCATAACATCTGCAGCTGAGTGATGGGTATGAGCCTCTGCCCGTGCGCTTGTGCAGACCTTACGGTTCTTCTGGCAAAACAAAAATGTCACAGCCAGGTGTGTGGGTGCAATGGGGCCCTGCAAGCACAAAGATATCACCTTGCTGAAGCTGCATGAAGATCAACAGAAACAATCTGTGCATACTTGACATCATCTCCCATAGCAGTCTCTGAGATTTAAGAGGGGGGAAGCCCTGGAACCTGCAGGACACTAAATAAGTCAGAATCAAAGTGCTTTGTGTTACCAGCACTATCACTTCCCATATTTTTTTTATATATAGATAAAATCTCCACCTTCCTGTACCTTTAGAAAACGAATAATTTATCTCAAATACTCTAGCTGGTATGTTCTCAGCTATGGCCAAAATAGGTTAGCTGGAGCAATTCATTTTTCCGTCACTCTCCGTGGCTCGCCTCTGCCAGCGGCCTGAGCTCACCCCTGAGCCGAGCCCCCCCCGACGCCTACCTGCTCCAGGTTTTGCTGGCCCTATGCCTTTGACCGCTTGCTAACGCTCGGTTCCTGGGTGCTCTCCATCCCTGGCTGCTGTGCTTACGCACTACTCGGCAACAGCCGCCTGTTGCACCCCACGAGACTGACCCGTTCCCCTTCCCCGAGCTCCCGCGCCCCGGGGGGCTGTGGGCTGCGGGACCCCCGCTCCGATCACTGCAGGACCAGCCTTTCCCACGGCTCCCCGGCCGGCACGTGGTGGGTGACATAGGACACGCGGCGCGGTTTGCCGGCTATCGTCCCGGGACCGACACCGAGACAGGCGTCTGCGGGAGGGAATACGCGTACCTCCTTCTGGGGTTTGCGTTTTCTCTTGAAATGCACACGGCCGGAACGGTGCTGCTCCTGTCCTCTGGCAAGCAATCCCCGCCAGTCAAAGCACTAAACGTGGCTTGTTCGGCGGATAATTTCTTGCGTTCGCTTCTGTGCCGGACAGGACCCAGCGCCCGCTCTCCCTGCCGGCTGGGGCCAAACACTCCTGGCACACGCGCCTGGCAAGCCTGCAGAAACCAGCCATCCTCACCAGCGTGGCCACTCCGCCCGCCACCGCACTCGACCCCGGAAAAATTCCTACAGCTTTCCAACTGGGATCATCACACGTTTAACCCACTGGCACCAGAGAGCCTTGAGAAACACGACAAGAGGTGTGGGGAGGACACAGAGGGAACAAGATCGTCAAAAACAAATGGAATATTTTGCTGACAGCAACAAAGACCCACGCACTGTTCCCCGGTCTCCACTGAAATGCATTTACAGTGTCTCAAAGCAGGGGAAAAAAAGAGAAAGGGAGCAAGGGAGAGAGACAGTGAGATGGGTTTTCTACTGTTCAACCCTCAAAGACCTGAAGAAGAAATGGAACATCCACAGACTGCTAAAAAATGCTCTTTTCTGAGAAAGTGCAGTTATAAGGAGAGAGCCAGAAAATCTTTAAGCAATATATATTGATATATATATACATATATATATACACAGAGATATATATACACACATATATATATATGCACATATATATATACACATGCTTAAGGTAAACTGTCATGGCATAGCTTGTTTCTTTGAGCTGTGTACATCCCTCCAAACAACGCACTACAAGGAGAACGCAGAAGGCATGCAGTCCACAGACACCCCCGGACACTGCCTGCTCACGTGCCATGTTCCCACCGGCGTCAGCAGCATCCGCACATGAGCGTCTCTTGTTGTCGGTATGGTTGTGCCCTTAAGGTATTCAGCTTGTGTAAGACTCAGAGTTTACAAATAAAAGCGTTTGTCATTGTGCTTCCACCACTGGAAAAATATCGATACCCTATGACTATAAATGTTAAGGTGAAATAGGCAAATTAGGCAGTACTACAGAGATGGATTTTTTTTTTTTTGTGTGACCTAACAAATAATTATTATTGGGAATTATTTTTGTATCGCTTAGGATCTTGCTCTAATGGTAATAAGGTCGTGTGCTTTCCCCACCCTGAGCCTATAGGTGGTACTTCCGCAGCAGTTCGGATTGCCAAGGATGTTTCCTTTCCGGAAACCTGTCTGGGATTTTGATTTTGAGGAAATCCTGGATACATTTTTCTAGCTCCTCCTCAATGGAGAGCTTCTCCTTCACCGCTTTTTTCTTGCTGGAGTTGGACTCTCGGGAGCCGGAGGTGAGAGTCCGGAGCAGGTCGCTCTTCCTCCGGATCTCGGACTGCTGCAGCAGCTGCACCGGCCCCTTCTTGGCCGGCCGGTCCAGAGTCTGTATGTTGGGCTGGCGGGTGACGGGGCCGCAGATGACGGTCTCCTGGGGAGAGCTGGCCTCCGACTGACTGTCGCAGCTCGATGTTGACAGCTCGTTGCATGACGTGCCGCTCTCTCCCTCCTTGTCGCCTTTGCCGTTCTTGCAGCAGCAGTCGCAGTGGGACGAGGACCACCGGGAAGGCTCACCTGCAAGAGGAACAGAGAGCGCGCCGGGGTTACCGACAGCTCCGAACCCCTCGCCCCCACCCAGAAACAGGCTGCTCGCCCACCGCCGGGCTCGCTGCTGCCTGCCGCGACCCGCGGGAGCGGGGAGGGACGCAGCCGCCCAGCGCAGCAGAAAACCTCTCGGGGATCATTCCTGAACGTCACCGTGAACCGGCAGCAAAAGCTCCACCTGGTCTCAAGTGGGAGGTGATTTCCATTAACACCGGAGCTCCTTCATCTGCTCCGCTTGCACGTGATGCTCAGGTCCCCTGCGGGTCTCCTGAGACAACCAACGCGTGTCTGGAAGTTTTCTGAGATCCTCCGTGAGAAAGAGTCACACGAGGACCCAGTCAGGTGTTTAACCAGAGTGAGCCACCATCGTTTCAGGAACCCTAATTGCTTTTCAGGCTTGTAAATGACTTGCTGCTACCTCCACCCACCAACCCAAGGCCAAACCCTGAGCAGATCGCACAGGGCTTTTCCTCCCTTAAGAGAAAATCCTGAAGAAGTCCACAGAAATTTTGCCTGAGGAAAGACGGAGAAAAAACAGAATGCGGACTTCAGATTTTGTCATTCCCAATCCATTCCTCCAAGTTTCACTTGTATGTGGGGTTCCTTTGAAGCCAATAAACTCATAGGTGTGGATAGAGGTTACTGGGCAAAGGCCAAGATTACTAGTCCAAAACAGACAAACAAATGATGAATTTTTGGCTGCCAGAGGAAGGCAGCACCCAGGAGGCAGGACATGGCAAAACTTGCTGCCCCTTCCCATCCCAGCTACCGTCACTGCAAAACACAACGGGTCCAACAGCTTGTGTCGGCACTGATCATCTTCCCTGGGTTTGCGCTTAATAAAGGCAAGTCCAGACAGGAGGGAATAAAACTTGTTCACATAGGAAGGGTCTGTCTTGCTGGTGGGTGAAAGAAGTCAGGCTCTATCTGCAGCGGCTGCCGGGACCAACAGGTCTCACCTGGGAATGCCAGGCTGCTTAAATCCCATCGCACGCTCCTAGCCTCATCATTCTTCTGCCTTTAAAAGGACAGCGTCAAATACGCTGTTAAATCCAAACTATCTCATTTTTTCCTTGTTTGCCATGCTCAGGTTAAAACCAAAGACCCAGGGATTCTCCAATGATCTTCTTCACACAATTACACACAATGGCAGAGTCCTACCCTTCATTAGCAACCACACATAATGAACCAGCGCAGGCGAATGCCCTGCCAGGGGCTCTGCCCCAGAACAGACCGGCGTAAGCAACGTGGCGCGGGCCGATGGCTCTCCCGTACAGAGGAGATGAAATTCCAACCCCACAGCAAGTCGGCTCACAGCAAACACCCCGCAGGGAGAAACGCGCCGGTGCCAGGCTCGGAGCCACCCAGCAGTGGGCTCGTCGGCAGCCAGGCTATACCAGACCCGCTCCCTCCGTCTCCTCCCGGCACGACAGACGCAGCCGCCGGTCCGGTCCCATCCCCATCCGAGGGAGCAGGACCGCGTGGGATCACTGCTGGCGCTCTGCAGCGTGAGGTGCTGCGGCAAATTAAACGGGAGAAGTGGACGGCAGAGGAATGCGTACAAAAAGCAAAATAGACAGATCCTGGGTACAGGCAGCTCACGCTGATCTCTTTCCAGATCTTACAGGTAACATCCTGGCAGTCGCAAAGAAATTCAGCGTTAGGGGTTTTGGTCTAGCCCCCAGCACGCGGTGAGCGAGCCGGGGGGCTGCGGGAGGCACGCCAGCATGGGCAGCCCTCACAGCAGCAGCGAGCCCGCGGAGGCAGCATCCCTGCGTGACACCGCCACGGGACGTGCAGACACGTGGCCCTGGAAGTCACACTTTTTCCCAGCGGCATGAACCACAACAAAATAAAACAAGATGTTCCTCATGTCTAAACAAAACGTTCAGACAATAGTGCTCTCACTGCTCAGAAAAATGTTTGTTATTATTCTAGCCTGTAATCATCATGGTCTTTATACTTGCATTCGATTAAATATGACTATTTGTTCTTTTTTAAAGTAAGAAACCCAACAGCATTCAGGTAACCATTGGCTACTTATGTCAATAAACGTCTCTCCCGCAACAAAAAGGATGTATGCAGCCCGTTATACAATTCAGAACTGGGTATCAGAAGGTGGCTGGCTTCCCCAGCCTCCAGGAATAGCATTTGGGAAATTGTCTTTTCCATTATCGACAGCTATAGCACCCCTACTTTCTCCAGACATCTTTTCTTCTTTCAGGCTCGATAGCACAGCCAGCTTTGGCTTTAAGACCGCGCAGCCAGAGCCGCCAGCCTCGGTCCCGGCGGGCAGCACTCCCCCAGTGTCCCCCCTGCCCACCCAGACCCAGACCCCGACCCCTGCGGACAACTCGCAGCACTTCGGAGGTAGCCTCCCCATGCACGAAGGCTTGGCCATGCACAAAACAGAGGCTTCTGGGAAACATGGACCTTCATTTGCATAACCCATCAGTGATGGGAACCCCTGAAGAGTGCTTAATTTATTTCCTGATTCATGTAGCGCATGGCTTGATTTTTTTTTCTTTTTTCAGCTGGAGACCTGCCCAAACGCAGTAATCCGTGACAAAGAGGAAGAGCTGGCATTGATAACAACTGTTCCCTGACCAAACCACTGCAATAATCATGGATTTAAATGTCTTTTGGAAGCATCCATCTTCCCACTAAAATGTAATTATCATTTCCAACTCACGCAGATTGGTAACATCATCCAGATCAAGAAAAGCATAATTTAGCTTTGCAGCTTGGGCCCAGCAATACAGCACCCGGTCTCACCCATGAAAAGGAACCGGGGGCCCCGCTGCCAGGATTGCACCCCGGCGCTTGTGGCATTTCCTACAGCGGTGCAAGGGCAGGAGAAGGGAATGGGGAGGGGGAACAGCCAGGTCAGAGCTGCAGCATCGGCCCAGTGGTTTTTGCAGCAGCGAGAGGCAACGCGTGGTGCTGGGATCACGGTCGCGCCGGCAGCTCCCGCATGGCTGCGGGGAGGGCAACAGAGGGGGGTGAGGCCGGTGGGGAATCTCTTCTTCACGCCAGGGTCCAAGGTGACCGTTTGCTGCCACCGCTCCAGAAACAGGTCCCCATAAAAAAATTTGGGGCAGGGTGGGAAGAAACAAACGGCAAATGTTGCTGCCAATTTCAAACCCCTGTGCCGTGGGAGCAGACACTGGACAAAGGGGGTCTGCAAGCTCATGGCCGCAAATTGTTAAAAACTGCGCCACTGATAGTCGCTGCTCTGCGCTCCCTTTTCTCCAGCCATGAACACAATGCATATAATTTACAGAAACAGGTGGAAAAACAAAAGTCAGCAAGCCCCTCCTCATCTCTTCCCTCCTCTTCCTTGTCAATGATGAAGGAGTCTTTCAGTCTGTGAGCTGTGTGGCTAAATTTAATTTATAGACTGGCTTCAAGACCCGTTCTGTATCTTGTCTGAAAAAAGTCAATAACAGCTAATTGAAATTTTTTATAATTTGCTCAGCTTTGACAAAGGCATTACGTATTGAGCCTTTGCAAAATCCTGATCATGTGCTCCTGAAAAACACATCCATGAGCTGTATTGATTTGCAGCTCCTTACTGCAGCTGACAGTACAGCTCGGTGAGGGTTTTCCTGCGTTGCAGCTACTGACTGCTCCCTGGGAGGGACTGCTCCGGAGCCTCTGCCCTTCCTAAACACAGAACGATTTATTCCAGCAAGCAACCGCCAGTGCTTGAAAGGCAAAAATTAATCAGGTGGAAGGGAAGCGGTGAGGGTGTTTCTGGCTGGCCCTGTGGAAACACCGAGATGCTGAGAGGGGAGTGCCTCCTTCACGGCAATCCCGGCCGGCGGGAGGACAGCTCCTGCTCTCCTTTTCAGCGTTTGCCTGCACTCGCCTGTAATTACTTTTTCTCTTCTCACCCGCAAAGTCAGTCATCTTCCCCAGGCTGCTTGTGTGCATTTAAGGACGACAGTGGATCCTAACGGAGGAAATACATTTGACAAGCACCACTGCTGCCACCAGCCCTTTCACGACGTGTTTTCCCTCCTCCGGACACCGGGCTCCCTCCCCATCAGGGCCCAGAGGACAGCAGGGCTGAGCTCAGTGCCGGGGATGCTCGCCTGCTCCTACGCCAGGACGATGCGCTCCCGCTGCATTTGCTGCTTCCCCACCCCACGCTGAACCGAACGAAGTCTGAAAAACAGTGAAAAATGAGTTGAGAGGGAAAAGGTTACTGCTCAGGTCAGGTCCCATTAGCACACCGTGCAACCTCCTCCTACATCCTACCGCTGGCCCTGAGCGTGGCAGGTTTTGGTGCCTCCCTAGCAATTTCTAAGCAAATTCATAGGGACATTCAGCTAAAGCCCATCCACACCCCACAGCAGCAGGACAGCCCGTGAAACCCAAATCAAAGGGCTGCACTCACCCAGCCAAGGAACAAAACCCCAACACACACAGACCCCAAACAGCCCAGACCCTGAACATCAGACACCAAATATCAGACCACTGCAGTGGCACAGGACGTTGCTACGATCACCTAATGAAACCTTGCAAACCTGAGCTGATGTTCAGCACACGCTTAGGTCGCAGACACCTCCTCACTGTTGTAACTTCATAGTTACGGGGGAGAAGAAGGGGTCCAGCGCCCCGTGTTCCTCCTGGAGGGGCTGGACCCTGCTTGGGCAGGGGTACCCACCAGCTGCCATCAGGCACATCTAGAGTATATACTTCATTACCACAAAACAAGCCTTTTATAAGTTAATTAAGACCTAATAGATGCTAATTTCACTTAATGAATATTCACCAACGATGGGCATACCGCGGGTGAGCCAGGAGGCAGAAATTCATCTATTCATGAGGCAGAACAGCAAAAACCAGGCGAGATCTGGGTGCTGGAAACAGCCGCGGAGTTCGGAGAGGTTCCTCGGGCAGAGACCTCCCGCCAGCACCAATGTTCAGTGAGCTGGGCTGGCTCACCGGGAGCAGGGCTTGGCAGGGGAGCTGGCGACCAGCAGCGGATGCTCTGGGTACGCAGAGCATCTCTGCAGCGGATGCAGGCAGAGATCTCCGAACACCCCCGGGAAAGGCGAGAGCCTGGCTGAGCAGCTGCCGCAGCAGCAGGGAGAGCTAAAACCAGCAAGCTCCTTTTTGCAACCTGAACAACTGCTCCGCTCTGCAGAAAAACAAGGGGCAAAGGTGAACAGCTTTCTTTTTGCTAAATACGTTTTTGACACCTTGAAGCGGTGGGCAGGTCTGTATGCACAGTTAAACACACTCTCGGAAACCATCCGGCCGGCCTGGCTGCCAGCCTTCCGAACACCCCTGCCCTTGCTGGCCTCAGCCCAGCATCACGGAGCCAGAACCCCGGTGGGTGTGTGGGCAGCGGGCATCGCCAGACGTGTACTTTTCCTTTCAGCTACAAAATAAGCTTAAGTTTTATGCCGAAAAGACCTTAATATAATCATTACAAGAACAACATATCAGGCTAGCCAGAGCAGTACGTTAAGAAAATCTAGAGAGAGGGAAAGCTATGGAGAAAATTGAATTGCCCTTTAGCTTGTAATGAAGTAGAGGGAAAAAAATAATTTTCATTAGGCTATCGTCAGATACCAGAGAAAGAAAAAAAAGAAAGGTTCCAGTATTAAGCAATAATACATGAAAAATACATCTGTGCCAACCAGGATCAAAGTAATTACCATGCTAGGAAGTTGGCTCTGTTAGTTAAAACAGTACTGTAAAATTATCTGATCTCAAGTCAAGCAAGCTGAGCTCCACTTTGTTGCAGGTGCACAACGAAAAGTGCGGGCATAGCTGTCTAATTTACTGCTTTGCAAACTCCCTTTGCCTAATTTTAACTCAGTCAGGCATGGGCTGTGGAAGCCTCTGCTCCCCACGCGCTTTGACAAACAACTCCAGACATCGGCTCAGTGGAATGGCTTCTGTCATCTCCTCGGGAGCCAGAGGATGCCAGGGTGTTCCAGAGGCAGACTTGCCAAAACACATTTAAAAGCCGAAGTCGAAAGCCAGCTATCAGTCACACAAATTTGCAGCTGAGTGAACTTACTGAAGGTTACACTCATTCTGCCCACAGAGTTTCAGAGACTATGGGGTAAGGAAATACAACAACAAAATTCTAACAACGAAAGGAAGTTGGAGGCTCTGGACACGTCGTACGAGGCCTAATTTTATCATTTTAAGTAACCAAATTACTCTCTGTATCACATCAATTAGTTGACATCAAAGCGAGGGAAAACGTTCGGTCAGTCTGACAGAGACCAGACTCGGGAATTGCAGATAATTGCATGTACGTTTGCAACGCAGCCCGTTAGAAATAAAATCCTCAATGCTACCATTAGGAAGGAAAAAGCCCTTTGGGAATCGGGGCGATGGGTAGCGGGTTTCAGAGCTGCGCTACTACCAGCACGGCACGCTCGGTCCTGAGCTGGCCAAAGGTAAGAAGGAGCTGATGTGCGCTAGCAAGTGAGGCAGGTTGTCGCTGCATGGCCAGGTCACTTGGCAAAGAGGGAAGCAAAAGAGCTCAGATTTAGAGGGGAAAAAAAATCACTGCTGTTTGCCTCAGCCTGATTTTTATTTTTTTTTCTAAGAATGTTAAATTAAAACATTTCAGCCACCCCATACCAAAGGAAAAGAAATACATTGTTCGGCTATTTAAAAAATAGGTCACTTTTAAAAGATGTTTTGGAGCATGGAAGCGGGGATGGGAGGCAAAGGGCTACTGATTCGAGGCTGTGCCACGTGTCACCTCCGTGTGAACCCCTCTGTATCTGGGCGTAATTAGAAGCTGCTGACAGATCTCAGGTTGCATCAGAAAATGATTCTGTATTACACTGTAATGAAACGGGCGGAGCAGTGCACTTCACACCTTCTGTGCGTACACATTACGCATTATTTTGCTGGATACAATGAGTTTCCAACAGCGAGAACTGTACGGGGTCAAGGTGACTCCTGGCAAAAGCAGTGTCCAAACTGCAAACCCTCCTGGTGAACTCAGCCTGTGCGGGAGCAGGATCGGCCCCGGGTTTAGGCTTGGGGCTACCTCAACTTCTCTAGACTGGGAGCACAGTCTTTGAGAGCTGTATGTGTTGTGGAGTGACCACACATAAAAGGAAATCAATAAAGTGCTACTGAAAAATTGCAGATTACTGCTAACTAAAAGCAACGGCTGCAAACTGAACTGAAATCGATTAAAAAATAAGAACTATCACAGCCGCTACAAAGAAGAGCTAAGGCAAGTCATTCACCCCTGCGCCAGGACAGCACGGACGCTCTTCAAGCGTTTTCCCAGCATTTTCCAGATCGCTTCTGAAGGACGTCTCACCCAACTATTCACTTCTTGGAATGTGATTTTGGGGGAGAAGTTAGCAACTTTCAGCCTAGAGTCCCCATGCCAACACCCTCACAGGGCTGCTGCCGCCTGCGCCGGGGCTCAGAGCACCCGGGCCAGGCTGTGTCCACAGGACACCCCTCTGCCACGGGTGGAAGTGGGCTCACAAGTACCGGAGAGGATGCGTAGCCCTGGGAGACGAACCCGCGCTCCCTCCTGCTCCGTACCAGGACCGCTCTGACGCGCTAAACGGCACTGCCGCCTCGGCTGCGCGCTGCTGCGTAACGCGCAGATGGGTACGGTGTCTGACGCAGAAGTACCTCTGAATTAGAGAACAGTTAGCTCTCTTACTAAATCCCGTATCGAAAGCAAAAACGTACATCCCTGGAAGGCCGGGAGAGACGTAAACCCTACAAGCTGGGCCACTCCCTTGCACTGCATATCAGAAGCCTTTTTATTGGAGTAAAACTGCTGCCAGGATCAGTTTATTCTTTTGGGCACCATTTTGTCATGCAATAAACATGTTTGCTGGAGTCCCAGGGATAATCTAAGTGCCACAGGTGGGAGATTTCATGGAGTTTGGGTCTGGGTCAGCGGAGAACCTTTATTCACCATGGGAAGCCATCAGCTTTTGGTGCGCGGGGGACGCGCATCTGGTGGGCTTGTGGGGATTTGCAGAGTTCCCAGCCGTGTAAACCTGCCTGCGTGCATTCCCATGCAGAGGACAGGTCTCCTCACCTGGTTTTGGGTGCTGTAAGGGTGACAGACAGAGCAGACAGGAAAAAAATAAATATTTCTCTGTGTTTTGCAGTGAGAGGGAAGCATCTGCAGCAGTATCAACCCACGCAGGACCCACGGCCGAGCAAGGATGGGTGCTAAGTCCCAAGACTGGCCACCATTCCAGCAGCAAATCGAACATCGCGCTGATTTAACCACAGAATTCATTAATTAATGTCTAAATGCTTTGAGATTCTTAGATAAAAGGGGCTAATTAATTCTGGCCTGGCTTTCCTTCTTTTCTCCCTGATCTCAGCACATTTCTCTCCCAGTGCCCTAATTATAATTATTATTATTAGAAGCTTCTGAAGAAGCAGCAAAGCCTCTGATGTATAATTGACACACAAACCACCAGCCATCCAGTTTTTCTCTTCTCCTTTCCCTCTTTCACGACAAACACGCTGCAAGCGGGGAACGGGAAATCCCCACAAGAGGGATGGCTGGTGTGCCGAAAACTAGGGAGGAGAGAGAAGTTATGATACAAAATAAAATTAGCGCAGAGACCTTCAAACAAAAATCAGTGAAGAGTTTTTCTTGTGAGAAATGGCATATAGACCCTAACCCTAGCCATCATTAAGTCCATCTCAGAGACAACAGTGTTTGAATTTGGTAGTGCTAAGCCTGGGACAAATAGCCCAATGGAGACAGACCTGGGTTTCGCAGGGCAGCGCTTCCCCCTCCTCCCTGTCCCTCTGCAAAGCCCCCAAGCCAGCGGCGATGCTCTGATTGTGGGGGGTTCGCAGAAGCACTTTGAGGCATCTGAAACTGCCCCAAACCCCACTGTTGCAGCAGGCTGGGACATCTCCCCCTCCCCGACTTCTATGAGCTTCAAGAATTAGGTTTTTGCATTAGTTCACCCAGAAAAAGGCTAACAGAAAATTTAACAGTATTCAAATTTAAATGCTATCCGTAAGTAACTTCCAAGCAAGTGCTGTTTTACCATGTAGCTGCACCCACTTCTGGGACCGGCACCAGTCTCAGCCTCCACCTGTCCCAGGTGATCACCCCCAGATTTAATCCCGCTAACAAATTATCCAGCTGCTGCACTGGAAAGAAATTGTCACCCCTTGCTCTCCAAGCCCACCTGGAACTACAGAGGGAGCATAATCGAATGTGTGAAACCTCTGACAGATCCCAGGAGAAAGGGTTAAACATTTCTTAGGCAATTTTTCACGGATAAATGCTGTTGTCTTGAAATTAAGCATGGTGATTTTGATGACATTTGCACTGGGAAAGTGCTTAGCGAGATCATTCAACACCTCCTTTCATTTTGACATCTATATTATAATATTAATTTTAATATCACACTACATATAGTAATTTTCTGTTATAATGCTTCAGAGTTACAAAAATGCAATGTTGTGATATTTCAGAATTAATGTTGCAAATTACTATTCTACAAGAAATTTCAAAAAATTGATTATTTTTTTTTTTTCCTACTGAATTTGGAATGAAACTACATGTTGGTGTGTGAGAACATGCAATGGGATGGAGACTGCTTTCTCATGTAGCCTTGACCTTACAGGCAGAAGAGTTCATTGTTCTCAGGTTAATATTCCTTTTATTCAGCTTCTACAGTTTTCACAACCCTTCTTCTTGAGGTTTGGGGGGGTTTTTTTGGTGTGGGGTTTTTTGGGGGTTATCTACCTTGTTTTTCCCAACAGAAGAGGGATGGTTGAGCCTGTCTTATAAAAAAATGAATGGCAGGCTTGTTGCTACAGATATCGAGATAGCAATGAATTACTCATCAAAAGGCTTGACTGAGTTTTCTTGCTCAGAAAAAGGCACCTCACCAGCAGCACGGCAGGAGGGAGGCACGCTGCGGGCTGGTTTGCCCGCTCAGACCGTGCAGCCCCATCAGCCGCCTCCGCAGCGAGGCCGCTCCCGGGGACAGGCATCGCACCAGCCCCAGCAGCGTCTCTGGGGAGACACGGCTGGGGATGGGCGATGTCTTCAGGCAGGGCACGGAGGTTACGCACCAGATGCTTTTTGAGGCAGGCAGAGGTATTTTCAGCGTCCAGACATTCATTACCTCTACGTGTGTGGGCTGTACCAACCTCCCAGTCTGTGATCATCCTAATTTGAGCCATTTTCCCATCCTACTGTTCTCAATCCAATCTTGTCCATTTATGTTGTCCTTTCACCTTTTATTCTCCTTACTGCTTCTTCGGCTTTAGGGTTTTGCTGTTGGTTTTGGTTTTTTTATTTCTGTTTCACGTTCCTTTTCTTCTTCCTTGTCCCCGTGACTTTAACCACTCAACTGTTCTAGTTTTTGCTGTCTCTTCCACACTTTCTCTCTTCTGCTGGGGCTACTTGCAGCAACCGATCCCCGTTATGCGCAGTAATTAACAACGCTGCCCAGGAAGGCAGGACCATCGGCAGGTGGGAACAGGGTAGCCCCTGCCCTGAGCCAGGCAGCCTCCGGGGCCACCCCCTGGCCAGCTCCCCGTCACCTCCATCCCTCGGGGGTCCCATCACCTGAGCGTCTGAGGGGCCAGTGCCCTCACCTCCACGCTCACCTTTGTTTCCAACCGTGTGAAGCAAGGATTCTCCTTTCAACACCAAAAAAATGAAGCGTGGAAGTTTTTAAAAATATCACACATTATTCATATGGTAAATAAAAAATTGATTGCCTCTAGGTCTGAAGATAAGGTAATGTCGGTAAAGTGACAATTTGATTTAGATCACTCGTTCATGCATGCGCAATGCCTCAAACAGTTTTTGCATCCATGCATGAATTAAAGGTGTTCTGATTGATGAGAGACCACGGTCTAATTGGTGTTTTAATAAATACATTCTGACTTGGTAATCGAGCTAGATTTATCAGCAGAAAATGTCCCTGTCTAAATAAAATTACCAAGGTAAAGCTTAGGAACAATGACAAATGCCACGCAAGTAATTGGCTCTGGGATCAGTGTTGGCAGCAGGATGGACATGCGGTAGATTTATTTGCATTTAGGATCAAGTATCTTCAGTAAAATTTCAGCAAGCAAACAAAACCAGGGAAGGACTTGACAGTAATGTTATTGGTTTGAACTCTCCCATATGTTCAAAGACGGCAGCGAAGGGGGAGGAAGGGAATCAGCAGAGACAACGGCTGCTGCCAGGCACAGTTAGTAAGCTAACACAATTTTTTACCCTTCTGGGAGCAGCTGCGGACACCTGGGTGCTGCCGTGGCCAGGACTTGAGCTGCTCTCTGCAGATACCTGGTTCCTTCCTAGTCCATTCTACTAATTTAAATTTTCTATTTTAAAGTTTTTTTCCATTTAAACCTTCTGAACTTGCCAACCCAGTGTAGAAACCAGAATTGTGCACCCATGGTCTCTGTGTCTAGGGAGGTCTATGATTCGTGGAAGAGAATCTCAGCCAGTCCCTCGCCAGCACATACACTCTTATCAGGAGTCTCCCAGCATTTTACCAGCACTCCTGCAATCTTTCCTAAAACACTCAATTCTGGAAAGGAACTTCTGTAAGAGTATCAAATTTGTTTGAAAATAAAAATAAGTTCCCCAAATGGTGGAGAAAATATGAGACCTGGTGTTAAAATACCAGAAGGCATATTAAATGAGCCAAGATATTTATGTATGAATCTTTCTCAAAGTAACATGTGATGAAGTTAAAATTCTGAGTGGAAAGAGAAGCACAAAGTGTGAGCAGCAGTATGGTAAGAAACAGAAAGTGTTTACAGAAACTGGTCAACCCTGGTCATTGACATTGTCAGACTGTTTCTGAAAGTTGTGATGTACCCCAAGTAGTACAGACTTCTCCTTGCACTTCCTAACAAAAGCCTTTTTATCACAGGAAAACCGCTTCCATGGTCAATTTATTCTTTCGGCCATCGCTTTGCTGTGCAATAAACGTTTTCGACTCTACCTGGCGTCCCCCGTGCTGGCCTGCCTGGAGACACAGACTGTACCTGGGCTACTCAGCACTTGTCTAAACCAGCAAATATGTCCTGGGAGGACCCTTCAGCTTCAGGCGTCCCCCACCTGGGTGAGCAGACGGAGACGGCGGCCGTCCCCGCTGCAGGAGCAGCCTGACCCTACCAGGGCATCAGCATCCTTCCCGGGGAATGTGGCTGCTCCGCTCTGCACCCTCCGAGCAGCAAAACACATGGTGAAGACTCAGCCCAGAGAGCGACTCACGCAGGCTTCTCGGCAGGCTCCGACGAAGCCCATGCAGCTCTTCAACGGAGGTCGGAGGGTGGCAGGGGACCCTGTGGTTCAGTACGCGCGACCCTTGAGTGAGTTACTTCTGTGTTCAGGAAAACTCTGTCTGTCTCTTACTATGAAGATGTGTGGTCATACCTCAGCAAATGTCTCCATCGTTAATTCAGGTCATCTGTCAACTTTTAATTGTTTCTGATTGTGGTCTCTTCAAATCCATCCTTTTTTTTTAAACCTCTTTATCTGCCTAACCATAGCTGTCTGCTTAACCAAATCTTTCTCTGGTAGCACTGTAGAAATCATTCAGGCTCACACAACCCAGATTTATCTGCCTTTCTACCTTTTAGTTCTCATCCAGTAAAATCGTTGGCCAGACCAAAGTAAGAGCATAGCTGAGCAATACTCTTTCAATTCTCACCTGTATTTCTCATTGACAGTTTAGCAAGCATTTAGCCTGAAGAAGAAAAGTAAAATGAATAGCCTGGTTTGCAGGAAGAGCTGAAGAGGTCTGACTGTTCAGCATTTCCAACATAAGAAGTAATTCAAGTTGTAATTCAGTGCTGCTGGCTTCCTTGCTTTGTACTCCCCTTTCCAAATACTGTGATTACAAACAATATTTGGCCATCAGGACTGTGGCATTTAAGTATATCTTCCTCTGGGAAAATTACGTTGATATGAAAAACTGATGCCGAAGTTTTCTTCTGCCAATAGCATTTGCTCTTTCTGTCCTTCTGTCACACATCTCTAGCTCGGTTAAGTTTGGTGCACAGAGAATTATTAGCTGCCACTGCCAGCATCTTCATTCTTCAAGTCCAGCCTTGCCCTCTCAAATTTAAGACTTTTCTGTATCTTTTTTTGATTTAGTATTCCTGTATTAATACCTTATCTTAATACAATCTTTCCTTTTACCTTTTGTTACTTTAAATTTATGCTCAAGAACTTGAAAGTGAAGTTTGATTTAATTAAGCCAGCCTGGGTTAAAGAGCGAGGGCTTTCCTCATCTCCCCTGAACAATCTCCTGGAGTTAACCATGGCATGAGCCAAGACCTGCACCGCCTTTCTGATAGGAAAAGATGTGAAACCTTCTGGTAGGACATTAAATCAACCAGCCAGAAACCAGGGAAGTAATGCAGGTGGATCATGGGTTGAACCCCCCCAGTTGTTTAGCACTGACATATACCTGATGGTTATTAAGAAAGAAACTCCAATCATCCATCAATTAAAACACAGGTAAAACCAAATTAGTCTGAATAATCAAAAAATACATCCCCTCCCAGTGTCCTAATTTTAGAAATGCCCGCATGAGCATCACTGCAGACTCCTCAGCAGCTAAAGCAAAGAAATTCAGAACTAGATAAGCGTCAACAAAGCATTAACACCTCAATGCAAAGCCGGGGCAGTTTCCCCAGTGCAGCTATGCCAGCCTTGGCACTGAGCCGGGGCAGGAGCTCACCCCAACGCTTTGTACGTGTGACTGCACACAGCTCTCATCTAGTATGAAAGACCTTGAGATACATACATATATATATATATATATATTTGCACACATATATGTAAAAAACACAGTTTACATTCAAACCTGAGCCCTGTTTTGGACACCTGTTTTAATCAGCAAAGCCAAAGCGTGTATTAGTCCTGCTTCTTGAAGATAGATATCGCTGACCGATGGTTATGGTAATATGGAAGCCACAATTTTTGAATTTTTGAAAATTAGAACTCATGAACTCAAAAATGCTCTGGAGATATGAAGCTATCATGTCAGCCTATGTTGTTCCAATTAATTGCAATCAATTGCTAATTGAGAGCTATTTTAAGACTTGTCATTACTCTGAACATAATGTAGAATAATTTGTGTGTTCCCCTTTACCCCCACCACAAACGACATCGGTGCAAAGAAATCTCAGGAAATAGAGTAAAAAAGAGTAACAGGAGCCTGATTCCTGATTTCCTTTTGCCTCTTTGGCAGATACAGTAAAATTAGGAGCTGTAGATTTAAAAAATATGAGCAACAAGGACCGAGACAGGGAATCTCAGTCACTTGTTGGGGCTCCACCTCTAAAACTTTTCAAAATGGCAGCTCTGATATTACTGAGTAAATGCATTTGCTTACTCCCTGGATTTCCAGACAGTACAAATGTCCCATCTGTCGAAACTAACGTCTTCAAAGAACATTACACCTCAAATCTAAGCAATAATGGTGAAAGAGTGTCAAAGGCAGAAGGCAAAGTGGAGCCTGGTTTGTATATTTTAGTATGGGAATAGGTTGTCCGAAGATGTATCACAGACTCTGGAGAGGAATCGGAAAATCTGATTTTACAGGCAGAAGAAAGGCAAGCTTAAAACACACCTAAATTAATAGGTTTGCAATGGCACCACTTGCACAGGACCTGGCAGCCTCCAGAGCCGCCGAGATGGAGGCAGTGCCCGCCGGGGTGCAAGGCGGGGAGGAGGACGGTGCTGCGCAGCGGGGATGCGGGCAGAAGGGGAGACACGCGCCCATCACCCCGGAGAGGGACAGGCTTCCTCCCCTTGTCCATGCCGGGCACAAGAAAGGCACATTTCGGGGCAACTGCCATTGGCAACAAACACGTTATTAACCAGTTAGCGATTTCCAATTATAAAGGTGAAACAAAGCGCGGGAGCTGAGACACTCCGGTGTAAGGATGGCAGTGGCAGAGGTGCGCCTACAGGTAAGCGCATGATGCTCCAGAGCTGAAACCAAGAGGCACAAAGGAGTGCGTTCCCAGCAGCCCTGTCCAAAGCCACTGCCTTGAAATCTACACTCGCACTTCATATGCCAACATGTTCACAATTCAAAAACAAGCGCATATGCTCACGGGGAAAGGAAGCACCATTTGGAATTGGTTTACTGGCCAGCACAGCCGTTTGGTTTGTGTCCTTAGCTTGACTGGCTTTACAACAAAGGCCCCCAAATCCTGACAGAGTTATTTTGACATAAAAATCAGATGACCTAAATAGCTGTACAGCATTCAACAACAGGCTGGATGCTTACTGCAAAAGCTGGTGGAGCAGGCAAATCCAGCAGGGATATAATTCTCGGAGGCAAGAGGCATTTATGAGTAAGACCAGCGTGCTCAAAGACAGCAAGTCTGTCATTCAGCATCTACATTCAGACACGCACCAGCTTGACAAGCTATTTCATGATGTCAAGTAGAAAAATCCCCAGGCAAAGAGATAACTAATTCTTAAATGAGGAGTTTCTGCTAACAGTGCTGGTTTCAACCAACCAGTAACGGGGTTTTTTGTAATCAATCTACAGTTCTGCTGTCTTTTCATTGCATTTTATTATGCTTATAGTTGGAGCAAACTCAGCTCTCCTTTTAAAAACCCAAGTTAAACTTTTTTCACCTGATTATTTAATCACATACTCTCCTCATTTTCCACCTGGTCCTTGTATATAAATATATGCTATATACAAATATGTATCTCCTTGGATCCTGTCAGTGGCTTCTGTGCACAATTATGCTTGCCATCATCACATGGATAAATTCACCCCCTTTCACCTCTCATTTGTTCTGTTCTTGCAGTCTTTCTGTTGCTCCAGTTTCTTCTCTCTCATCTTTTACTCTTAGTATCAAGTGATCTGCTATTCCCGGAGCATCCTCCCATTGCCTCTTTGCCTCTACTCCAGTGCCGTTCCCAAAAGTCACCCTTTCCATGAACTATTTACAGGGGCTCCTCAGTCAGGTCTCCCCCTGCACTCTGCAGTCCCGTTCTCCTTTTCCTTGGGGTTACCGACTTCTTGTCTCTTTTCTTTACTAGTCCTTTGCCTTCGCTTTACATATACGCAGCATGGGGGTTTATGATGCTATAAACTAATAATTAAGCTGTAAAAATAGGCAGTGAGCTGTTAAAACTCACAACTGAAAAAACCCAAGGTTACTACAGGTTAGTTAATATAGCCGTGCTGCTCATCCTTGAGGAGCCAGGACGGCTGAACAACCTCCCAGGGAGGAGCGGAGCAGCCAGTGGCTCCTGCCACCTCCCGGGAGAGCTGCAGACGGCCACAGTCAGCCCACCTCCCATCCTCGAGGAGGGGGCTCCAGGGCTCCCCGCTTTCCCAGCACGCCTGGGAAAACTCAATGCCCGTGTCGGATGCCGTGCAAAGGGCGGGAGACAGAGGAAAGCAGCTCTAATGCTGGTTCCTGCAGGTCTGCCAGCGGTACCTGCGTGCCTGGAGGGGAGTCGCTACCGTTCGGACAGGCTGACGCTGCCTGCTAAGCACCGCTGAGCATCACCTGCACAGGCAACGGAGACGGCTGCAGGAGCAGCATAGAGTTATCAACCTACGATGAGTTTATTAGCGACATTTCTTTTCTGCCTAGTTTAGCCCCGTTTGCCGGCATTCCCCCCTGAGCCTGGATGGCACTGGCAGAGCTGAGAGGAACAGCTGCTTTCTGGATGGTGAACAGTGATGTGATGTATGTCGTTATTACGGAGTGAGATGAACCATGGCTTGTGCACCTGGACCAGGCGGCAGCGAGAGGGTACAGGACCAGCTAAACAGCCAGAAATGGTTCTCCTACTGAGATCCAACTGAAAAAGTTGCTTATTGAAAAAAATTACTTAGGAAATCACTTTCTTCTTCCCTGCTTAAAGCCATTACTAATCTCCTAATTACTATGATACGGTTTTCTTCTTATCCTGGACTTGTTTTAAACAATCTAACGTCCTTCACTTATCATTTAGCGTTGCGCAAAATGGCCACGTGTACCCCATGCGGGGACAGCAGCTGCGCAGCCAGGAGCTGCCCGGTGGCTGCGGCACCTCCTGACCAAACAGGCTGCACGTTGGGTGGTTTTCACCAGTCGGTGCAAGGCACCACTCCTCCATTGTCAGGATGCATCCCCAAATGAAGTCCCAAATTACTTCCCTAGTTAACAGGAATTAATGTTGCAAGAGGAGCGCAGATGACTGCAGTACCCGGCCAGCGGTGTTTGCAGTGCATTCCCTGCTCATTTATTACCTAGGGTCACAGAAAACTCTTTGTGGCGTTTCACTCTGACAACGGGCACTAATAAATAACTCATATTCGTTGCTGTAGCGGCGCAATTTCAACAGCGTTGAACCACGCCTCATCTTTCATAAACGGCTTCTTAAGAACAACCTTGTGCGGAGCTGGCACTCCAGGCGACGGGTCGCCCGCGTGGGGCAGCGGGTCCCGGCCCCAGAGCCGTGCCGCAGGGAGCGGCGTGGGCAGCGCTGGCTCATCACCCACCCCAAGCTTGTCCCGCTGCTCAGCGCCGCCGGATCGGGCTCCCCACCAGCTGCGCCCAGGTAAACACTGTGGCTACAAAGAAAATCAGAAAGTGAGGGGCTGCGAGATAAAGGAGCAGCCCTGCAGAGCTGTTCTGTGTTAACTGTTTGGAGCACGACAAAGGCAGCTGCTGCCAGAGCAAAGGTGGGATGTCCGAACCCGCAGCCAGGGGCATGGCCGGTACCGGAGCTCTGCACTGGGGCTGCTGCGTTTCTGGGAGTATCAGACATCCCCTTCCTTAGGGGCAGATGCTTGGTTTTTTTACAAGCTATTTAAGACACCCTCTCTGGAAGTTTTCTTTTTTTTTTTTCCTGTCTGAACCTCATAAAATAGCCTTCTGCTCTATAGAGATAAATTTGGTTTATGTGAGAGAAACATTCCCTGCCACAGTGGGCTTTGCCTTAAATACCGTATCTTGCTGTTTAATGTTGCTGTGGCTTAGCTTGGTTTATTTTCTAGCCTCCAAGTGGTGAACTGAACTTTAAGAAATGAATGGTTTGGTTTATCAGTTTTAGCATCTAGACCAAAGCACTTTTGCATCAAATAAATGCATGTAGTGGGAGACCCTCCAGATACTGCTTTAAAAAATCCAGCTATTTATTCCAAACATTTTTAGCACCAGCTTCAAGACCAATTAAGTTACCCATGCCTGGGCAATCCTAAACGCTCTGAGATCACAAGCTTTTCTCTTCCATGAAGTACAGGGGCCCGAGGGGTGCGAGGGGAGAGCTGAGCCATGGCAGCAGCCTGGCAGGGACAGCGAACACCGCAGCTGGGCTCGTCTCCCAGCGCAAGGCAGGTCTCTATGTAGGTCACTCCGAAGCTCTCTAGCACACACTGTTAGCATGAATGAAATACCCGACTATTTCTGGTTTTGCAATGTATTAAAAATAAATGTAGAAAGCAACCAAAGCCCAAACTGCCCCATCGCTTCCGACTTCAAAGAAGGCGCTGCGCAGAGGGGGACATGGCCTTCAGATGAGTAATTCCAGAACATGAATCAGTAACATTTATGAACCTGCTCCGTGGGAGTAAATCCAAGTGAAATCTGGAGTGGGTGACATTTAGAGATGGAAAATTAAACAAGACACAGCACCCATGCCTAGGTGATGGAGGGGATGCACTGGAACACAGTGAACCGGAGAAATCTCTTACTGGAACGTGAGGAACAGACAGGCGCCAAGAGAGGCAGGGACGTGCCACCCTTTGCTGTCCACAGCCGCGGGAGCCACCCCACAAATCCTGAGGCAGTGACACTGCTTGGTACTGAACACCAGCAGCTGCATACATATCCCGGGGAGAGGTTTTGCTACCAGGTTCTGCAGGGTTTTTCCCTAATGGGTCTAGAGGATAATGTGATTTTTTTGAGGTGGGCACACTGGGTTGGATCAGTTTTGGGAAACTAAACTGGTTTTGGTTAAGTAGTATACAGCTCTCCCCTGTATTTATAGAAGAAAATACTTTTTTTTTTTGTCCTGCCTAATCTAACAGTTTATTAGATGTTCTTCTCCATATATTTCTATAGGAGTATGCAAAAAGTCTTTAGAGATGTTAGTGGTTCCTATTAAACTCTGTAGGGTTTTAGTGTCATTTACAGAGACTCTACTGGTATCAGCATTATTAAATTCCATATAACTTCTCCACAAGAATGTAGAAAATCTCAATGATTATGAGTCCAGTACCTTTGTGGATGAAAAAGACATTCACAGGAAATCTCAGAGCACTACAGATGTATTCAAAATAATAATAATGGAAGGATTTTTCTACACGCTGCAATGCAGAAATGCATCAAACATGGAAAAATTGGACCAACTGTCCTTTGACCTAGAAGAAACATTGAAAATTTAAGTAAGCTCTCAGCTATGTAAAGACCTGATCCTAATCCCTCTGGAAATAATATGAGCATTTCCACTGACTGAAGAAGATTTTGAAATGGCACACCAGCTACAGCTGTAACATCGTGGTGTACTTTTGTACTCTTTACCTTATAGACACCTTATTTCTCTAGAAATCGCTACATCTCACAGCTATCCAAAAGCTAATAAGGCAGATTGTGAAGGCAGGCTGACTCTAAAGAAATGTTCAGAGGAAAAAAAAAAAATATATATGTACAGAGTTAATGCCAGGATTGGCATGTCAGGCTTCACAGGCTGGTTTAGTAATTATTCCTCAGCGTAGCACCTAGTAGGTTGGTGATGGAGCAGGAGCAAGTCATGGGTAGTAGCAACCTGGCTACGGCCACTTGGGTTTGCACAACGCGACCTACAGACATTGCAGAGAAAACCTCTATCTGCGGGAAACAAGACACAGACAGGAATACATGACAGTCAGGTTCACCACCATCACATCGAAGCGATGGAAGGGAGGTTTCAGAGAAGCCCTGGAAGAACAGCCACTGTTGCCTCTGTCTACTTGAAGTGGTGGAGCAAAGGAGTAACCCAACATACAATTTGTGTTTTCTTGATTTCTGTTATTCATTTTATGTTTGATCAGAAGTGCTTGTAATGCATTTCTGGAGCAACTGAAAATGGCATCAGAAACCAGCAATTACAGAAACCTCTTCCACACAGTCCATGAAACACAGCCCTTGATACAACAGAAGCCAAGGCAGCCCCAAGTCCAGCCCAGTTGGTCTTGGTCTGAGTAGGGACCAGGAGTGGTCTCACCAGCTCGCACGCTGAGAAGGCTCAACTCACAGAGGAGAAATGGGATCTGCAGCAGAACTTGGGGAAACCTTCCCACAACAGGAGAAACTGCCTTCACTTCAGCAGGTCCTCAAACTCATGCTGCTTCTGACCTGTAATGAGACATGGGTATCTCCTTCACCATGGTCCTCCACACTGGTTTCCCTTAGTAATTTTTTTCCCCAGCAAAGAAAAAGGAATTTACTAAACTAGAGCTGAGATCCTACAAAATTCTCAAGAACATTTCTCCTCAGCAGGCTGTGGGTCCTGTTTGCTTCTGCTTTTGGTCATCAACATGACTCTTTCTGTACCGCTCTGTACACCTGCAGCACCTCCACCTGTCTTCATTCACCTCCCTGTACATGTATTTCCTTCTGTGATGTCTACACAGACAGTAATGCTTATGTGTTATTTTTCTGATGAAACCCATGGACCTTGTATTTTGAAAAGCAACTATTTAGTTGCAGCTAACGAGCAGCTGCATGGTGCCTAGTTGCTGGCTGGGCTTAAACCACAATAACAAGTTTACCTGACTCTATTCTACAACATCCTAGCACTGGATCACATACACTTTCCAGCTAAATAGAGGTAACCAATAGAAATACATTGCTTTAAACACAAAATCTTTGTTTTGTTGAAAAACTTCATTTAGATTTTTTTATTGCATTTCAAAGAAAACAATCATTATAAAATCAAGTTTTGGAGGAAAAAAATTTTTGTCCTAGGTTAATTTTGTACTTAATTTAGAAGTTTCCATTCATGGCAAAACTAAGAAATCCGTTTGCATTGTGATTTTGAGCGACATTTTCCCCCAGCTATTTCCACAAACAGAAACAGATAGAAGGAGAAATGTGCTTTGTAGAAAGTGGAAATTTATTTCACCCTGGTCTTGTGGACAACGCTGGTAATAAAAACAGCCATTAAAGAGGAGAGCATTCATCACTCCTCCCATCGTGCCTCCCTCCAGCTGCGCTGTGCTCTGCTCTCCTTGGGAACGTCTGCTTTCTGCTGCGTGCAGCCCCGAGAACCAAGCCCGGAGCCTCTAGTCCCAAGCTGGAGATACAGCAGGGCAGCTTCTTGCCATGCAGGCATCCTCGGGAGCTGGAGCCAGGCTGGGCTCCACGCAGCTCTGCAGACCTGGCAGGGAGCAGGCACAGGCTGGGGGGAAGCCTGCCAAGGTAACGGCCATGAAAATATCTTGCTCCTTCCAGCAGTTGACAGAGCATCACTTGGAGGTCCCCTACTGCTCTCAGGGTCAAGAGCTGCTCCTCTTTGCTTCAGACACATCACCCTTGCTCACAGAACGATGCGCTCGTGCTGCAGCCTGTCATCTATCTCAATCTACGTTGTGGGCAACCGACTCCGAGGAGCACGGGCATAACATCCCCAGCGGATGCACGCTTTCTGAAACCGCACTAAGGAAGATGCCCTGCTGGTGGCAGGAATTCACATCACATCACCAATGCGGCCAGGGCCAAGAGCCTACCTCCTACCATCAGGAGACATTACCAAGAAATGGAGCAGGGCTCATTTTGCCTGTTACAGGGGAATTTCCATGTACCTGTTCCCCAGGCACAAGGCATTTGCCCGCAGCTTCCAGTTCCAGACCCTCATCTGCTGCCCTACAAATGGATCCTGCACCGCAGGGTGTTGGGTGGGTGACAAACCAGTGCCCCCAGCAGGACCCTCGTGCTGGTGGGGACAGATCCTGGCTGAGGGACTGCCATGCCCACATATATAAAAGGCTTTCTGAAATATTAAAACGCATGTAACTGCTTAGCTGAGGTGATAAATGGGCAGCACAATTATTTCAGCAGATATCGTATAATGCCTTACGGCTGCCACAATAGACAAGCTATTTCAGTCAGAGTTCCAGCAAACACCTTGCAATGTTTTCTAAATATTTTATATTGGGGGAAAACATATTTTCCCACGCATGCCTGAAAGATTCAGAATAAAACAGACACATTATGAGTGTTTTTACATCTTCACATATTTACCTCTGGCACTGTGAAAAATCATTTTGCCTGTTGTTTGTTAGTGCCTGGAAATGTCATTCATTAACTCACATAGGGTGCTTCTCGTTTTTTTTGCTATAGGTGCAATAGCATTTGTTTGACAAGTAGGCTGGGAATAAATGCCACCGGGAGTTTCACATGCCGCTTGTGACAGCAAACCAAAACACAGCTACAAAACTCCACCTTGACTAAAGCTGTTTCTTCAGTTGTCATCGTTTGGTTTAGATGAAGAATACATCATTAGATACGGTGATGAAGACACCAACTGCATGCTCTTCTGCTCGGTCTCTCTGGAAGCGATTTGTACTCGCGCGCTGCCCGTTGGGGTTTGCACAGGGCAAGGGAGACCCTGGGGGTCCCGGCGCTGAGGAAGCCTCCCTGCCCACAGCCCTGTCACTGCCAAAGGGGAAAGACTGAAGGTAAGAAACTTTCTGGAGTTGTAATACCCAAGAACGGGGACAGATTCCTTTGCTTCATCTGCTGCAGTTGTTTAATACCAGGAAGAAACGCGACTCCCAAGCCAGCTCTCCCTACCTGGAGGCGTGCTTGCCTTCTAGCAGGAGTAAAGCAGTGATATAAACGAGGGAATCAGAGGGGTAAACCCTGTCCCTGCCCCAGGAGCTGCCGCAGGGCGAGGAAGGACCATTCGCCAGCGCAGGGGCCATCGCTCGCCGCCCCGGGTCCCGAGAAGGGGGAGCCGTGCTCCCGGCTGCCCGGCCCCGCAGCCGGCTGGGGATGCGCTCACCAGAAATACAAAATCCCAAACCCATCCTGACCCCGCACCAAGCTGGGACTTCACCAAACGTCGTTGCTTTTTTGCCACGTTTACACCTCCCATCAGTTCTGCTTTAGCGGAGGAGTTTATATCTTAACTCTACGGGTGCACATGCAGGTCCTGAGGACATGGCCCCTCAGCGAGCGGGTGATAACTCAGGGGCCTCAGCACTGCCAGTTTTGTTCTGATGCATTTTACACTTTCTAGATGGAAAAGGAACATAACCAAGAGGGGAGGGTCCGTGCGGGCAACGTGGGACCCTCGCCCATGATGTTCGTCGCTCTCCTGCTCCAGCCCAACGAGGCATTGCCTGCAAAGGCATTCTCCCACACAAAATTAAAATGAAAAGTAATTACAAAAATAAGATGACCTTAAAAAGGCTTTTCTTCCTACCCACAGCAAGGCCAACGTATAGGAAAATGGCCCACACTGGAAGGCAGATGCACCAGCCCAGCTTCATAATGGGACTCCCAGCCTCCACCTTACTGGGAAGCATTCACACGAAAGCCATGCAGGCGATTATATAGTAAAAGTCTCCCGAGAAAACAGCACAGTTTTAGTGAAGCAGAGTGTTCAGCTGCTCTAATCATACTAATTACTTGAGACATTTCCTTTCTCCCTTCCCTCCTGCACCCTCTTGGGCCCTTTTGCCTTCAAATCAGCTACAGAAACAAAGTAATTTGGTCAAGTAAGAAGCTTATTAACACTCGATGCAGCTCGGCAGCACAAGAAAACAGACCACCACAAAGGTCCATTCACCCCGATGTCCTGACTGACAGACCTACCAACCCCAACATGGTAGGGGGGCTTTCTCTGGCATGGAGGGACTCGGTGCAGGGGGAGGAGGAGGAGGAGGAGGAAGATGGCTTCATCCTGCACATGGAGGGCTGCGAGACCCAGCTCAGCCCTCAGACACCCTTGCCAGGGTGGCCAACATCCCACTCCACCTCCCTGGAGCCTGGAGCCGACTGGTGGGATGACTGACCACATCCCAGCAATGGCAGGGAGGCTGGGTGCTAACACAGATCCTGAAATCAGCCCCCCCCTCTGCTTCCCCAAGTCTGTTCTCTCTTTTTCCTCCATACCTCAGCAGCGCATGGTTTAAAAAAAATCTCCCCCAGCTCCCCTCTTCTCAAATTCCCAGACATAAGGAAGTGATTTAGAGCTAGTTTCTGGGAGGTGGCTTTTGGGTGTTTTTTGGGGTTTTTTTTTGTTTTTTTTTTTTTGGGGGGGGGTTGTTTTTTGTTTGTTTGTTGGGGTTTTTTTTATCTGTCACTGATGCTAACACAGGCTGGCTGCTTGGGTCTTGCTTACTGCTTTATTTCAGCTTTATCTGCTGAAAACCAAACACTGAAACCTAGTTCTATTGTTCAGGAAAGATAAATTGTATTCTAAACGCACGCATGACCTGCTGTTCAAGAGGCTTGTTTTAGTGTTTTATGGTCTTTATTTATTGATCAGCCAGGAGATCCAAATCTGGTACTCCGAGCTATCTGAGCCGGGCTGGGAGTTAATGGGAGCACTGGCTTGGCAGCGGGAAGGGGAGCTCGCCGGCGGGCTCCCTCCGCATCAGTGGATGTGCAGGGTCTGGCTCCCCTGTGCATTGCACCAGCCTCATTTCAGCATCACTGCTCAGCCAAAAACACAATTAAGCAAGCAGTGAATCCAGTTTTTAAGTAGTGCAGACAAATAGAAATATAATTATTAAATTGAAAAAAGGGCCAAACTATAATTTGTAGAGTCTAAGTGTTTCAGCTTGAACTAAATATGTTACCGTGTAATAAAAGCTACTGCTTACACCATTCTCATCTTCCTTGTGAGCTGCTCAGACCTGAGTCACCACTGTGCTCCATCCTGACCTGCCTCTGGTGGCTTTGCACCCTTGTAAAGCTGCTGTCAGGCAGGCGCGAATCCGGCCAAAGGCACCTCCTGCTTCCCGGGGGAATTGATGTTCCCGGCAGCTTTGCTCTGCAGCCATTAGAAGAAGCTGCAAATCCAGTGGGTAATTTCTAAAGGGAGCTGTTAGACCCGAATTAATGCGCACGCATCACGGTGCGCTGCGCGCACAGCTCACCCCAGCCGACAGCCTCGGGCAGGGCTTGGGCTGAGCAGGAGATGTAGGCTGGGTCCCAGTGCAGCAGGAGAAGCACCTGGTGGTCCCGGCACTGGGATAACAGGAGCAGCAGCAGAGCTGCGCGGGGAGCCGGGACTTTGACCCACCAGGGTCCAGGGGCAGCGGGTAGAGCCGGCTCCCTTCTTTGCAGAAAGGAGGGAGAAGCTCAGCAGCTTCCAGCCAGGAGAAAGCACACCATTTACACCCAGAAAGTTGCAGGTTCCCAGCGTGTGGCATACTTGTGGCTGGGTACATGGGTGAGCGTGATTTATGCACTCTCGGGGGCTTACTAGTACATTTCATACTCTTCAAGTTCCACCTATTGCCTTCAAAAAATAAAACAAACTCATACTCAGCATGGGAGATTAATCTCCAACACAAAATATTTAATTAATACACTGAAATTTCATTTCATGGGTACTTGCATTTGTGCTACGATAAGCATTAGTTGAAGATCAGTGTATCACCAAATACTGCCTAAGACAAAGGAATCATTTGTCTATATTGCAGTCAAGCATAACAAATAACCAAGTAGTATTTTGGCATAGCTCTGTAATGTTTGCTGTATTAGTCTTTTACATTAATAATTTACAGCTAAAGGTCTGTCTCATTGCCATCACCAAATCAAAAGCCATTTGCACTACTTATGATATCACAGTGACATCTTGGCTGAAACAGTTTTCACTTTGCCAGCCTATGGATTTCATTGAATTTAATGGGTTTCTCTTACATATTAAGTGAAAATAAAATTAAAATAAACTGTCATGGTTTAACCCCAGCCAGCAACTAAGCCCCACACAGCTGCTCACCCACCTCCCCCCCTGCAGTGGGATGGGAAGAGAATTGGAAGAATGAGAGTGAGAAAACTTCTGGGTTAGAGATAAAAACAGTTTAATAGGCAAAGCAAAAGCCACACATGCAAGCAAAGCAAAAAGCCAAGTCCTGTCCCACCACTGGTCCTCTGAGCAGGAACCCAGAAAAGCAGCCTGAGCACAGATTTTTCCCGCAGCACTACCCATAATAGCATGAACCCATTGGGGAGTGCATTCCTAGGGAACCACAGCACCTCCCGCACCGCCCAAGTCAATCCTCTTTGGTCTCCTGCCTTACAGTATTAACCGAGTCCTTCTGAAAAGATCCTACCAAGCTCAGAGATTAAAGACAAAGCTGTTACCAGTCTCCAGGCACTGCTTTGAAAAACTGAAAGCCAGAAGAAGGTACTATTTAATGAAGCTCGTTGTGGGGGTAATGTTTGACTTGTTTGAGATTGTTCTACAAAATGGATGTTTGGTCCTTAACAAGGGGGCAAAAAGGGCTGTAAGGAGCACAGGCTAATGACTTGCCAAGCCTAAAAACCATTCCAGATTTTACTCATTTTTGAGACATGGTCTGACTGCCAGCTGATGAGCTGACCTGAGACACCTCGTCGATGCAAGAGCAGCCCCAGGGCTACCCTATCCTCCCAGCACAGACACTGGGACTGGGGTCACCCCACAGGGGCAGTGGGTGCCCACCAGGGCCGGGGTGGGGGCAGCCGGTGGGGAGGACCCCAGGAGCCTGCCAGCCCACAGGATGGGGCAGGGAGCTGCTCTGCCACAGCACATGCTGCCTCCAGCCAAAATCCCACTTATTGCAGGGAGTTTGTCATTTGGAAAGCTTCACAAATCCAAAATCAGTGAAGTCAGATTCTCATTTACACATTAAGCCTTTTTATACCTTTCTTACTGCATACAAGGGCCATAAAATAAGCAGCAATGTAATTTACTTATGCTTCAAGGCCCCTTTACAGAGCCAAAATGATTTATGCAGCCTCGGTGCACATGACCAACAGGCCCTTAATATTTAACAGCTGTAAAAATATTGCACAAACGCTATGTATTACCGAGTCAGTTTTAGCCTGCAAACGTATTAAGATAACTCTGCATACATTGCAACTGGTCAAATATTAATCATTGAATAATTTATCCTGTGAATATATTTTGTTTTAAAAAAATCATTCAGCAGATCTATTTGTCCACTCTAGTACAAATACATATTTATGATATGGTTATTGGTCTAATATATGTTTTTTTGGTATCCTCATTTCAGGATATACATAATAAGAGTCAAATCCATCCTGAGGAAAAAAAAGGGAGGAGGGCCCAGCAAAAGTTTTATATGCAGGGCTACGCTTGGCGAAATACTACCGCCTGCATCCAGGGAGCTCGGGAAATGAGCGGTTGCAGTCTCTTTAAAAATTGATGGCTTCGCTGGAACTGTTATGAAAGCACTGAAAAAGAGGCTGGAGCCGATGCAACAACCCCAACATGTGAAGCAGAGTCCGCAGGAATCCCGGCAAGGCTGCGTGGTACGTGCTGCCGCCAGCGCCGGCTCCCCCCGCGCACCCAGGACCCTCCTGCTCCGTGCCTACAGAAATATCCCCCGCCTCCCTTCACCTCTGCTCTGTGCATATGTGCAAAAAAAGCGAAGTGGAAATTCGAACAACAAACAGGTACACATAAAAGTACCAAAAGGTATTTGTCTCCCAGCATCTGTCAGCCTCTGCACGAGAAGGATGGGGATCTGGTGGCACAAAGCTCTCCTGGGGAAGGAAGCAGGTCCCTGGCAGCGGCTGCCCCAGCCTCGCAGAGCCCACAGCCTTTCCACGGGACAACCGCTCCGACGCACTATTCGGCACTTCTCCCCCGGGTGCAGCGGGGGACTCGGCGCCCTCCGGCCAGCGCCGCGACCGCAAGCTCGGTGTGCCGCCAGCTCCGGCGCCAGGGAGATCCTCAGCCTTGCGGCGGCTTGCTGCTTGACGTGGGGCCACGCCAGGTCTCACCCGGAGACACTCAGCCCACAGCACGTTCCCATCGCACAGCCGGACGGCTCCCCAGCGTTTTAGGGGAGCACTGCTCACGCCAGAAATGCACTGCTTGCTTCCCATTGACTGTTAGTCCTCAGTTGGAAGCCCCCCACTTAAAACATTTTGATGGGGGATTGAAGGAAGAGCCAGGTGATTTAGGCAGTCATTAACAGCCTGGGAAAAGCAAAGTCAGTTCGGAGTCGGTGCTGGATAGAGAGTCTTCAAGAGCCTGTAGCACGTCTGAAATGTCACGTAGACAAGCCCAAAGGGACCAGTGTTCAGTCTTTTGCTAGAAACAGCTTGTGTAGACAGCTAAAGGCAGATAACATCCTTATGTGTACCGTGACAGATGTATACTGCCACGAGTCTGAAAGCACATACCCGAGTACCTTTTAGGGAAAGAAAAGTCATACGGAAAACAAGTCCTCAGCTCAGGCTGGGCTTCCTCCTCCTCGAGTCCCAGCATTGTCCCACTGCCTTACAATTACTAACTGCATAGTCATGCTTGATAATTGTACGATATGCACAAAAAAGGATTAGAAGAAGGCAACACAACCAACATTGCCTCATTAACCTTAGCCAGGAGTTTAATTCAGATCATCAGAAGTACCATGCTAACAAATGAGAGCTGGCCCGGTGCATTACCTAGCCCTCTTTCAGTCCGTCACCAATAAAGGGTTTAATTAAAGACTCCAGGTTGTGCACTGTAACTACATGATGTGGAGGCAGGTCAGCTCATCCAGCAGAAGGAAGGGCTGAAGAGCCTGGCCGGCAGGACAGGCAGGTCAGTTACGCTGCCTGTCCTCTGCCACCAAGAAGCACCAGCATTGTCAGAAATACCGTAATTCACACGTGTGTGCTGGGTCTAGCACAGTCATTTAATGACCCTAAAACGGGTCCCTGTATAACCACAGTATGTCCACTGACAAATTTGCAGTGTGATTATACCACTTCAGCATCTGAAGACTGGTATTTCTAGTGCCTACCTCATCAGCTCACTGCGTCACAGCTACAGCTGCCTACCCAGCTATGGGTTATGCAGGGGACAAAAACTCTGTCAAATACATCAAACAGGAAAAGCAAGACTGACACCTTGAAACAGGACTGCTGCTGCAAGGCCTGCTTGCCCTTCAACCCGTTCTTCCAGACCATAAGTCAAAGGCAAATCAAGCAGCCATCCACACGCATAAGCATATCCGAGCTATGTTCCTGCTCCAAGCCAGCCAGCACTGCCACTCCGGATCGATCTCCCGAAAACCCCTGTCTGAATCCTGACAACTTCTCCATCTACAATCATGTTTTGAGGCACTCATAGCCAACAGGCAACTTTTAAACAAATCAGAGCAACGCGATTATTGAATTAAAAGCTACCAGGCTCAGGTGTTTTAGCTGACCCGCTCTCTCCGCAGTACGTGGCAGCCTGCAGTATGATGTACCAATTTCTCTGGGGCCCGATACTTCATCCCCCCTCCTCTCCGCGCTGCTCCCAGGCACTGCCCATCGCAGTGGGTGAGGAGGGCACCTGTGGGTCACATCGGGTCCCTGGGGGTCCCCAGGCTGAAGGCTGTCCCCATTCCCCAGCTCATTCCCAGTTTGCAGCCACCGATAGCACTGCCCAGCACAAGTGCGTATCAGCTGTGCGCTTCATCTGCGTCCAAACTAGAGGAAAACTGACACAAACTGCCTCCCCTCCCTCCCACGGCACCGAAAAGCTCACAGTAGCATTTCACTTGTTTTCATTTCTTCATTACAAGTTGTTTAGCAACATTGAGATTTTCACTTGGAGCAAGATTTTTCTCTCAGGTTCAGGCTACAATGATCAAATGCATTTCTGAAATCACCCCAATGACTCTTCAGAAGACGACTGAATCACCTAGGTAGTTATGTCATTCTGCAAGAATAGGAGATTTCAGCCAGGTTCAAACCAGATGGGTCAAAGAATAGGTCCCATATCAAAACAAAAAAAATCCCCTAGAAGCGGGTCCCAACTCCCCGCTAGCAGTCTGAACTGATTTGAAATGTAAGTCAGTTGCAATCTGAGCCCCGAGCATCAGCCCATCTCCAAGAGCAGCTACTGAGAACTGCTTCGTGCTTCTGCAGGCTCCACACACAGCTCAGGCAAGACTTTGCTCAGCCCCCCTCTGAAATACCCAGAAAGCAGGAGCTGGACTACAAGCTACTGAGAAATAAGTTTAAGTTTCTAGTAAACTGTGAGAGATCCTCCAGCTCCCATCATAGCAATGAGCCTGACATTCTTTCAGGAAAACACAAACTTAATTTCAAAACATCTGGGAAATTCCATTAAGTGATTTATGATGCAACTGATGAAACTGCAATTTAACTTCAAAGCCCCAAACAGCATTAAAGAAACCCTCATGTGCTCAAATTAACAGTAAAATATTTGACACTGTATATTATTGTAAAAGCAAATAGCGTTGTTCTCCAATTAGCCTAATGCAATAGATCACTGTACGGGCAAGCATCCCAGCAGGCACTCACTGGGATGCGCACATTCAGGTTAGCATATATGGCCTGTGAGACAGCAGAGCATTACACGCGCAGTAAGGGGGGCCCAGATGAACCAACTGTCCTGCTCCATCCCAGCATCTCACCTCTTCACAGTGTTATCCTCAGAGAAAAGATCTAAATATAGCAAGACATCACCTGGCAGGCTGCAGCCTAACCACCTTCCCTACCTCACCTCTGCGGCATCCCAGGCAGTGGGAGGACTTTGCAGGAATTAAGCTTGCAAAAAGCAACCACCCTCGTGCAGGAGCGGCTCTGTGCTGCTGCCCGAGCCCGCAGCCACCCGGGGCGATTCCTCCTGCTCGCAGGAAACAGAGGGGCAGGAGAGGAAGCTTTAGTGCTCAGCCAGTGCATGTCTAATTAGTTTACAACTGCCTCCTTCAATAACTGGTGAATAAGATCCCTATTGATCTAATTAGCAGTAAAAAAAAGTAAAAAAAAAGGCAGATTTTTAAGGGCTGTTGGCAGCTTTCGGGTCACAGCTAGAGAGCTCCATAAGCTCCACGCAGGCGTGCGTGGGCAGCAGGGAGAGCTGGCCCCAGACACCAAGCATCTGCATCCTTCACAGCCAGCCAGGTGCTCTGGCGAGAGCTCAACGTTGCACACAGCCAAGAGTTTGAAAGAGCACACCCTGATGTGCCCGAAAAGGACAATTCTGAGCAAGGTCCATGGGAGCCCGCAAGCTGCCTCCAGCAGAAACTGCCTGATGCAACGACCTTGGTCCTGATTTCAGGCCATAACCGAGCTGAATGCAGCCAGCAGAGGAGACACAAGTGTTTACGCCCACTCTTGCGTTTCTTCACGCTATCCTCAGACAGTACCTAGGGCCGCTCTAATTGAGGCCACCTGGAACAATCCTCAGCAGAGCCGAGCAGCAGCCCCGAGCGATGGGAATGGCACGGGGAGCTGCTGGACCCATCCCACCGCTCCCACGCTGTGCTGGAGACGCACCAGCTCTGACGCAGGGACTCGGGGCTGGTGCCACCCTGTGCGTCAGCCTGTACTTGTCCAACAAGGGATGCAGAATGGATGAAAAATGCCACTGGCTGGAAATGTTTAGTTTGAAAAAGGGATGAATGGAGGAGGGAAGGAAGAAGAAATACGTCCGTTGTGGTATTTATTTATCTTCTGAAAGGAAACAAAGACTTCCCAGGACTGAATAGCTCAATTAAGTGCTTGCTGGAATGACAGATTTACTGCTTGCTCAACAAATACATTTCAAACCAGAAGTAAGACTGGGATGAGAGAATTAACCGAGAGATAAGGAGAGCCTCAGATAACCCAGGAGAGGATCTACCACCCTGGTTTCCACAGAAACCAGGAGCTGCTACAGAGTGAGGTCAGACGATTTGTTTTGCAGCTCTTCATCCCTTGGAGGGAAAAATTGCCCAGAGGAGATGCCGCTGCTCCCCAGCCTCTGCTCAGGTGGGCAATCCCAAAGGCCCCAGCAAACCAGCCCAACCCCGAGCAGGCTGGGGGATCCACTGCCAAGGGATTTCAGCCAAGGCTTGCTCTATCAGGCTAAACATTCCTCTCCATCTCCAGCTGCTCTTGCGGAGACGGTTTTTCCTGAAAATAATTATAAAGCAATTACTTGTTGGTTTTCTTTGTATTGGTTACTACTTTTACTCAGAGCCTGTGAATGGGGTTGTAATTAAGCACACTGTGCTGTGAACACACCAAACCGCCGTGACAAACGATGCGCTCGAGTCCTCGTTCCTCCAGTTACGCAAGGGACAGAAAAGTCCTGTAAAGACTCTGCAGCTACAACTTAATAAATACTTGGTAGTTATTTAAACCTCAAAAATTAGGTGCAAGTCCTTCAATTTAATCCTGTTCCTTCTGGGGTCATAGAAAGTGCTAGATTACATGCCCCCCCAGGAGCAGCAAGAAGTGTTCTTTTTACTATGGGTACTCTGCAGAACAACGATCTCCAGCTCCACTGAGGCAATTTTTTTTATTAAACCAGACAGAGGACCACCTACATTAGTTAAGGTAAAACTGTTTCCAGCCATGCTATCTGGCAAGCATTTTTTATTTCAGCAAACCAGTAACGATGGCAGGAATTCAAGATTTGCAGGTGCCCAGATAGAAGCTCAAATCCTCCTATTACTAAACCGCCATGCAATTACAACAGACAAATTACTATCCCTTCCTCATCGCCCAGACTTAGAAAGGATTCATGGTTTTTCCATTTCAGGCAGATTTTGAAAGGCACAAAAGACTGTTGTGTGTAAAACTCCCAGTGATAATCAATGACAGTTGGGTCCTTATCAACCATTATGTTCTAAAAAATCTTCACCTTTGTGATTAACATATTGTTTCTTTGGCTCTCTTCTTGATTAAGAAGAATCACAGAGAAACAATTATGCATCCTATCATTACTTTCTAAGGGAGCTCCACAATTACATATTTTAATTAATATCCTTGTTCATTTCAGAGAAACTTTGGGTTTATTTGGCTTCAAGTCTACTTCTTTGGCATCAAATTGCATCCATAGCATGGTTTGAGAGCTTTGCTCCCACAGCCTGGGAAAAAGTGCAAATGATAAAGAACATTTCATGAAAACTTTTTTTTCTTTCAAATAAAAATTTTGATTTTAACCCAAGACAAATAGCAATCTATTTCTCACACTCTCGCTTGCAAAAGGCACCTTTTTTGCAGCATAACAAATTTACATTTGCAGGTTTTGGTGAGGTCACCATGACAACTGTCAGAAGTCATTCTTCAAAGACATCTTGAGTAAAGCCACAGACCTACCACTGTCATCACCACTACACCACAGAGCACATTTTAAGCTGGTTTTCAATTATGTGGCACATGGGTCAAAGTGGATCCCTATGGATCTGGGATTTGGTCCAGGTCTTGACCAAACATTGCTTTGCATTGACCCAGCTGCAGGTGGGTTTCTCAGAATTTGGATTTTAAAGCCGAGCGCGGCCAGGACCCGTGTGATGGCACAGCTCCCGTGCCTGCAAGGGCCACCCTCTTTTCCCCCCATTTGGATCATTCCCTTTCCTTCTCACCCTTTTTCTTCATCTCTCCTTTCCACAGTTGGCTTTTCAGCCTCTTCCTTTTGCCTTCCAATGGGAAAACAGAGGAGACGCAGCCGGGAGCTTTGCCTGCAGCCAGCCCCACGTTCCCAGGTGCTGACCCAGGGCTGGCAGGCAGCTGCCTGCAACCACAGCTGAACGCCGAGCACAGAATCCCCCTCTGAACCACATTATACAGCTCATCTGTATTGCAATTCACTGTCATAAATTCTCTGCTCATTTGATATACTGATTGTACCAGGAGTACCATGAAAGGAACAATTGCACAAAGACTATCGAGTACCAGAGTGTGAATCAGAAACAGGAATTTTCCCTGCAATTAGAAACAAAACAGTGCTATAACTTGCCTTGCAAAGAGGGTCACGCATTCAGAAGCAAGGCAAGAAGGGAACCATTTTATTTTTAACAGGGGAACATTTCTGTGGGGAAATATAAAATGCTTTCAATTTTGAAATGCCAAGTCTTCCTATGTAAAAAAATTATGGTTAGTCTTATCTCTGCTCAGTCTCCTTGTTGTACTAGTACAAATGACCCAGTGCCCACTGCCAAATTCCAAACTGAGGGTTGTCAATGCTTGGATTTAGGATGCAATTTATCCTGTATGAGTCATGGAACTTGTATTTTAGGCATCCCCAAGATTCAGAGAGAGATTTTTATCCTAAATGAGAAACAAGCCAAGCAACCACCAAAGCTACAAGCAACTTTCGACATGAGCATCCATTTTACCATCAGCCTGCAGGCATTTTCCCCTAACCATAAGCCTTTGCCTTGGAAAACACGGTCAGCAGCTGAGGGCAGGGCCACCCCACCTCTCTGGGGCCTGGTGCTGCTCCTCGTCCTCTCAGCGCTCCAGGATGGACGGGGCAGAGGTGCCCTCGCACCCACCGAGCCTCCTCCCTGGGTGCCGGGGCTGCTCCCCACCGTGACAGCTACATCCCGTGGCATCCGTACAAACACTGCATGTGCCACTCAAAACCACAGTCAAAAAGCCAAGAGCAATTACTTAATTGCTTTGATCTGTGCTCTGGTGAGATCCACAGAGCATAATTATATTCTTGCTTTAAAAAGAGTGAAGAAAAAAAAGGCTTTATTTTGATGTTTTAGTGTTTGCTTCTAAGCAATATGTGCTTAAAGGGAACTACGGTAATTTATCTTTCCAAAGCCTGCTTTCTACATCTGAAAAAACAGGAATAGCTGCTGTACATTTGCATCTCAATTTTAGCTTGAGCAACTTGACAAAGATTCAGCTAAATGAATCGGCACCGTTTGCAAAGAAAGCAGCTGAAGTAAATAAAACCTCCAGGGATGCTGACAAAGAGGCATTAAAATCAGGATCTGCTCTTTCACAATGAAAGAAATCCAGCACTTAGAGTATGATCTAAAGTTCACTGAAGTCCTTCCATCAGCTCCAGCAGGCTTTGGATGGCACCCAAAAGGTCTAGCCATCGATCGCAGCCCCTGCGGCTGAAGCTTGCTGGGGCCAAATTCATACCGAGATCCGAGACCCGCCCGAGAGGGCAAGGAGGAGAGCACAAGTCCCCGCCTGACAGTTTGAGAGAAATGCTTCTCCTGCTCCTTCAACCAGAGGCGAGTCCAGCTGCCAGTGCCTGGACAGCCCCATAGCATCCCCACTTCCCACCAGGGCTCCAAGGGCAGCGGAGGGGAGGTGTGTGGCTGCAGGTACCACTGATGGGTGTCTAGGGACCAGCTAGGCTGCAGCTGAGCCCTGAGGTTTTATTCCGAGCAGCTCTCTTTCAAAGTTTCATCTGAGAGCATGAAAAATGCCTTCATTTTCAATTCACTCAGGAAAAAGTGAAAAATATTGGCCAGCTGCACTTTTTATGGGGAAGTTATGAGCACTGATCTTTGAGAGCTGAAAAATATGTACCACTTATGCATAACAATTAACTTTTATGTTTTTCATGAGGGCTGTTCCCTTTACTGCCTCCTCACTCCAGGCCAAATTCTCTCCTGGTCTCAACCGCTGAAGCTCCGCTGCCTCCAGCCCCGCTACAGCAATTTACCCAAACTGAGGCTTCTACCCTTTGTTTTAACCCTGCCTTTGTCTGAAGGTCAGACAGGCTCAGAGGGAGATGTTTCAAAAGCATCGAGGACTTGGCTGACTCTAATCCCTGGCTTCAAGGGAAGCAGAGGAATTTAATGCAGCGTGCTTTCAAAAACCCTTCCCAGAGTCCATATTATCTTAAAGTGCAGCATGTTGGAGAGGCTAAAAGCAGAGGTGGGGCTGATCCTGCTGCCGCTGTGGGAGCTGAACAGACCAGTTTAATTAGCAAGACTGAGCTGAGATAGAAAGCTTTCATCTTTTGATACAGCAAAGAGGACACAAGAAGAGGCAAATGATTTAAAAGGTGCCCGTTGCCCTGGGCTGGCTTTCACTGGGTACTGTTCCCTTTTGTTACTCAGTTCCTTTTGGTCCAGTGAATTCAGTCACTCACAATGGTTTGCTTATTTTATTTGAAAGAGTGGGAGGAAAAAACTACTCCTATATACAAGTCTGGTCAGGTTAGATCAGGCAGAGCAGCAGCTCCCAGATTCTCTACTGCTTTTTTCATCAAGGCTGTCCAAAATTGCCATCTTGGGGACAGCACGGCCAGCAAGACAGTAAGTGACAGCCACGGTCAGCTGAAGGCTCAGTGGGAAAAAGTCCTCACCACAGGTTTTATTCTAGAATAGAACAGCAACAGGTGCCATTTTAAAAGTCTCCATTTACCACCCATATATCTAGGTCACATATGGTATTACTCCAGCACAGTATCTATATAACCCACTGAAACAGCGCTCGCTGTCCCAGCTGGTATTTATGGGTTCAGGCTCTTATTTTCATTTTACAAAGTATATATGCTCACAAACTCAGCCGTTTTTGAGCTCTTGGCAGCAAAGCCCGAGCACTCTTTACAGGGCTGTCATCACCATGGCATTTCAAAGTACCCCGAGGGAAAAGAAGAATATGCTACTGGTATATGACTAGCCCACCCTGTCCCCTATCTGTAGGAAGCACCGTGTACATTGCAGTGCTGGCACGCCTTATTGGGCTATTGGCCCCTATCACCCAGGGGTGTAGGGAGATATCACAGGAGAATTTCCCCTCCAGACCATTACAGATGAACACAAAGCTTTCGTTGCAAACCCCTCATACTCAGAGCAACTTAATCAATTTTATATTGTTGTACAACATAAAATCTAGAGCACATTTCAGGAAGGTGATTGGCAACGCTCGTAATGTTTACAGTTAATCCAGGCAATGAAGGAGCTGTATACCAGCATCACCTAAAATTCACTTTCCTGCGGGTAAAAGGTGACACCCAATTCCGCAGCAGGCTGGTAATTCAGTTCAGTCCTAATGAACTTCAGAATTTGATGATGCCCATCCAGCAGATTAAAACAAACAACCAAGAGGCTGGTGTCAAACCAAGCTACCCAGTGTTGTCATCCTCAGTCACAGTAAAAACCTTCCTGTCTCTTGCAAATAGCACAAGCCTGATCTTACTGCATCATCTGGTGTACTACACACATTAGTAAGAATCCAAGCAAAAATTTTGCCATTTTTTGAACAGAAAGACAAAACAATCCAAGCATTTAGTTTTACCAAGAAAAACTTGACACAGAAAAAAAACCCCAAACCTGTTTTTCCTTGGAACCATCTTAGGACAGTTGTTTCTCCAGAGCAAGATGAGGCAAGTGACACAAGAAGCTATAAATTATTCTTGTCAGAGAGCACCTGTATGGACATTTTTATCTGAGACTTGAAGAAGGAAAGGCCTTAGACACACAGTATTTCGGTGCAATATCTCAAGAGTACTTTGAGCTAGAAACGAATACACAAGCTCCCCTCTAGCAACAGATTGCTTTCTAATTCACAGAATGCAAATGCAGATGCTGTTCTTGGCACTTAACCAAACTATTGCACAACACATTTGTTTCTAGAGTAGGAGCATTTAATACAGTAGCAATAAAAAGGAAAGGAATACCCGGCATCCACCTGTATTTGCCTGGTTTTGTTATTTCTGCATATGATGATATGAAGATTCTAAACTGAAGACAAAACAGAGACCTCAGGCTGCCTATCCTTGAATAGGGAAGAAATTTAACAAACATTTCCATGATGTCCATACCTTCCAGCACTACGGTCATCTTGGGGGTCATTTTGTATAATCAGGTTACCCAGTAGAAGTCCCACCTGGCTCCTGCAACTCAGCTAGGAGACAAAATGGTTAAATTAAAAAAAAAAAGCTGTCAAAGCCAGTGATTCAAAGTCTCTTTCACTTCAAACTACTTTGGCTCAGGATCAACAGAAAGACAATTAATCTGCATTAACAACACACAGAGCCTATTCTCCGAGATTGAGTTTTGACATATATTACAAACACCTATTTGGATCAGTGGGGTTGACTACAACAGCCAGGTCACAGCCTTTTGCTCTGCTGCAAGCCCCGTTGCCCAGGACCACCTGGGGAGGAGACCCAGGACAGCAGCAGGGAGGCCTCCCACCCCCGCTTTCTCCGAACAAGAATGTCTACTGCTGCCAAATGAAGAAATTTAGGAGAAAAGAAAAAGAAGAAATACCCCAAAACGCACAGCTTTCCTTTGCCAGAATGACTCCAACAACCAGAACACACTGAAAACAAGAAATCCTAAGTGAGGCTCAATACCTTGCCTCTCAACAACAAGTAAGGGGAGATGCTGTCATTTTTCTTGACATTCTCTCCTTCTGTTCCCACCCAGTTCTGCCAGTGCAGCTCACCATGCCCCCGTGAAGGCAGGGAGCACTCGGAAACCTGCCCAGGTCAGCCTGGCCCCTCCTGCACCCCAGCAGCGATCCAGCAGGCACTGGGGAGGAAGCATCTCCTTCCCAAGGCACAAACCTCTACCTCTGGGCAGCTGGCACTTTAACCCCCTTTTTTCAAAGGGTAAAAGTTCCTACGTGTCCTTACATTTCAAACCAGTTAAGTGTATCAGGCTTTAAATGCAAGGGTCACCTTAATTAAGCTGCAAATAACATTTCCCCCCCTTGAAAGGAGCCCACTTCTTCCCCACAAGTTTCAGCCAACAGTCTCCATCAGTAGAAACTTTCCCTGTAAATTGATTTTGAAACACCAGGGATTACTGACTTGCTATCACCTCACACAAATTACATCTTATCAAAGAAGCACTGAAGTACATAATACAATTACTCAAAGAACAATTTGCTGGTGCCAGAGACAGTATTTTACATATGTCACTGAATTTATGGTTTAAGACTAAATACTGTCAATGAGCACCGATCTGATACACTTTCCTCCTTTGGGTTGGTTTTTTTTTTTTTTTCTTCCTTCCTCCTACTTCTTTTAGCCCTTGAGTCACACGCTAATGTATAGCTGGAATTAATGACAGGCTAAGTAGCTCCTAGAGAGACAGATGTCCAAACAGGAGCCCTGGCAGCAGTCACAGCCACACTGCCCCACCAAAACCAGCTCATACTTCCCCAGCACATGCAGGAGACAGTACAGTGTGGTCCATATGCTGGATTCCACCGTCTCTCCTGCCTTTAGGCAACCCAGAGAAGTAATATATAATTATATATAACGTATAATATAGTAATATTATAGATATCGCATATCTATTATAATATATATGGTATTATGTGTGTGCATATACCTATATAAACCCCACACTTTTTCACAGGGATTCATTCAGAGGGTTTTGCTTGGAGGACAACTTTTGGGCAAGGCCTGGATCCTGGTTTACCAATTTGATGTCAAGTGAGTTGGGTGCTGCTATACAGAACCATCCTTGCATTTATGCTGAGAGCCCACAGCAGGCACTCGGTGCTGCTACATAGTGAAAGTAATAAACATTATTTTCAGCTACTGGAAACCTTGGCAGAGCCATGATCTCAGCACAGCTCCTCCACAGAGCATGAGGGGATGGTGACCACACTCACAGGAGCAAGAACATCTGAGCTCCCCAATACTGAAGGGGAAAACGTTACTGGTTTTGCAAGAATAAAGCCCAGAACAGACCCCAAACCCACACCTTGCATGATCCCATCAGCACCAAGGATGCAGCCACTGGGGCTCAGAATTAATTTAACAAGGACGGGGTACAGACACACGGGGGCTGCCCAGTGGGTGGCTTTGGGTCAGGCAGAGCATGTGGGAGACTGCAAATGCAGGCACAGGTCTGCAGCTATCCAGATGACAACAGGGCTCTTATCTTCCCTTTACTTCGAAGGTAAAAACAGCGGGGTGAGAGATAACAGAGCAGCGCTCAGGGGACACCCTTGCAACAGCACCCACAGAAACACCACGAAGCTCTTCCAAACCATTTACATGAGATAACATGTACTTCATGCATATTTTATGTATACATAAACATACATCTGCAGAACATGCATATATCCTGCATTGCTTAAAAATGAAAACCATTTGGTGCTTGTGTTCACCAAATCGACCTGACCTTTTTAATCTTTGAGGTCCGTTTCAATACCAGGACCCTGGGAACTGAACCCACCTCATCTCGGGTGACAATAGGGCACCAGCTCCCTGGCCTGAAGATGTGCTGGCAGCCGTATGCCGCTCGCTGTAATCACAGCTCTTGTTGTATGGTTTAGGACAGGCAACCTCACCTTCTACATCTTATCTAGTGGTTAATTATAAGCCTAGTGTCTAAACTTTTATCTATCTACTTATCCAGATTTATATACATACAGTAACGTTATTTACCTAGAAAGGATGTTGTGTAGACCAATAAGCAAATATTTGATGAGTATTATCTGAACCTTAAATGTTATTACTAATAAAAATGTCAGCTTGAAAATCAATTAAGTCCCATGGAACCAGATTCTCAGCAGAGATGAATTGGTTTATTTCTGTGGAAGTCAATGAAGTTAAACTAATTTACACAGCTGCTAATGCCATCCAGATTCTGAACAATAATAAATAGTCTGTTCTTTCTTCTATTTAAACAAAAATGCATTACTTGTTTAAAAAGAGAAAAACCTTGCTGTAATAGCTACTGAGCTTTTGGCTTAAGAGATCCTGGCTTTTTCTTTTTTTTAAACTGACAAGCCAAAACTGTTTTCCGAATTCTTTGCCTTATATAGAATCAGCTACACTTGATACAACCTCAATGAAATCAATGACAAAGAGACAAAAACGCATCCTACTTTGGTCTCTGATGGGTTTTCCTTTGTTCTCAGAAATTCCCACTTAGGTCTTTGAATTAACAAAAATGATTACTTAAAAGTTAAGTATTATTTCTGCTGCACAGGGAGAGGTATTCTGCCTGACGTGCAGCAGCAGGATTAAATGAAAGCTGTGCTACAGGCACGACACATGGAGTGGCCCCGGGTCCTCAGTGGCAGGTTGCTGCAGGGGGCCGGAGGCTTGATTTTCTTCCCGGGAAGCCTTTCACAGTAATATACGAAGATTAACTTTTTGTCAAGCTGTCCTTTTTCTAACTAATTTGTGGGCTCAGACAGGAGCCTCAGCTAAAGGAATCTCTCTTGCAAGAGCCACATTGGGCTAGCCAGCACGGCCGAGGAAGGCAGCCGGGGTTCCGCAAGGAAAGATTCTGACAAAGACCATTTCATGTCACTAATTAAATCTAACTAAACCTCCCAAATTTTATGGCCCCATGAGGTCTATCACACAAGTATTTCATGCCTGTTTTGCTAGCCTGAATTACAAACACTGACAACGTGATTTAAGAGGAAAAATGCTAAATGCTACACCACTCATGATGAACTAGCACACATCCTGACAGAACACATTAGTTGCAGAAAAACAGCAGAGCCCAGGCAGGCAAGTTTCCTGCTGTGAAAGATCACTGTTGTGTGCCCTTCCTTGCAGCTGCAGTTTATGATCTTAGTTCTCACGACCCAGTTGGTCCGAAGCTCACGGTCGGTCAGAGACCCCAGTTCAACTATAACCATTGGCTAGAGCAGAACTTAACGCTACCAAACATCAACACCCGCTCATCCTTGTGGGGCACGAATCCAACCCCATCCAGCATTACCCTGAACCCTACACCTTTATTAACCTGAGTCTCCACTTCCTGAAAATATATTTCCTTTCCACTTTCAATATTTTATAGAAATGTCAATGTACTGTACCATAAATATTTAATTACAGGTAGCTAATGAAAACACTGAAGTTAATAAAAATCTCAAAGTAGCATGCCCAAATATAGCAAGGAACATTTTCACATACAAGTGAAAAAAGACAGCATATATTTTGGGTAAAATGTTTAATGCCTGCCTAACTAAATTCATTCAGGTTAATTAAATCCTTCTCAAACAATTATTTGTTTCCTATTTGTTACAGTACACATTGCAAAGTATGTTCCTCCACTGCTACGTATTCAGCAATTATACACATGCTTTGATAATTGTTGTCTTGTGTGTCAGATTTTGTTTAGTCTTTCTAAGCTCTTGCAAAATACAGGAGAGAGTTCAAGCGTTTCCACGTATATCTTTCAGAAGCCGAGATGCTGATCTCAGTTTAAAAGAAAAAGAACACAAGTACAAAAGTTTAAGTTCAATGAGAGACAAAAGCAATTTTCCAAGGAAACCTGCCCTTTTCCCATGGGACCGGCAGCTGCTGGGCATTGCTGTGGCCAAGAGCAGGCACCAGCTGTAAAGACGACATTTTTACGATTCATGCATTTGTGAAACTTGTTTATCAAGGCATTGAGATGCCTAAAACAAGCATATAAAATTCCATGATTCAGTGCATGAAAGTCTCCAACAGAAATTATTCCCTGTGAATAGCCAATTCCACAGTTACCTATGGGAAGGAAGGCACTGCATCTGCCTCCAAAGCACCTGCAGCTCCAGCCAAGGTGCCATCAGCGCTTCTGCTCCAGAAGCCCCTGTATTTCTCCCCATCATTCACAGAACTATTTCTCTTCCTCTAAAATGTTTTAGTCACATAGCTTTTTCTTTAAAACTTAAATTTATCCCAACAATTATAGAAATTCAGTCTCAGTGTTTGCCAAGTAGAAGATCCAAAAAGAAACTAAATATAAACAACAGCAACACTGACTTATCTAGTTTGTTAATCTGAACTTAGTGAAATTCCAAAATTTGGTTATGAGCATAAGATGTGGAAAATAAATTAGGTTTTGTACAACTTTTCTTCGCTCCATTTGACAGTCAAAGAGGCCAATAGAAAACCTGTGGCAAGATATTATCAAGAGAGCAATCTGATGATGGTTATCAGGACAAATTTAATTCTCTCTCTTATCAGGAACCTGCTTCTGAAGATCACCGAGAGCGTACAGGAATAAAGTACAAATCACCAGGGACCCAGCCCCACAGGAGGGATCTCCCCCTTGGTAACCCCACTCCACCACGATGGATTGCTTCCTATGCCCAACGGGCTTCAAGGCCCACTGACTTCAGTGCTCTTCAGATAAAGCCCTAGCTGAATAAAAGGATTAAGGCCAGTCTCATTATTTTATAGCATAGCATAAAGTTTTAGTGAAACACGGTGTCAGGGCCAGGAGGGAGGCTCAGGTCTCCCCTGCTGTGTTCATCCTGCACCCAGCTTGAGCACGTGTGGAAGTTTCATTACTGTAATTTTAAGAGAGACAAGAAACTGGATTTTTTCCAGTTAGGAAGTTCAGAATGGGTCTAATTGTGGGAAGGAATAATTAGGCATTTGCAGTGAACTCTAGAGGGGGGTGGAGGTGAGGATTTTATCACATTCATCACACCTATACATTACTTCCACTTGGGCAATGGGAGCTTTAAACCAAGTTTAAACTCTTCAGTGGGCTACAGTACAAGTTAATAACAGCTCATAAGATGAGGTGCTACATATTATTTGTGATCTTTAAACTACTACCATAATATGAAGCAATTATCAACACACACAGCACCAGAATAATTAGCACATCATTACTAATAAAACAGGGTCATCAAATAAGAGATACAAGATAATTATATTATATAACCATGCAGTTGAAAAGGCACAGAAAAGATACGGAAAATCAGTTAAGACCAAGAAATGATTAGGCTGAGTGGAACTACGATGATGTAATTGCAGTAAAACAAAGCAAATGTCACCATCCTTCCTTGGAGGCAGCAGGAAAGTCGCTATCTGTAATTGGACTCTGTGTTAGGGAAGAAGTGGCCTGTGATCTCCATTAGCCACTCTCCGGCACGACCTGCTGCTCTCAGAGCCCATCATGCAGCAAATGCACATGGAAAATGAATTGATGAGGAAATTAATAATTACCAGCTTCTAAGCAAATTCCCTGAACATGCAATTATTTCACCCTGAAATGCTCCTGAGCGATCAAAGACAAGATGGAGAACAAAGCAGTTAGCAAAAATTGTGTAATCAAGTAATTATTTATACTGTAATTGGCACTCTGAAAAAAACCACGTACACAGGACTAGATAGGCAGAGTGATAACTCCAGTGTTAGAGAGCAACAGACACGTGAGCCTGGCTGCAGCAAGAGACACCCAGGGTCGCTTATTCCTGCTCTTACTCCTTTCCTCCTCCACACAGACTTGTGCCTACATCCCATTTGTTTTGCTCATTAGGGAGCAGCGAAGCGGAGCCAGCGGGAGCCAGGCTGATATCAGCTGTCATCACCACAACACCGGGCAGAAAGGATTGCTGCTATCTTAAGATATGCTTCGCTGAAGCTTCTTCAGAAAGGAAACTCCACAAAACAAGAAGATAAATCACCCCCGAGTGCGGGAACCGGGAGCGGCAGGTAGATGGGCTTTCCCTGCATCCCTCACAGGGCTGTACCCACCCAAAAAGAGCTCCTGGGCAGTGGGCAGATGCTGCCGGGTGCCCAGGGCAGCTCAACAAGCTCCCCACGGACACTAGGCACAGACCTTGGCTCCTGACCGCCTGCGCTCCTCAGGACACCCTCCTCGGGATGGGAAACCCAGCTCAGAGCCAGTTCTCCACAGCCAGCCCTGCTGCCCGTGATGGAACAGTTCGGGGGTCTGTATCCAAAGGTGTCCGGTATCTGCTCAACAGTTTAAATTTGGGCCTCAAGCTTCGCTCCCTTCTGTGACGGTCAAACACCATAGGATGAGCCAAGAAACACCTATAGAGCCTGCACACACCTATGCTGCTCTTGGGAGGATCCCAAAGACAAAAGGAACAGCGAGGCTGGGGAGACACTGGCCTGAGTGAATGGTGAATTCAGACCCTAAAACTGCACCCCAAATGACCTGGGGCATCCAAAAGGATAAATATTTACTGATGTGCATTCAAACACAAACAGAAACTGAATCTAAAACCACACTGTACTCCTGCTCTCCCTGGAGAGATGGAACAGCCTGGACATGCTGGGTCTCCTTGAAACGAAACAAACAAAGAGAATAATTCACCTTTAGTATTATTAAAAAAAGTACTAAAAAACCCCTAGTATTTAGGGTTTGCATCTGCATCTCCCCCCACCTTACACGGGTTATTGCACTGTCATCTCCTGCCACCTCACCTAGCAAGGGCTTGCAGAGAACACGCAATTTTGCAGCAGCTCCCAGGCTCATCACCATATCGCTAGTCAGCGTGCCGAGAAGAGGTTTTCAACACAGCCTCCCATTTCCAGTTCCTCAGCTGCTGGTTCTCAGTGCTCAAGTATTTGTAAATGGACCATCTTGGTTTTGGTTCAAAAAACTTGGAGTAAAAGCAAACAGGGAGTTTAGAGGCCCTGGGCAATGCTGGTGGGAAGTCTCTCAAATCCCCAGCAGCAGAACACACTGCTGGAGGCAGTGTCTCATCGCCCAGACACAGCTTAAATGCAGCTTTAAAAAGTACCTCTGATTTTACCTGTGCAAGTATAAATCCATACCACTCACGTGGCTACAAGCAAGCACCTCTCTGCAATAAAACAGGTGAGTGGACGAAAGCAATAAATGAATGCAGACCACAAATACCATATCCTGCTCTTCCTAAAAGGCTGCTTTTATCTGATTTTTGTCAGCTTGTACAGCCTCTTGTGCATCTCTTTCTTCCCCCAGCTTCCTGATGCAACCTGCAGATGAAGCATTGCTCACTAAATGCTCTCAGCAGCACACACCAGCCTCAGGCACTGTTTGTCATCCCCCAGTGACTCCAGCCCCTCTCACATGTTCTTTTTTTGCAGCAAAAAGGGAGATGAAGTGGAGCCAGTAGATACAGACCAGGCAAGGGGTGGTACTGACAACTGCTATAGCATGAAACACATTGGGAGAATTACAAAGCCACTGTATTTTACTCAGCGAAAGCACTCAGAAATCCAGGGAGGAACTGAAGGTGTTATTGGTGAAGATCACCGGCTCACAGGGAATCTGCTGCCTCCAAATGACAGGGCTGTAGAGAAGGAGCAATTGCACTCAGCCTGTGGAAATCCCTGCTGCTCCAAAGGTACTCCATCCTTTCTTCCTTCCCAAAAACCGGCTTTTTTTTTTTTTGCCCCCTGCAAGCAAGAAGGCATTAGCACCCATAAAAATAGAAACACTAAGACGCTGGTGGAAACTGGGAGATATACAACCACAGACATGCTGGAAATGTCTTCACGTGCAGAACCGCAGCATTCAGAGCACCTAGTCCGGGAGTCTGATAAATCACAGGCTGAGAGATGATCTCAGGGAAATGACTTTATGGAGGAAAGGCAGCCAGAAGAGACGGCACGATCAGCCTTCTGGTGTAGTGGACGTAATGAGTGTGGGAACAGCAGCATAATAATGCAACCCTTGTCCTGTAGCAAAGGGCACTGAGCAGAGGAGTTGAGAAACCCATTACATGCATATACCTACATTATCCTGGGATGAATTACACTTGACAAAGTGCATTCCTACATCTCTTCAGCTTCTTTCAGCCCTCACACATACATCCCAGCATTACCATAACCTGCAATGTTTCCCATGGGCAATATATTACATATCTCATTTATGCTTAGCATATGTATTGCACCAATTTCCACAAGCAAGGACAAGAATGAAATCAACTCATTTAAACAGAAAATAACTTTAAGAAAATGTATTCTTGTTTTAGGGCTAGATCATCACTGCTATGTGAACAGAGAGCTTGTGCATGTAATTATGCCAGCCCTAAACACAACTGCTATAATTGCACATTGTAATGAGCTCGTCCACCCAATGGGGCGTCTCCAGGCACATCAGTGGGACAGTCAGTCAAGGACCACCGGTGCACTCAGGACCTGCAGCAACCCCGCGAACGTGCCAGGCACACGTGCAAGCATTGTGGTGCGCATATACCACGCTGTGCGCAGCACCCCATTTGCGTCAGATCTGGCTTTCAGTTGCATGGGTCCAAAGATGAAGTCATTCCCCTTGGAGGCATTAGTGTAATTTGTCCAGAATCTGCTTCTAGATCTTGAAATGCAATTACTGCTGTCTGCCAGCTCAGCCCCACTTAAAGCCAAGGGCTTCCCCCAGGGTCCAGCACAACATCCTACCACCAGAATTACTGTTTGCACAGATGCAAACTCGAGTCTCAGAAACTCTTTGCTCTCTTGTTCCACAGATTATCTCTTCCACTCTTTTTCCTCACGTTACACCTGCATTTGCACAGATCACTGGCAACATCAGTTATACTGATCATTTGTTCTGAACCATACGAACAAGTGCTAAAATAACTTGTTTTACACTATCGCTATTATCCTGTTTCAGAGGAATTTGTTTATACATATAGATATTATATAGTTATTCAAATTATTTAATTATTCTGTTTCAAATCTTATCAATAGCCCAGGTCTAGAAGATGATCAGTGTTGGAGGGCAGCACACAGTTCCCATCTGCTTGCACAAGGGCAAGATGCTCGAGTTGACAGTACTGAAGCAACAGATCTGTGGAACCAAGGGAAAAAGCAGCACCCATGTGGTGAAACTGCAGTTGGTTGCAAATACCAAACTGGGATTTCTGGGCATGAATCTGCCACGCTACCACGGTACCAATCTGTGTTTTACAAGATCCGATTGTCAGTGCTTGCCTGGCACTGCATTTCCAGGGCAAATGCTGCATCAGGGCACAGGGATGCCAGGACACGCAGCACACCATGCCCCGTTTGGGTTCATGATTTAAGGTACTGAAAAACACGAGCAAAGGAAGGAACTAAAGAGCTGGGTGGTACACATGCAAAAAGTGAGCCTAAAGTTTAAGGAGCATTATTACAAGTCTGTTGATGGCCTCAAAGTCTTTTTAAGCATAAGGTTTACTGCACTGCTTGTGGCCTTTCTAGAAGAACGGCTAACAGGCATTGATTTTTTTAAAATCCATTTGTCCTGAACACTTGCTAGGGTTATAAATGCAAATAAAAACAGAAACAAAAGGAAAGATAGTTCCCCAGCTGTTAAACAGAGGGCACATTCACCATGATTGTATTGACCTGGACTTGTCAAAGATGCTATTTCTGAGCTGAGGCATAACATAACACCTGCAGCCTCTCCTTGGGGACACCAGGCCAGGGACCAAGTCCCAGGGCTGCCCCAGCACAGGCAAGACAAGGCACAGGCACTCCCGTCCCCACCACGGTGCCCGAGCCCTGGGGACAACAGGGGCTCCGAGCCCATGAAACACACATTAACCTGTCACTGCCAGCACATTTCAAGTGCATCTGGCAAAGCTGCTTCCTCAAGGACCACGCGTGCACTCCCACAGTGTTACGGAAGGAGCAATGGATACTGCCAAGGCAGTTCATGCTACTGAGCATTAAACACAGGCTATGAACAAAGCCATTCCAGTGCTGCAGGCATTTAGGAGAGCACAACCCCAGGACAGCCTGTGGAAAGTCTGCTTACAGAAAGTATGAGGCATTATTAGAACTTTTCTAGAACTATGTATTTTCTGCAGTCAAAATCAGATTATCAGGACATATTTCACAGACATACATTGCACATTTCCCACCAGCCTTTGATGTATGGAAAGCCCTTTATGCAGAGGGAGACAGTAACACGTTGGGACTTCCAGAGCTACCAGTTAAGTGCAGAAGTGTCAGCAATGGTGGCTGTGCCTGGCCTCTCTGCAGAGAGAGGTCCTCACCGGAGCCTGCACCATCCCTGCCTTGCTGGGGACCTGCTGTCCTCTCCTGCACTGTCCCTAAGCAGAGGGACTCAAAAATAAATAAAGACCAGGAGCAGATGAAACACATGTGCATCAGGTCTCAGCAATGTCCCTTAATGTGTGCAGCTGTTTGCAGTCAGAGGAAACAACACTGGTAACACCTACTACAAACAGATTTCTTCATACAAGACAAACCCCACTTTCACACTCACTTTCCCAACTGGCAAGGGGAACGGCAGTAAATTAAAAGCTGGTGATCGACATTGCAGATCTTGTTCTAGGCATGCAGCTGCAGGAACTGAGGCAAAGGGAAGACACACAAATACTGTAATTGGAAGGTGCTAGGGAGTTGTCAGTGCTATCGACAGAAAGGCAACTGCTGTTTAAATTTTTATTTATTTTTTTTTTTTTTACCCTATTGTTATTCCCTTTTTAATGTCAGAATGAGCAAAACAGGAGATTACTTAGGGATGTTCACCCACAAGGGCAAACACAGTTTAAATGCAAATGAGCGCATGGCTCACAGCACTCACTCTTGCCTACTTTGCTCATCCCTGCGAGCCAGGCGTCCTGTAACAATTTGGTGACCAGACTGAAGTCCTCCACCTGAAGTCCTGTGCCACCTTGTTAATTTTTATCGCTTTCCAGCACAACTCCACTTCTCCATTGCCAGCAGACTGGCTACCCACAAGCCCATTGTCAAGGGAACAATATCCCCATCACCCCACACACCTTCCAACTGCTCCTCCACTGTCCTTGTTTTCTCCAGGGTCATTAAAAGCACTGTTTACAGATGTCTCAGTTGCAAGATACCCTTTCTTTCACTTCCACCCCAAAATGATCAGTCTCAGTCCTGGCCACCACCCTGTGTTGGAACATCTCCTGACCCCCCAGTGCCCACAGGAGAGGATGCACGTCTGTCATCCCATCTGACACAGGGGTTCAGACAGGTCCTCTTCTCTCCTCTAAACTCCACATATTTACACAAAATCCCTCCTGCAGCCTGTCATTTAGAGAATCCTCCTCAACATCTTTGCTGAGAACTGCCCAGAAAACTAACAAACTGCCTTGTTTGTCTTTGCTTCTCATTTGTTTCTGCATAATTTCATCCACCAACACATCTTTAATTAAGAGTTCTTGTTGATGATTCACAGATGCACCTTTCAGCTCCAGATATTTCTCCTTCAGTTCAAACCCCAATTTCAGCCTGCCTTCCTCCCTCCCAGCCCTGGAGAGGTTCATCCTCCAGGTCTAGCAAACGCCAAAGAGGTCACTCTCTCTTGCCATATTCACCACGCACTTTTCTCCGTCACTGTGGTCAACATCTTGCTTGTACAAGTAACTCAGCCTCCTAGTTTGGGATCATCCTCAGCTTGGGTCTCCCTGTGTCCCCATCTCCTGGCTATATCCACACCTTGCCAGTTGTTTACTCCAATGATTAAGGATGCAATCTCTCGCCTACTTCCATGTAAACAAAATCCTCATCTCCATAATCGCAAAGCTCTTCTCTCTGGCCGTTTTACCTTTCTGCCATTCGCACACTACCAGAAGATCCTGGGAAAGGTCATATCCCCAGGTGTCACTTCAGGCATGTCACCCTGCGAACCCTTTCTCTGCCTGTTCTTCCTCACAACCGTAAGCTGCTGCTTTACCTCCCTCTTGCCTTAAACGGGGTTCATGGTTGTCCTCCTGGAAACCCTTGCGGGAAGGGTGACCTCTCCCAGGCTATCACGGAACAGTCTCTCATACCGAGACCTAAAAGCAGTGACCCGTCTTGGAAAGGAGCTCCACAGCCCACATTTACCCCTGCAAATACCCCACCTGCCAACCTTCAGTTTTTTTCTGGGGACCATCAGCCAAGTTACCTGATAATTCTGGTTATCAATATTCATAGGAAGCAATGGAGAATCAGAGACACCAAGACAACTCACTTAAGACTCACTAAGTGTAGGGGGCACAGGGGGGAAGGTTGTAGTCTTATTTATCCCATGGAAGTAAAAGGAAAACTAAGCTTTGACATCTTTAGCTAACCATACATACAGAGATCAGCATCCAAAAAGAAAAAAAAAATTGTGTTCTTCATGCAGCAGAGAAGGCTGACAGAATGAAAAAGATGCCAGAAAACGCAAAAGGAGGTCATAAGCGGCACTGGATGGCTAAGGAGACCAGGAAGAAGAAGGAAAACTGAGAATGGTAGAAAGGATTAATGAATGATGCCTGTTTCTTGTAAAAACTGGGGGGGGGGGGGGGGGGGGGAGGAATCACTTCCAACACTGACTGGTTTTGGACTCCATGCTGTAAACAGGCTCATAAACACACCAGATGCCTTTTTCTCTGCTGTCCCCACTCATTAGGAAGCTGCAACCCCCTGGGAACAGCACTGCCACAAGTAAATGATGAGGGAACATATTGCCTGGTGCCAGCATTCACCTTTTTCCAAGATGGAAACAATCACAGACATTTTGATTGTTAGGGTGAGAAAACCGTTAATGATGTGTTGATGAATATGAAGTTAATTTTCCAATACATTTCCTACAAACTGTCTTTAGGAATTCTCCTCAGAGCCCAGAAAACAGCTTTAAAGAGCTACTGTTAAATATTGACTGCTGCTCTGGGATCATTACAGAAAATGTGTTTGGGTAGTATTTTCCAGGGCAGGTTGAGGGGGCTGGGTGATTTCTGTTAGGAGAAATGCCTTTTCTACCCCAGTAAGGAAGAAGGGGAAGCAGGGCAGACTGAACTGGTCACTGGTTAGTTGTTGTTGGGTTTTCGCTTCCCCAGAAATCTCAGATAAAGCCCAAGGACAGCAGTTTCCAAAGCTGGGTCAAGCTGAGAGTATAAATTCAGTAGCAAAATGCAAATATCCTCCACCACACCATAGGTGAAAGCAAGAGCAGGTCAACTGGGAGGGTGGACCAGACATGTGCAGAGGTGACACTGGAACCAGAAAGATCACAGGAAGAGGGAGGAAAAAAAAAAAAGAAGAGAGAACAACAGGGCATACAATATGCAGTGTCCCAGGAGACCAGCCTCTGCTGGACTTGCAGGGACCTTTAATGGCAGCAGAGCTCACCATCTGAAATTTCAGTTTTCCTTTGCATGCTTAAAAAAATAAAAATTTAAGAAATAAAAAACCCCAAAGGCATTAAAAAGATATAGAAAATAATGCTGCATGAAGCAGCTGGAGGTCTGCAGCCCAGTGCCTGGAGCAGGGTGAAGGGGCTGCCTCACCCAGTCAGATGCAGACCACCTCACTCCCTCCAGAGGAGGTGTGAGCACAGAAAGCCCCCGGCACCGCCACGGCCCCGTCCGGGAAGAGCCGAGATGCCGATCGATGCTCACTGCATTTGCCTCCACAGCAAGCAAGTACAATTGGAGCAAATGTAATGACAAATGCGTGAGCAGCACTTAAAAAGGAGCATACGAAACGTAGTCTGAGAGGATGAGAAATCGAATTTTAAGCCCGTAAAGCAGCACATGACCGTATCTGTGACAGAGTCCTCTTCGCCTTGCAGAGGCTTGCTTGTCGCCCCCCACGCTGCAGTTGGTGGGTGCAGGCAGCTGGCAATGCTCAGGGGGAGGGTGCTGAGCTCCTCCAGCACCCCAGAAGGTAACCGTTTCAAGGAATCTCTACAAATTCTCAATATCATCAAAAGACACTTCCAGTATTGACACTGAATTTGGGGGTCTGAGCAGGGAGATCAACAAAGTTAAGGAATGCACTCCCAATGTAAAGCAGATGTTCTCCACACAGATCTAACCACCCACAGAAGACAGGTACTTTGCATTTCTGTCTCCTTCTGAATGAGAAAGCACCAATTTAGCAACAAAACCCATGGACAAATAGCTTGAGAATAACACCGTCTTCCGATATAATTTGTACTATCCGCTGCAGCTAACATGTATTATGTTGAGGGATTGCCGATTCCCTGATTTTCCAGGCTTCTTAAGCCCATAATAAAGAGCACATGTCAGGGATTTCATCGCCCACAGTCAGTGGCAGAAGCTATTCTTCCTTGCTGGCTAAGAAGGTAAAAAACACAGTTATGAACTTCTGCAGTATATGTCACTAGAAAATACAGATCTTTGCTGCAAATGAAGGCCCACGGAGCAGTACATCAGTTCAAAAGCTAGCTGCATGAAGAAAACGGCTCGACCCATCAAGTTATAAGAGGAGGTTAGCAGTGCCAGTCTCCTCAGCCCAGCTGAAGAGGGAAGGACCCGTCCCCATCACCCCCAAACCCCTCAGGGTAGGAGATACACCGTTGTCCCGTGAGGGCGAGATGCAACAGAAATCGGTACCTGGCTCCTTCATATCAGAGCCAAAAAAAGCAGGAGTGGTGACAGACCTGGCTTGTGCTTACCTTGCCATCAGCACCGATGCCAAACACATCCAAGGCAGGCATCAAACATCACCACCACGGACCGCTGCTGCTCACCACCTGCTTCCCTACACACCTCAGCAAAGCCTCCGTAGACCTGCTGCCCCCTCCTCGAACAGCTACACTTTGGTCAACCCACACCCAAAGAGGTGAGGTTACTTTGGTCTCACATGTGAGGAACTCTGGATTTCTCTTTATACACTGTAACTTTTTTCCCTTTTCCCAAGGGTCCCACCCACTAACATATAAAATTCATTTTCTGTCATTTACAGTTTATGATCCGATTTTCAATTTTCCCCAACACAGAAATATTTGCAATAAAGGGTGGGGCAGAGACAAGTAACCCATGAATATCGCAAGCTAAAATGCTACCCATTCTTTCTCTTTTCAAATACTGATAGATTCCAGCTACTGTACATTTTGTCCTTGTGTATCACTCAAAATTACTTGGGCATGACATTTATTTTTTGTGTAATACCAACAGCATATGGAGGAGAGGGGAACAACCCGATTCTTTTCGTACTTTGGATTCAATTTTACTTAGAAGATTCTGTCCAACACCGCTATCCTGTTTTTTTAAATACTTAAACTTTTCCTTTAAAATTAAAATTCACTGATGATACATACTCAGCAGTAAAATAGCTTAGTTTTGCTCATCATCATCAAGAAGCATTTGAGTGACAGAGTCAAGTTAAAAAGCCCTGATTAGCACATGAAATAACATAAAAGATCCAAACAACAGCAGAGCTTCAGATGCCTCAAATACAAATACCTAAATAAACAAAGCCTTGGTGTTGGCAAAGGTTGTTTGTGGGATATCCAACTCATGAGAGAAAAGAGTCTACCTTTTCTTTTGGGGAAACTTCGTATGTCAGCTATACATCAGCCTTTAATAAAAACTGACATGACCAATTAAGATGGGAGCAATCCTGCACTGTCCTCTCTCCCTTCAGCCTGTCTGAAGCTGAATAATGCAAATACTTCCAACTATTTCTGAATATACAGCTCAAGAGTCAACACACTTCTGTTCCTTTTCATGACACACGGGATCCTTCATGAGCCATGACTGGTACTGATGAAAACATCCATGGAACTTCCACATTCAGCAAATCCATGCTAGAAGTTGGCTAATCTTTCACGTTTTTGACGCCCATGTTTTGTATATCTGCTACGGGAACACGCTGCCTCCAGCCAAGGAGCTGGATGAACACCATGTGAGAAGTCACAGCATCCAGCTTATGAACCATTCCTGGTGCAGGATTGCACACAGCAAAGCCACACTCACAAAACAGACAGCAGCAATTAATAACACGGAGTTTTGAGCAAACCAAAAGCAATCAGCTTATAAGCCAACAGTTGCATCTGTCACACCCGGGGTTTGTCCGATGCTGCACCACAAGGAGCCACGTAAGCATTTCTATCTACACCTTCATTCTGACTCCTCACGCAGCGCAACTCTTACACTCTTCCTGCCATCGCGTTGCTCATTTTCACGGAGGGCCGAGACCCATTTGCCACCAGCTTGGCACAGAGTCTATCACAGCAAGCAGGCAGCAGGTTTCACACACCGACTCCCCCCTGCAGCAAGCTACAGGGAGCGCTGGGGTGAGGACGTGACACCCCCAGGGTGATCCAGCCACGGGCTCAAGCAAGCATGCATCTCCTTTTGGAAGATTTCGGAAGGGAAGCCTGTATGCCGACATCAGACCAAGAAAGTCACCTCAGTAGAGCACCAGGGCTGGCAGCGAGGAGCGTGGATGGAGCACACGCTGCTTTCCTGGACGCTCTGCAGACACTCAGTGTCCCTCAAGGCACGGCCCCACTTCACCAGGACCTCACTCCGTTGCACTTGCTGTACTAAGTCACAGTTAAACCGCGTCCGCTTGTGCACGGCAGCAATACCAGCAGGATACAACCCAGCAAGAGACCGTATTGCCCTCCACTCTGCAGCCAGGCTGGCTCTGCCCCACAGCAGCCTCCAGCTCACACTCCCAGAGCTTTGCTAAGCCCGCACTTCAGGCAGTATTTTTCCCAAATATATTGGTCCTAAATTCCTGGCATACCTCAATATCATTAGTGTCCTCCAAACAACATTATCTTAAAAATAAGAGGCAACGTTTTCAAACAAAACTGCCATATTCCAAGTTGACAGTTTAAGGACTGAAAGAAACTGGAAATAAAAAGAGAACCATTTTCCTTAGTGTAGTGGACAGCACTTTGCAATCACAGCACCAACTCCACCTCTCACACTGCTGGAGAAGGCACTCGCTCCGCTGCTCCAAATTCCTTAACAGTGAAAGCCAAGTCTAAGGGGAAGCAGCTAAATTCGGAGAGAGGAAAAAAAGAAAGAGTGGTGGAAAAGCACCTTTTGCTCCTCTCAAGTCTTTCTGAAGGAACTTTATAAGCACAACAGAGCAAAAGAAAAAAAGTCCTCATTCAGTTTTAAAGATATGTAAAGCCTGTTGTTCCTAATGGATTATCATACTTTAAAATAAACCAGATCAGATGCATTCAGCTGAGCTGCATCCCATAACACCAAGAGCTTTTACAGCTGGCCTTGGAGCACACCCATTAAAGCTCCATCAAATAATTACCATCAATTTGGTTGGGAGTAGAGCTTTAACCTCACACTGCATAACTTGGGGGAAAATTCAAAATCTAGCTGTAGCTTCTTACTTATTAAGGGTATTTTAATAGTCTGTTCTGCTGCCTCACATGCTCCCACTTGTATTTCCTGGATATTGACAAGTCTGAACCTGCACAGGCAGAGCTCAAGTGCCCTGCCTTTGCTCCTCACGTGCAGATTTTTATGTTGACATCTAAACTGGACAAAAAGAGGACTTGGTGCCATCAGGGACACTTTATCCTAAATTCCAGCTGGGCTTTTTCATTCCACTAGTCCAGATACATGTCAAGAGCTTTTGTCTCAAAGAAGAGTCTGACCCTGCGACATCCCCATGGTGGGACACAAGAGCTCAGTGACCCTGGACACAGCATCTGGCACAGCACCACACCACCTGCCCCTCTTGCTCCCCAAAAGGCCAGACCAGCCCCATGCAGACCTGCCTCCTGTACGCTGCTAAAATGGCACTGATTTTATGGACATATATAACGTGGTCCCATTTTCATTTCAGCATGTGGATCAAATAATTGTTTGGATTTTAATATTGAGTCTACGTTTCAGTGATTTGCATTTAAATGTGTTGTCAGAGAAGTTCCAGAAATCTTTAATAAGACGACCGATTTGCATTTTAATGTGCACTTAAAGAATTTCAAGAAATCTTTTCATGTGAACAGTGTTATCTGAATAACGTTCACATTTGAGGGGGAAACGAAAGCTGCCGAATTGCTAAGTACAATTCTAAGAAAACTACTTTTTTGAGACAGCCTAGCCTTGTTAGACTTTGTTAAGCAGGGGGGGGGGGGAGTCTTACTGAAGATGTGCTTTGCAGGGAAAGGTGGAAAGGCAGTGGTGAGAGCTGGGCTGGTGCAGAGAAGGCTGAAGCGCAAATCACCGGTGGCTCATCCCTCATCATGACCAAGACCACTTAGATGAAGCCCGAGCCTGGTGGGCAAAGACCCACAGAGGGACCGTGAGCTCTAAAGGGCATTTTGCTGGAGCTCACTACAGCTTTATAAATAATTTAGGTGGGTAATGTCACACTTGAGCCATCCTGCAAGTCAAGTAACTAGCAGCTTGTCTTCTACATCTGTCATGGTTTAACCCCAGCTGAAACCAGGGCAACATCAAAAGTGAAGATAGACAAAAGCATGATTTCTTTCCTGTTTTCCTCAATAAAAGGAATATTTTAACCTTCTTCTGACTCCCCCTATCTCTTTAGAGCATGTTGTAGTATCTAAGCTGTACTACTACATTTATGCCTTCAGGTTACAGGCTAACCTTCCTCTCCTCTAATCAATCCAGTACCACTTACATCCATCAGATTATTGGGAAAAGGAAGCTGAGAGGCTGGGTAGAGTTTCCGAAAGTGAGAAAGAGTCTTCACAAAAGCTAAAGCCAAAGACAAGCTAAGGCAAAAAAAGAAAGAGAAAAACCCTCACAAACCCCAATTCTCCCCAAACAGAAATGCCCCACTGAGGCAGAACCCAGAAGCAGCCTCCTCCCCACCATCACAGTCCTCTTGCCCAGCCAAGCCTTCCACCGCAAAGGGACAGACTCACAATACAGACCATATCCTGCAGCCTTCAGAAGAAAACTGCACTTGCCCTACAAGTTCGGGGGGACCAGCTGGTGGCTGCACAGATGTTTTAACATCCCTAGCTGACATTTTTCTGTAAGTCAGTAGAATAGTAGCACACATCTTCTTTACGTTAATCATCCCTAGCACTTAAAATGATACTGCTAGTCAAATAATCCGTGTTTCTGATTATCAGCTTTATCCCATACTTGGTCCTAAGCAGAGCAAAACTCTAAGCCAATGTGAAAACAAGTTCTTTCTTCCATCTGCAATAGGAGCAAAGAAATGGCTCCTTCAGCTTGGGCTTTCTCATGAAAGATTTGTACATGCCTGCAGATTATCTTCACAGAAAATTAGGTTTCTACACTACAC